>NC_141253.1:7931661-8324161 GCF_054856555.1 Leptonotus elevatus
GTTTGTCTATTTCTGTTTGTTTTACTACTCACCCCACAGTGACCAAAATTTGTACTCACTCCATACGTAGTCTGGCGTCTCATGCTTCCTTCCCGTCCTACCCGTTCCCCATTTTCTCCATTCATTCCTCCTTTGTGAATAATGCAGTGGCCATGCAGCTGCACCCCCATTGTCCCTGCTTCAATGTTAATCTTTTGTCCTTGTCGCAATTATTGGCTCACTATCGTCCATCGCGGCTAATCATTGTCATACACATACGTCAACAAATAAAACGCATTACAGAGAGCAAAAAAAGTACGTGTGCCGCAAGAGGTATGCGTGTAGGAAAAAAAAACGTGCATTCTAGAGGATTTTTTTTTTTAATGATTATTATTTTTATTTAAATGATGCAAAAAAACAAAAGAAAAGAGCAATGATGATGACATTACCAAATGAACAATACTGAGCTCTTTTTGAAAAATAAATAAATAAATAATAATAATATAAATAAAAATAAATAAATGATGCATTTTTTTAAGTTGGAGTCACATGGAAGTAGATTAATTACAGCTTTTTGACCTTAGAAATGGTTCTCAAATTAAATCCATCACCTCCTAATCACACCTCAACATTTTTAGCATTATTTGCATGTCTAATATTCACTGTTTTTTTTTTTCACTCGCACCTTTGACAACATAACAACGGTGTTACGTGACTCGTCCCCGAAGACATTGTGAGCGCATCGCACAATCATTGACTTGTTTTTCCGTCGGTGGTGCGCATCTTGACAGAATCTTTATTCACAAAACACGGTGACAGAATGTCACTGTTGTCTGTTCATAAACAATAATCCCAAATCTGGTCTGAAGTTGAGAATTTGTCAAGTTAAGCCAGAGTGAAAGCCATTATAGCTTGAAAAGGGTGTTTTGATAACTGATATTAAGACACCCTCTCAAAAGAGACTAAAGGGTCTCAAGATTGTGTATTTTTCACGTGTATTTGTGGGAAATGGATACAGGTCGAGTGTGTGTGCGTGCGTGCGCGCGCTGCATCAATTAAATCGATTGCAATGAGAACAGGTTGGTTTCCATTACCGATTTAATTATCCTCCATCAAACAAACATGATAGGACCTTGAGATCACTTAGGCTACAGACTTTCATTCATTTACACACACACACACGCGCACGCACACACAATCGCAAACAGAAGTAAGCCTTCATGGCTTTTCTTTGCTCTCTTGAAAATTTTTGAATAAAAACATGTCCATAGAGTATTTAAGACCCCTCCAAAAAAAAGTTTTTATTTGAAATACTGAATGAATAATGGAAGAGACTTGGCCAGGGGTCACCAACATTTATGAAAATGAGAGCTACTTTTTGGATTGTGACCTGTGTACCTCTGAAGTAACGCTTTTGCTCAAATTTTATTCTATGTTGTCATTAATAATAAATGACATTCGTCTTTGTGAAGATACAGATCATGTTGATGACGACTGGCAAAGATAATCAACAATGATTTAATAAGTTAGGGAAAAAAATCAATACAAATATGCTGAATTGTATTTCCTATAAATCTCTGCAGTTGTCACCTTGGGGGTTTGTGTGTTCAAGGGATCCGAGGAGCTAAGTTGTCTGGGGATTTATGCAAACGGGTCATAGGTCAGGGGGATCTTTAAAAGGGATGGATGGATGGATAATCACATTTCTTGGAAATCACAATGTCCCATCACTGGTGAGCTATTTTTAGAACAGGCCTGCCGGGCTAGCCGCTACCATGTTGGTAAGTAAGCTAAAAGTAAATGCCGTTCTAATACTTTTTATAGGCCAAACTTTGGCGTGGTCTAAATGCGCCGAGGCAGGTTTGACCGTGTGTTGGTATTTTTGCAAACAAGCGCCAGTAAATGTGGCAGATTTTATTGGAGTGGCTACTCTTGCATGGTAGTAGAAGAAGAAAACTTTGTTTAAGTCTGGCAGCAACTCTAAACACACAACAAAACACCAGAGCAAAAATAAGTTGTCAAGCTACCGAAGCAGACATTGAGCTGCTTAGCTGTGGCGGAAGTCAGAGACAGACAGCTGTAAGACGCGTCGGCTGGTGTCTGTGTCTAATTAGGCGACAGATTCTGAGCTCTCACTCGCTCCCTCTCCGCTGTGATTACATAACGACCGATGCGGTGAAATATCTGAGTGTCGCGCGGGTGCGCGTGCGCCCGGTACAGTACGCGCATGAAAGTGAGAGCCAGTTTGTAAAATGCAGTGAGTCAGTGCATGACCTAGAATCATTGAACAGTCTCACATGGCTTCATTATATCACCCAGTTTTCCCCATTGTGTTTATTCTTCTCCCTTATTGCTCATTCCTTCTCATCATTTTTCTTGTCAAAAGATTCACCCTAACGTCGCCTCCTTGTCACTTGGAAAGTGCAAAAGGTCACTGACTCTAATAATCTATTCACCACTCTGGATTCAACGTTTGTTCGGTAGATTGCAATAAAGTTAGGAAAAAAAAAGTGTTCGTCTTCTTCGCTGATTCTTCTTCTACGCTTTTCGTTAACTCCCTGTGGCTGCGCTACGGCGCTACTTCAGACTTAGCATATACATTACAGGCGTTAACCGTCCTCAGCGTCTTCTTTTGGACACACGCAAGTCTTGAAATGCTTCTGTGTGTACGAGATTTGTTTGAGGAACGAAGCCGGCTTTGCTTCCGTCTGGTTTGGGCCTTAGTCTGTTGTGTTTGTCCAGTCACTGTGGGTGCATTGTCGATGTTATGCGTGGGAATACGTGTGTCTCGTCTCGTCACAGCCACAACCAAGTCATAGCCACACCACGAGTCAAGTCGAGTCAAGTCGAGTCAAGTCGAGTCAAGTCGAGTCAAGTCGTGTCACTTCCCGCTCGTTTCAGTCTATTCACGTCCTGTCACTGTAAGTCACGTCGCCCTGTCCAGTCGCAACGACCAGTCCAGTTACGTCCTGTCCACGCCATGGTTGTCTGTTCACCTTTTTTTTTTCCCCTGTGTTTGATTAAAGTTCCACATATTGCACTTCGTTCCTTTCTCACTGCCTTGTTTCCCTGCATTTGGGTCCACCATCCCTCAACCGCTCACGTCCGTAAGCCGATAACGGATAATTAGAGATGATATAAATTTTCGGTAAAAGGGAATTTCCCATTTTTAAAAAAGCTGATATTCGTCAAAATTCTGGATATCAACACCGAAAATTGGCCTGGCCAATAATCACTTAGTGTTCGATGACCCGCGATCCTATTATGAGGATGAGCAGTGTATAAAGTTTGGAACGATAAACCCTAATTTGGATGTTGTGACTTTATAAGCAGGGTACTTGCTGTGGACAGACAAGTGGTATCAGAGTGAAAGGTCATGCCAAGACTTGATATGACCTCTTCCAGAAAAAGAAAAAAAAAAAAACGGACCCATTTTCAATTCTTTAATCTGCAGTAAACCCTTAAAGAATACGCTACAGCTAACTCGTAGTTCATCCACCTCAAGACTCTAATCAGAAACGCTTTCCATGTGGTCACTCACCAACCAGTACACATGTGGACTTTTTCGTCCACATGCCTAAAAATATTTCCACTTTTTTCTGAAGTGTATAATCCAGATAAGGATGGCGGTACCGGAGAATGATCACTTCCTACACAACAGAACCACTGCAGCATTTCGCTACCTCCTGCTCCCACACTCTTCACTTTTTTCCCGCCTCATCACCTCACATACCCCCCCCCCCCACCTCCTCTAGCGTTCTCTCATCTCCCCGCTCCATCCCCCTCTCTCCGCCTCACTTGCCCCCACCTCCTCCCCACATGTCTGTCTGTTCGAAAACTGGAGCAACATCTTAATCGAGGCTCACAGACGTGACGGGAATTTCTCAGCGACCTCGTCTCTGCAGCAGAGAAACGCGCGTTCACACACACACACACTTTCTGCTTGGCAGCCAATTAGCAGCCTGCGATCCAATGCCAACCGAATGGCTGCATGTTGATGAGCTGGCGCCACTGTGTGTGTGTGCGCGCGTGCATGTGATGAACCGGTGCCCATCACAAGCACTAAGGTATACAGTAGATAGGAGATGTGATGTGTTTGGTGGAAAGAAAGGGATTATGGCGCATTAAAAAACATATCCATTAGGGACAGACGGAAACAAGATGGAAAGTGGGAGTTTGCGTCGTGAGGTTGTCTTTGTGTACGCGTCTGGAGCTGTCCTGGTTCCTTCAGCGTATCCGCATGTGTTTGCCCACAAGCAGCATTACGAGAACAATGGAGATGATTTACATAGACCAGATCCTTGCTTTCTCCTCCTCATCCGTCCTCTATTTTTGCTACCTACCCCCCCCCCCCCCCCACCACCATTTTTCTTTCCTGCCTCCACTTTGGGGAGTTCATCCAAAGGTGAATCCGCCTAAAAAAAATATCTCAGATATTCTCTTTGTATGTCAAAAATATTGACACCAGCCTTGACACAGTATCCCCCTGCAGTGATGTGTTGTTTGCCAGTAGAGGTTTCATCATTCTTTTTAGAGACGGGATATGTCGAAACAGCGAAACGAAAATCTGCCTTCTCAGTTGTTGCTGCCCTACTTCTTTGTGTGGTTCCTCATACACACGTGTCAAATAAATACGCATGCTGGCAAGATGAGAGGTTTAAAAAGATTTTAAGTTAAGTAAACAGCCTGAAGCGATATCTGAACCGCAAGAAAAGTGTGATTATTACAACTGGATGTACAACCAATCGCGGCTTAGTTTGAGAAAACAGGTGAGCCGTGATGGTTCGTTACCGCAACCCTGGGCAATTGTGATGTCATTTTCAGACGACAGCAAGTCGTAAAATGGCCGCACCCTGAGATAGATATAAAGGGGTGGGGTTTTTTGTTTTCTTGTTTGTTTTTTTGCTAACTCATATTCATTAGACTATTGGGGGTGCATAAAACATTGTGAAGAAAAATTGTACACTGTAAAAAAAAAAATACATTATTTTTTACGGGTTACTAGGGACATTCTGTTAAAAAAAATACAGTGTAAATGTAAATAACTTTACAGAACAACTTGTACTTTTACTGATATTGAATGAATGATAAACAGTAACTGCGTCTAAATTTTGTCTAAATTCAATGTACAGTTAACAGAATCTGCACAAAACGAAATAGTATAAAAGCAGCATGTTCTTGGAAAATGGTGCGTCATTTGTGTAGCACTATCGTAACTTACAAGGCCCTCAAAATGCTTTGCGATTTGACGACTCATTTCACCTACTGATTACACAGCATCAGAAACAACTGGTCGAACCGACAACCTCAGGGTTGCCAGGTGACCACTCTACCACTGAGCCACGCCACCCTGTAGATTCAAATTTTAATCGCCTGATGCCCCTAATTTGTAATAATAATTTTATTTTCTTTAAATCGTGTCATCCGATTTAAATTTGTGATGGTAATTAACTGCATGACTTCAATAGTTAACTCACGATTAATCACACATTTTATATCTGTTCTAAATGTACAATAAATAAATAAATTGAGGTTTTCATACTCTTGTTAACAAAAGTGGAAACAATTTTAAACTAATAGAAATAGTTCAAATTAATTTTTGACGTCCATAGTCGTCAATGGCAGTTAATGAGTTCATGTAAATTACACAATGCTTTGTTTTGTCTTTACAATTTTTTACAGTGTAGTTTGACTTCCTCATTAATAAATAATAAGTGAGCTAAATAATTTATCTCTGTATATACATGCTACATTCATAATGTGTGTGTGTGTGTGTGTGAGTTTGTATGTTTGTTAAGTTTCATATAACCTCTTGTTCCCAAAGTACACACACTTTTTGATCAAGCTTCTTTTCCATCTGCTGCCCCAAACAACTGGAACACTGCAACAAATAATAAAACTCACCTCATTCATCCCAATATCATGGTTTAAAAAGTTGGTGAGTGACACTGTACATGATTACTGGACTTATTTGTACCCTGTTTAAAACCTTTTGTTCACCATTTTGCAATAAATTCAGGTGTTATGTAGATATGCAACTACATAACACTGTCGAGTTTGTTGCCTTTTCTTTTGCTTTGTTTTACTCTGCAGTCTGTCTGCCAGGTCAGCAATGCAAATGAAAAAGCTGTTATCAACTGCCATACCCGGATAATGTAAAATAAAATAAAAGTTATGTGCCTTCTCAATGACTACATTGAGTTAAAGTTATTCAGCTATTCTACCGCGTATCCTCTCTTTATCTTGATTCTTAAATGCGCTTGACCTCCAGCGGCGACCAGATTGAGCGTCATCATAGAGTCTATGATGATCCATCATTGTGTGAGGGCGCCACCTTGTGGAGACATGTATTTGATACCTTTTAAAACCACGACATACAAACACAATCTATCGTTTTTTTAAATCTATTTATTTATTTATTTATTTCTCTATTATTTTGTTTATTTTTCTATTCTTCAATTATTATTATTATTTTTTTTAATTAATTTTGTGTATGCTGTCAGTGAGGCCCTGGGGTCATCCAACTGCTTGGTGGTCAAGTAAAAAAAATAAAATTAAAATAAAAGCAAACTATGTTAGGTTTATTTATTTAAATAGGAAAAAAATCATGACCTAACTGAAAAATGTTCCCATGTGAAGTTTGTATGTTGTCCCTATCCTTGCATGGGTTTTCTTCAGGTAGGGCTGAAGGATTTTCTGTCTCCCAATACTAAGGGAGGGGGGGACTTAACCAATACGCTGAGAAAATAATCGATTTCCATGACTTTAGTGAATTTGTAAGGTTTCTTTCTTTCTTTCTTTTTTCTTTCTTTCTTTCTTTCTTCCTTCCTTCCTTCCTTCCTTCCTTCCTTCAATAAATCAGCTTTACACAGAATGAGCAAGTTCAATATAAAAGTAGTTTCAACTGAATGTATACAAAGAGTATTCAACAAAACGGTTCAACCTGATACAAGTGACAAATACAAGTTCAACACGTGCTTGCCATTAAGCAGATAGTACATGCAAAAATATGACATGTATTTATTCCATATGCTTAATTAATAAAAAAAAAAAACTACAATGCATTAGCAATATTGTTTCAGCTCACGACATAATAACTTGAGAAATCATAAATAGTGAGATTAATATCCTAGTTGTATGGCAGTGACTGGCACAGGCTACAAACACGCAAGCGAGGAGTGCATTGAGACAGAATAACTACTTGTGAGCTTTTTAATGTATTTTAATGCAAATAAATAAATACAATATTTTTAAGTATTATATAAAATGCTTTACTGGGGGCTACACAGACTTCTGATTGGGCTATAGCACCCCCTAGCCCTAGTGTAGTGCCATACATGTATGGTAAATTTTTTAATGATTGTTTACCTATATACAGTATAGACTGTGATTCAGGGTGTAGCCTGCCTCTAATTCACCTAAGATCCGAACGAGTCCAAGCACTATAGAAAATGGATGGGTACATAAATGAAAATAATTGTATTTTAACTTTTACAAAGAGGTTTACACAGTTGTCCAGAGTCAACAAGCAGGTAAGTAAACACTCTTCAAATGTCTTCCAGGAGGCGCCTTGCATGCTTTTCTTTTTTTTCTTTCACTGCTGTTTTGCTGGCAGGCAGCTCCTCTGGGGACATGCCTGGTGTGTCCAAGTAAAAAAAAGGAGTCTGGTCACATGACCACACTCAGGCTCTTCCGGGATCTCGTGTGGAAGTGTGCTTATCACTACTCCCAAGTAGACGCCTGTTAAAGCCCTCATAGATAATTCCTGCAGAGCTGCAGGCTTAACCTTTGAAGTCAGCAGACTAAAAACAGACTGAAATTCATCTGTCTGCACATTTTCTCCGCCACTTTATCTTGTTAAAGTGCCACAGTGACGCTGGAGTCTATCCCATCTGATTTAGGGTGAGAGGCGGAGCACACCCTCAACTAATCACCTGTCTGTCAAGAGGGCTGACACAAGACACATTCAGTGGAGACTTCAAAAAGACTAATACATGTTTTGGATTGGGTGATGATGGATTCAAACTCAAAACCTTGCTGAGAGGCAGCTGCGTAAACCAATAATTCACTGTGCTTAACAACACATTTTATGAGTTGAGATCGGTTTTGTTTTATTAGACTGGTGTCGGGCTTAGAGTAGTTTTTTTTTTTGTAGCTCTGATGTTACTACATGTTCAGGAATTTAACACTAGATGTCACTCAATACCAAATTATCATTAGTTCATGTGAGATTGAATAATAATAATAGAGAATAATGTTTTATTTATTTATTTATTTATTGAATATTCTGGCCTGCATTCACAAACGTGAACAAAGCAAGCGCATATTAATAGTGACAAACTCGCTCAGAGACATAAAAAAAAAGATCATGTATCATTTAGATCCATTTTAACTGTCATGGTGTTATTAACAAACACAAGTAAAGCGACATCATTTAATTCACACACAAGATAGTTAAGCACTGATATGTCTAATCAAATAATGTATCATAAGAAATTGTTCTAAGTGTCATATAATTTTGCTTTTATAGAATTGAAAGCTGATGTTGAAAGGGTCCAAAAAAATAAAGAAAAAAGTCAATAATTGTAAGCATTTTAGAATTATTGTTTTTAAAGCAACACTAAGGACCTTTCAGTTTTTATTGATTATGGCGGCGCCTGGAGGAAGACCACAATTCCCATGAGGACTAGCGCATTGCATCATTAAAAAAAAAAAGCATTTTTCTTTTTTTTTACCTCAGGCCAATGTTGATCCTTGACAGTCCTTTGATCCGGGTAGCTTCCCTTTTTTTTTTTTTCTTATCAGACAACACTTTTCAGTTGTTTTGCGGCTTCAGCCAGGAAAGCAGTAATCGTGCGTCGACACTCAAACTGACTTCTGTCTTTGTAACGAATAGAGAAATGGGGACGTGACGTATGGCATAAAGCAGTCAGCACATTTGTCGTTTTTTGTGTGGCAGTGTTCCTACCATCCTCTTCTAAGTTGCTTAGTAAAAATAATACAGACCCCCTCAGGACATGGCATAGGTACCATTCAACTAGTTTTAAGTCCACGTTTCATCAAAAGAGATGTGAAAATATTTGTATTAAGGTTGAAAAGTTCCTTAGTGCTACTTTAAAAGACAGATTAGATGCCACCTCAGTTTTCCATAATTATTGATAGAAATAGTACGTTAGAATCCGCCCAACGGATTCGCCTGTTGAGCAGTGTCGTGCAGACATTCTTTAGAGGAGCAGATGCTCAAAGTTGAAAAGGGAACTTTTTACACATTTGTACACATTCATTGTGCATATTCAACAGAAATTTATAGCTCCCTACTGAACAATTAGGTAAGCAAATCGGGGGGGGGGGGGGGGGGTGCTAATAGAGACTGAGTTACATAATATTTTACAGTTGACACCAGTCAAAAAATAAATACACAAGGATTTTTTTTTTTTTACAAACCCCCAAAATTGTTCCAAAAACGCTGATGAACATTCAATATATGTTTTCCACAAAACTTCGAGGAAAATTAAGGAAACAATTGTGAAATTCCTTTAAAAAGGGGTGGGGGGGGGGTCACAAACACGCACACGCTCTTGGGTGTCTCCAAACTGACATACGGCGAGTCATTGTACACAATACAGACAAAGCACATAACAAATGTGTTGCTGCATTTAGAGGATATCGCCTATTTTCAACAAACCCACAGGCATCCAACAATCATATTTCAAGTCACCACGGCGGCGTTCGTCCTAACGAATCCAAACGATTGATAAATATCAACACTTACTATGCAGATTTTGCAGCTTGTGCCATAAAGACAACATCTCTTTAGGACTCCGCCTGTGAACCAGCAGCACCGATTTATAAGCACAGGGATTCTCCCTGTCTGTCTCGGGGAGATCGAATGTTAAAAAACCGTGGTGGTGACTTGGAGACAGTCCAAGTCTTTCCAGGCACATTCCCAGGTAGACATCATCGATGGGGAAAAGGCAAACTCTCGAAGACACTTCTTTTAGTCGTGATGCAAGTGAGCGGGAGTACGCCACGCCTCCTCCTCCAGCGTACGTCGGGTAGGCACCTTTGTAGAAGCTTTCCGGTATGTAGTATTTAGCAGATGGATCCCGGTTTGGCACTGCATTATTGATGACCTCCCCCACAAACAAATCCATGTGAGTTTCATTTTTAATGGCCCGCCGCAGTTTGTGTTCCTCCCATTGCTTGTTCAAGTAATCGAGCAAGGCACCGGTTCGGACAAAGACGTCATCGTCCCCCTTAAAGATGAACACAGCTGTGGGGCAATATTGCTGCAGCCACTGCCAGAACAGCAAGTCCTTCAGGGTCAGGTTAAAGAAAGAGTCTCTAAAATCCCACTGGAGGATGTCCCTGTATTTTTGGCTCTCAAGGTCCAGAAAGTTTTTCAGATCTGGGTGAGGTCCCAAACTTGAGTCCTGCCTTCCAAGCAGGAACACAGTCCGCACAAATCCACCTTTCTTATTGAAGTCCCCTGCCACAAAACCACTGCGCCCCCAGGTTTCACGGATGGCTTGCCTGTTTTCAAAGTTTCCCACCTGAGATTTGATGGCCATGAGGAGCATTGGGTAGTCAAGACCAGATTTAGTCCTGTTCCTTTTGCACATAGTGGGTTGGTTGATAAGGATTGGATAACTCTTGCAATGCATTGATCTGACAAATGCCTTCATTTGTTCCGGTATATTGTTGACATCATAGAGATGAGGGTCCGAACACTCAGAAAGGCAATCGTCCCTAATTTGAGTTGATAATTCTGCTTCGGGCTCCCTCATTGTCCCAGTTGCATTTCCTCGTAGTATTGGATTGTAACGGCGGTCCAAGGAGTGCTGCAACTGGTTCCACAGCGCGCCGTGCTCCAGATGAAGCTTCCAGAAGGGGTTGAGCGGATGAGAGGCCAAGGCCCCGGAATTTGCTGAAATCCCTGGAGCGATGTAGTGGATGGTTATTTTCGGAGGCGCGTAGGAGATGGTGACGAATATGGTCACCATGATATAAATCACTAGGTGGCCGGTCATCATGCAAGGCAGCAAGCATAGGCAAAGCAGCCTCCCGTTGCACTTGCAGCATTTGCCCATTGTATGTGGTTGAATCGGGCACACACCTGCGCACAATGCAAATGTACTGTCAATCTTTATAGACTTTATGTATAAATGAACAAAGAAGAAGCCTCTATTAACCCTACTTTCTCAATGAATGTGTACCACTGCAGCAGCATGTTTATAACTAGCACTGCAGTCAAGCCTCTGGAGTTTTTTTGTCACCGTGGCGACGGCCCAGTGAGATTTATTAACTCAGTGCATCATTCTTTACCTACATGGAGCGACATGAAAATGAACATCCCTCTTCAAACAACTGTGCTCTGGTTTTAAATATTTTGTCTTACAGTTATTAAATAAATAAATTAAATGTGACTTTACAATCATTAAAACATATTCTCTGCTTAGCTACTTTGACTTAAGAAAAGCCCTTATTCTTCATGACCTTGTGTAAAATGAAAAATGCATTTTATACCTCATTTACATAAATAAAGTGCATGAAAGTAATGACCAGGAGAAGGACGGAAGACAAATCATGCATATACTTACAAGAAAACAAAATAATTATAAAATGGGTAAAGTCAACTGAGACTCAGCCAAGTAAAGAGTCCATCTTGTGATCTCATTCATCTGGATTACTTGTGACATATATAATTCCCCTCTGGTAAAGCATCACTGACGTCGATGAAGAAGCAAAATTACGAACAAAAAAAAAAATCCTCCAAATCCAAACAGTCGTTGGCATCTCCCGCTTCTGAGCAACAAGTCTCAGGTGAGACAGAGAAAGCACTGCGCATGCGCGTTATCTAACCAACACGCAACGTCTATATTAAGATACATTTGCAAATATACTGAGGGTGATTTTAAACACAGGAAACAGCTCAACCGAGCTGTGATTTATTTTGGAGAATTGATTTGCATGCAGGTGCTGCCAGGTGCAATAGTGTATTTGCATAATGCCACCAAATTACCTATGAAAAGCTACACTGACATCATACCTCGGTTTTAAAGTAGTAAACATATTATTATTATTATTATTATTATTATTATTATTATTATTATTATTATTATTATTATTATTATTATTATTATTATTATTATTATTATAGGGCAACTAAGGTAAACTCGTAAACATCAGCCACCAAAGCATACGTCACAATAGTATCCAACTGGCATTGACTCCAACCAATAGAAAACATGTCTGGCAACAAGGTATTGCCTGAAGCAATGAATTTAGCCAATAAAAAGAGAGAAAAGGCGGGGCAAACGTGAGTTTGTGTTGCTACTCCAAGCTTTACAGTTTGGTTGAGCTTTGAATGAGGGGCCATCATCCCGGTGGCTCATCGCCTGTATTTCGACTTTTAAGACTCGCTGGACCAATTTAAAATGAAAAAAATGGATATATTGACAGGTACCTAAGTGACCACCCGACTATCTTTCGCCTGCTCAGTCGGTAAGCATGTCTTTAACAGATAATAATATTACATTTGTAAGGGACGAAACACGCATCAGACCTGATTATTTGTCTGTCGGACAAAGTATAGCAAGCTTGCTAGCGATTTTTTTTCTCTCGCACTCGCTTTTGAAGCCGAGGGGAGGTGGAGAAGAAGGAGGATCAGTAATTCCAAGACAAAGAAACTTGAATTCATTTCATGTATTGGCACTTTGGGATAATGTGAGCATTTGTCTCGCTTTCTTTTGCTGTTTCTCAAAGTCTAGACTGAGTCGTTTGCGGCGGAGCGCATTAGCTTATTCTTCGAAGCGTGTGTGCATGGTTGTTTTTGTGTGTGTGTTTATATTATGGGTGGTTACAGAGGAGAAGTGATACAAACAGGCGGTTTCTCACAATGAGCTTGGATATTACAGACACAATACGGTCGCTTATCTTGTCCACAAGGCCCTGCTAGTCGCGATTAGCATTTCATTTTGACATTGTAGTTCTATCAACACGGTTTGAGCTTTTTTTTTGTTGCGCCCATGTGTCATTTGGAAGGTTCTTCGCACAACACCAGCATCGTTGCTTGCCCCCTTTTTTGTTAATTTATACACAAATTGAGAAATTCCGTAATTAGGAGGGAAAAAAAACAGTTTAAATATGTGTATTCTGCGGCTGATTAGCGGTTTTTACAGTCGCCGTCTCTTTGTCTGGCATTAAACAATTTGAAGTGGTTATATTGCCGTGACCGGCAACTCGACACCTTGAGTTATTTTGCCGTGAACGGTGTACCGGCTCGTGGAACAATGGTTTAAGGCGGTCACCACGTATGTGCGAGGTCACATGGTTTGGATCCCGCTCTCTACTACAATTTCTTGACAACAGCCTGAGGGTAATTGATGCTCCCTTAATGATAATGATACGCAATACACGGCACATATTACATAAATGGCAGCAACGATGATGGTGATGAATCACTGTAACAGTAAAAACAAAACAAAAAACAAATAGGTGAAATTAATGCCAAACTGAATATTCAGAGGTCCAGTTAAGTTGAGTGTACTATTGAATGAGGTCAGAGAAAAACATGTACAACAAATTACAACAGCTGCTGGCGAGTTGTATTTTTGATGATTTCTTTTATTTGTTTCTGTTGCGGTCCATCGGAACAGATTTATGTGAAACCGGTCAGTGATGTATAAGAGAGGTTCTGGGCTTGTGCTGAAAATGTGATGGCATGGATGAATCGACTTTTACGGAACTGTAATATAGTGAACTTTTTTTTTGGGGGGGGGGGGTCTTTCAGCCCCCAATGATCTCTTTTTGAGTGCAGCTTGGGGATGAAGTGCTGATTCCACGAGGGAAAATTGGGACGCATGGTCTTTTACAAAATCTGTACTTGCTGAAAGAGCAACCGGCAAGGATCACTGAAATAACTTTAAACTGATAAGTGATGGGAGAAAAATAACTTTATTATGAAAATTGGGCATTGCGCAATTATTTGAACAAACTAACCTGCACATTGCACACACACACACACACACACACAAAATATGGAGCTTTTAGAATGACATTTTGTTGCAGAAGCTTTGGAGGCAATCCTTCACTCAATTCGTGTAACTGTGACACTGCCCTGAGCAGGATGGAGCAAAACAAAACAAACCCGCACTTCCTACATGTTTCACAGTAGGTACTAGATGCAGTGTCGTTTTCTCGACATGCTTTGTTTTTGCGCTAGCAAGCAGAGGCGAGCGCCAGAACTTTGTCTCATCTGTTCAAAGGACATTCTCCCAGAAGCTTTGTGGCTTGTCAATATTCAAATTGTTTCAGTGAACATTTTGGCGTTTTTCGTTTTTAATAGAACAATTGAACCCCCCCGCCCTCTGTGTGTATAAAGTTAACCGAGGCGCCATGTTTGACCCTGCAGCCGGCCCAGGTTTAATGCGGCCTGACACTGCTCAGCTTTAGCAAGAGAAGGTTAACTCTGGTTTTGATAATGGGATAGGTAACTTTGTATGGGATTAGCGTTTGATTAGTATCAGCATCAACACAGAAGATTTGTCACCTCTGTTAAGATGGATTAGGTTTTAGAGGCTGACCTAGTAACCGGAAGATGCCCTGTATTGACACAATTATTTGAACAGTCTGCACACAAATTATGACAACTTGTCAATATGCCTTCGCAAGGGTTTTTCATCACTTTAGTTTTTTCTACGTTTACGTGTATTTGTCTCCTGTTTTTCAGGATTCGTTGGATGCTTCACTTTCTGCTCCCCCGCGTTTGCACATTCCATCCAATTTTTCACAATTTCCTAATTCGAATATTTTTCCGGGCTTTTGCTCAATACTCAGGACTTAGATTGGACTCCACAAAATACAAATGTATATTCTCCATTTGTCCCCTTTTATTTCCTGAAGGGTTTTAAAAATACAGCCTAACAGCTTTAAACCCCCCTCCCCCCTCCCTTGTTCCCTTTACATCAGATTAAGAGGCTAACTCAAAACACTCACGTACACAACGTTACATACAACATGTCCTCCATACTACCCTTCACTCCCCCGGTGGTGAAGCGGCTGCTGGGGTGGAAGAAGACTCCGGCAGGAGGCGGAGGAGCAGGAGGTGGGATCGGAGGAGTAGGGGAGCAGAACGGAGGCGGGCAGGAGGAGAAATGGTGCGAAAAAGCTGTCAAGAGCCTGGTGAAGAAGCTGAAGAAGACGGGGCAGCTGGATGAGCTGGAAAAAGCCATCAGCACGCAGAACATCAACACTAAGTGTGTCACCATACCCAGGTGAGACGGGAACGCACACACACGCCGTTGTATTTGTTTTATCAACGACTCTACTTAAAACATGGCCAAAAAAAATAAATAAATAAACTATCTTGAAAGCCAACCAATGTCACTTTGGGGCTTCCAGTTGAGTAGGGCTGGGCAAAAAAATCCAATTAATTCTAGTAATCGTCATTTTAAAAATTGAATCGTTGAAAATGACCTAAATTGTGAAATTGAGGTGTATATGAACACATAGAATTAGGGCTGCTCGATTATGGAAAAATAATAATAATAATAATTGAAATCCAGATTATTCAAACAATTATTTTTCTGTTACAAAACAAGGACATGTTTAAGTATTTAAAAATATTAAAACCAATAAAAAAAATAGAAACACTATAGTTATCTAAGCTCCTTTTGGATCAAATGTATTTTGGCAAAAACTTGAAGGGAGTGCAGCTTGTGCACTGTGCAGTAAGACGATCATTTAGTTTTTTGCTACAAAACAAGAACACGTTAACACATTTAAAAAAAATTAGGACCAATAATAGAAACACTATTATTATGTAAGTTCCTTTTGGACCAAACATAATTTATAATTGTATTTATTTATTTATGTTGGCAATAAGTTGAAGTTGAAGTTGGAGTGCATCAAGTGCACTGTGCAGTAGGACGATTTATTTATTTATTTTGGTACAAAACAAGAAAATGCTTAAACGTTAAAAAAACTAATCAAATTCTTTGAAACATTATAATTATGCAAGCCCCTTTTGGGTGAAACATTTATTAAAGTATTTATTTAAAAAAAATAAAAGTACAAATGTATAGATTTAAACAACTCAAAAATTTGTATTAATAATATTTATTTATTTTTATTTTATTTTTGCAACTGTGGAGTGTAATTGTTCTCTACAATTCCGCTAGATCAAAGTAATCAATGACCTGACTGACCACACGGCATACATAATGTGTAGTCAAACGCGTGTCCCAACACCACAGACTTGCAGGAAAAACTAAAAGTTGTGTAACGGAAAGCCCACTTCTTCATTCAAGGTCACACAGGTTAGCCTAGGAGAAGTGAAACCGGCGTGGAGGAAACCAAAATTTTACACGTGAAACCATCAAGCTTTAATTGTTGACGTTGTTAGTTTTGCAACAATGCCTTTGAGAGTGCTTTGGCCAAACATACAGAATTAAATGACTTGGCTTGTATAGCTGTTACAGGATGTCAACTCATAGACATCTTCCCTTTCTGCTTCCATATTTACACAATATGTCAATCACACATTTTTAAAAGGATACATTGGCAATAATTTAAGTCTACTATCGGGCGTAATGAGGGCAGGCAGATTGTGACAGACAGTTTGACAGAGGACTGGATTATTTAGATTTCCATTATTTTCTCTTTTCAAATTAGAATAATGTAGTGGGGAACCAGCGTTCAAGAAAGTTTCAGAGTTTTTCCATTGCAAAAAAAATTTGCCTTGGGTTTGCTTGGACCACCTCCTCCGTGGATCGTAATACTTCAGCTTTTTTACATTCTATACATCCGACATTATTGCGACACTTTGGAAAAGGCCCCTTTTCGATTTCTAAAGGATTTATATATATATATATATATTATTATTTTTTTTACAATTCCATCCATTGTAAGCACACGTGTAGGTTTAGGTGTAATGATTTTGTTTTAACAATGGACAATATTAGTTTATTTAGATTAGAAGGATACTATTTCGAAACATTTAGGCTTGAAAATGATTCAAAAAAGTTTTTTTTTTGTCAAACATTTCTCTTGTTTGTCAACAGAAATAACACAAATGCTCAGTTCATTTTTATCGTACAGTGTGCCGGCCTAAAAAGTGTCCGGGGAGCTCGACTAGAAGCATGCGATTATTAACTCTTCTGAGGATCTTCATTAAAGGGAGATCATTTGGACAAGAGATTTTTGGACAAAGATGCTCCAACGCCAAACCTCTTTTCTGTTCTTCACGAGAGGAATGTGAGAGTGATAACTGAAGTTAAGGAACGGAAGATAAGGTGCTGGTGCTTTTCAGATTCCTGTCGTCTTCAGTCTTGGATGTCGACCCCCCCCCCGCGCGCCAATTATCCTTTTGCTTCGTGGTATGATCCTTGAGATAACTGTTCTCTTATCACGGCTCAGTTGCTATTGCTGCATTTGGTTTTGATACTTTTACAATACTTGAGCAAAACCCAAAGTATTGTGATGTGGGTGTGCGCGGTGCATTGTTGAGAGGAAACAGGCGGAGATTTTTTGTTCGAACTCAAATGGAGGATGTAGCGTGTGAAAGATCAGAAGCATGGGTGGGATCATTACGACGAGTACAAGTTTCATTGTTTGCAACTTTGCATGCAAAAAAAAGAAAAAAGGATGGTGGTTAGTAGTGTTTGCGTGCATGTGTTGCGTTGTCTGTCATAAGCCATACACAGCACTTTTATACAAATTGTCTTATCTTATGTTGTTTAATTTTTTTTATGTGGTCTTGTCTTAATCTTGACGTTTTAAACTGTCATTTACATTTCTTTTTCTTTTTTTTTCATGTCACTTTTTGGGGAAAGTTATTATTTTGTGTGTAACAAAATAAAGCTGCCCAGATGTCCTTACAAACAATATACATTATATACATTGCAAATTGTGCATATGATCATGTGTTAAGAGAGTGTGCAGGCACTTATTTGAAAGGAGCTTATACATGATGAAAACAAGTAATGTGACTTTATGGACTGTCATGTTTTGTTTTGATAGGATGACATTTGACAATTTAATTTTCTGTCTCCATTTCTACGAAGAATCCAACTGTTTACGTGTCTGTTTGTAATGTCATCCTACTTATTTGGAATGGGACATCACACATTTACTGTCTGTTTGCTTTTATTTTTGCCATTTTTTTTGCTCATGTCCTGTATGTTTTGTGTGTGTGTGTCTGTGTATGCATGCGTGCGTGCGTGCGTGCGTGTCTATAGCAATTGCTCAGATCTATGGGGTCTAGGGTCAGGCCACATGATAGAGCAGTGGGACTCTTCAGGCATGTACGGATACCCTGGCCACAACAGGTGAATACACTCACATGTATACAAATTATGCATTTTGGGGGAGGGGGGGGGCAGAGTGCTTCAAGGCCAACAATGGTGGGCCATTTGTTTTCATGCCTACATTTAGAAACAATTAACTGATTCATTGCCATTGACGGCTACAGACGTCAAAAATTCATTTGAACTATTTCTATTGGTGTAAATTTTTCCCCCCACTTTTGTTAACAAGAGTATGAAAACCTAGAAAAAAATATATTGTACATTTAGAACAGATATAAAATTTGTGATTAATCGTGAGTTAACTATTATGCATTAATTACAATTCAAAATTGTAATCGCCTGCCGCCCCTAATTTTTTAACAATTTTATTTGTTTTATTTTAAGAAAAAAAAAAGATTATAAATAAAAAAAGTCTAGGTTTTCATACTCTTGTTAACAAAAGTGGATTTTTTTTTTTAAACTAATAGAAATTGTTCGTGACGTCAATGGCAGTGAATGAGTTAATAATGAACGTTCTACGGCGTATTGGTCCATTGTATAGCTGTGCCATTTAGGAAATATGGAAGTAACTTACCAAAACATAACATGTAAATTAAAGCATTATACTATTCCAGTGCGTCAGCTATAGTTAAAAAATTCATTCCACGGTGAAAACTTTTGCTGCTTATTTTCAGGTCGTTGGATGGGCGTCTTCAGGTATCCCATCGTAAGGGCCTGCCGCACGTCATCTATTGTCGCCTGTGGAGATGGCCCGACCTTCACAGCCACCATGAGCTGCGGGCCATCGACAACTGTCAGTATGCCTTCAACCTCAAGAAGGATGAAGTGTGTGTCAACCCTTATCATTACCAGAGGGTGGAGACGCCGGGTAATTATCTCTTTGGAATTGATTTTAAATAGAAGACGGTTTGTACTGATAGTTCTCAGCATCAGGCTGCCATCAAAAGGAGTGCTTTAAATGTCAGTATTCATGGCAGAAACGGTCATGGAAAAAGACGAGTGCCATTTTGGTCTCTTATTTCCACAGTGCTGCCCCCAGTTTTGGTGCCTCGCCATACAGAGATCCTGACGGAGCTTCCGCCTCTAGATGACTTTACAAACTCAATCCCTGAAAATACCAATTTTCCAGCCGGCATAGATCCTCCTAACAACTACATACCAGGTCTGTAAGCATGGCAGCCCTCACTGTATCAAATATGGTGCGTGTATTCATTTTACAGTAATGATGTAGATCAAAATCTAGACAGGCAAAACCCAGCGAGTGGTAACGCTTGAATCTCGAGCCCTTCAATGAAAGATATCTTTGGACGAAACTTTCAACATGAGTGTCTTTTTGGTCTCGAAATGATTTGTTTTTCAATGCTAAAAAATCCTACAGGACTTTTTGTCTTTATTTATTTTAATTTTTTTGACATTCAAATTTTATTTTATTTTATTTAAAAAAATTAAGTTTTTCAGGGCCCCAATTTTTTTTTAAGATTATTTATTTATTTTGTACTTAATAAATGTGGTTTTCAGTAATTACAAACCAGCTTAGTTCAAAAAAGTCTCTAAAGCACAAAAGGAGAGGCAATAAATGTCAGGCTGAGACTTGAGTTGAAGTAAAAATAGGCTTCCAGTATCAAAACTGGCCCCCAGAGCAACAAGTGATTTTCTTGGCAAAATCCCCTTTGCCTCACTGACTATTCCGAATAAGTGCATTTTACAATTGTCCTAAATATGACAAGTTGCCTTTATGACAGTGTCACGTTTTGACTCCAACCTCTCCTTTTAACCACTGATTAGGCCTTCCTTTTGGGTGTCCTCTGAACAAACCCCTTTAGTTTGCCTTCCAGCCATCGATATATGCAACTCTTACAAACACACATGCTGATCTGACTGTGATTGTGTCTACCGACTCATTGTGTGCGTGTGGCCTTCGCTAAAGGACTCAGACACGTCTTAGTTGGTGAAGTCTTATGAAAACGTCTTGAGTTATGATAAAATAAAATAAAAAGGGGAGGTTGAAGTAAATCACGATACAGTCATCGGCACATCAACAGTTATTACAAAAGATTTATAAAAAGAAAACACACCACAGTAGCTGCCATTCAACTCTTATCTAATTATTTTATATGGCATGGTAATTACCCGACCTACCACTGAAAATCTCATCAGCAAAATATTTGCTTTCGATTGTGTATGTAAAAACGTACATTAACGGCTTTACATTTTTCTTTGTGCCGTGTAATTGCTTTTACAGAGACTCCCCCGCCTGGCTACATTAGTGAAGATGGCGAGGCGAGTGACCAGCAGATGAATCAAAGTATGGAATCAGGTGAGCTAGTTTGCTTCGGTCTGCAAGTCTGTGAAACGTATCCTGACTCTTAATTGTATGAACACGTGTTTGCATCCGTTTTGTGTGTTTATGCTAGGCTCACCAGCAGAACTGTCGCCTAACAATTTGTCACCCGTCAGCCACGGCCTGGGTAAATCTACTATCGTTTTCTTTATAGATTTCTTTCCATTGTGTTGAGAGTTTCAAGTGAAAGCGTTATTGAATTTCCTCTGCGGGGATCAGTAAAGGATTATCCTATTGGTTGGAGCTGCAATTATTATGTAATAGTGGGAAAAACTAAGCCCAACGGGAGAAAGAAGACTTTTATATTACAGTATATTCGGTTGTATTGCATTGCTCGATTTTAGAAAGCGCAATTGCAAGATGACAATGTATTTACGAACTGCTTTTCTCAACAGACCTTCAGCCGGTCACCTACAGTGAGCCAGCGTTCTGGTGCTCTATTGCCTACTACGAGCTCAACCAGCGCGTTGGAGAAACATTCCATGCTTCGCAGCCTTCTCTTACTGTGGATGGCTTCACCGACCCCTCCAACTCCGAACGCTTTTGCCTCGGACTTCTCAGCAACGTCAACAGGAACGCAACTGTCGAAATGACAAGGAGGCATATAGGTATGTATTAGCAACCTCTTCAAATGTCTCAAATAAATGATTTATTTTACGTGCTTTATTTCGTTCCACTCTAACCTTCAGGTCGTGGAGTGAGGTTGTATTACATTGGAGGGGAGGTGTTCGCTGAGTGCCTCAGCGATAGTGCCATTTTTGTCCAGAGTCCCAACTGCAACCAGCGATATGGGTGGCACCCCGCCACGGTCTGCAAAATACCTCCAGGTTCTTACTCCTAAAGAGTGTTCCTTTTTTTTTCCCCACAGCAAACATTATGAGGCAACAACTGTCGTCGTTTCTCTATACCAGCGCCTCTAAAACCTTTTATTTATTTATTTTTTTACACCAACTACCACAAACATGAAAATACTTACTTAGTAGGGCTAAAACAAGAATAATCCAAAAAGTACATTTAAGCCACGGTAATATGCAGTTTGAACATAAACACTGATTTTAAATATGGGAACGGCATTCATCGTATTTTAACTGTACCACATATTTATATTTAAAAGTAACTCTTTAATGCAAATAAGCGGAAGTTGCTCACTCTGAAAATATGCATTTTAAGACAATGCCCTCTATATTGTAATGATGAATTAGAGGGAATAATGATGGATGAATAAACAGAAAAAAGGGCTCAAGCAAGAATATCAGATCAGACAGAGAGTATTCAAGCCGACAGGCATAGGAACGAAAAACATCAAGTAGGAATTTACCATAAAAAAAAAAATCTGTACCAGTGGTGAACATCACTTAACAGAACCAACACTTTTGCTCCGTTATGTTAATGGTACTGTCAGTCTTTTGCAACACTTTCTGCCTAAAATAATTCTGCTTACTAAACACAACTTCGAGTGGATCTGTGTCCTTTATGACTTAATTCCGGTGAAACTGCCCAGTCTTGAAAAGGCCAAATGCACACACGGACTTCTTTTTGATACTTGCTGAAATGAGGCCAACGAGTGAGCAATGCAGACAGTTTGCGTATTGTTTTTTTGTTACGTTTGAAGGTACGAGCTTTATAGCAAATTTCATACATAAGAGAGCGTGCTTTACGTGATTAAAAGTACACCATTTAAAAACAAAGTGCAGAAATAAAATGTACAATGTAAGAAAAAAATGCTTTACGAGAGTTTAATAATAGGCATAAGAGAAAAAAAAGCATGATTGTGTTTTATTAACCTGCACATACATGCTATATTGTAATTACAACATAATGTCCATTCGATGATGAGTGAAACGGTGCTCATTGGAAAAATAAAGCCCTCGAGGAAGAGTAACGATCTCCACACAACATGACTTGTTTTTCCTCAGCCTCTCACCCACACAGGCTGACTAATCTGTACCCATGCAATTTTGAACATTTCATTCTTGGCTGAAGCGGCAGCGTGAACGCAGTCATTTTGGGGCGCACGTTTGCGGAGAAGGCAAAAGCAAGCGTCACGTGGAGATGTCGGGGTTTGTGTTGTCAGCCTTGGGAATGATCTCAATCATGCAGTTTCGCATGACAGCAGCTTGTCATGTCAATGTTTGTTTTGTAAATCATGTTGACAAATGAACTTTTTGTTTTGTTTTTGCAAGACTTACAAAAAATACATAAAATATAGCTATCACTTTATTTCAAACAGGAATGGTATGCGTGTCACATATAGACGTCCAGTATAGACTAGAGATAGGCATGTTTTTTTAGGGCCAATATTGTTAGTAATCAAGGAGGCCAATAAACGATATTTGGAGTCCATATTTATTTTCACCCCAATTTTTTTAAAAATACAAATAAATAAATAAATAAATATTTATAATTTTTGTTAATTATTATTATTATAATTTTTTTCTTAAATTTTAAGTTTTCCAAAATTTTGAAATATCTGGAATGGTAAATTTTCACTTGTCTTAGTTTTAATTTATTACTAAAACAGAAGGTGCAGAGAGTTCCCAGGGTCAACAGTATCTTTTATAAAGGTAACTGAAAATGTAAATAAATACCTCATTCACTGCCATTGACGGATATAGACGTCAATTAAAAAAAAAAAACATTTTCTCTGAGATTTTTGTCGCAAATTGTTCATGTAATGGAACTACAGTATGAATTGTTTCTCTTTTGTTTAATTGTAAGTTGTTGCCTTAAATAAAGGAAAAATTAATGAAAGATTAATTTGAACTGGTCTTGCAGTGAATGAGTTCCCTGAAGTTGACACAGTTTGAAATTGATCTATTATCAGCCATTAGATTTTGTTGTTGTTGATATTTGTTAAAATGCTGATTATCGGCCTATCCCTAAGAACAACACAAGTTACAAGAAAGAAAAAAAAACCCATTGTGCCGCAAATACAGAAACATGTTTCTAGCAGTGCAAAGCATCTGAAGGCTAATCCCTAATCTTTCACTTCCAGGCTGTAATCTGAAGATTTTTAACAACCAGGAGTTTGCCGCTCTGCTGGCACAGTCCGTCAATCAGGGGTTCGAGGCGGTCTACCAGCTGACTCGGATGTGTACCATCAGGATGAGCTTCGTCAAAGGTTGGGGCGCGGAGTACAGGTATGTGTGTCTCCTAACACATATTATATTATATTATTTATTTGAACTAGAATTAGCAATCAAGGGTAATGTTTTGTTAACGTTTCACAATTAAGGGTCATCTCGCGCTCAATTTTCTGTTCATACTCACCCTAATCCATTCGTTGAGCGGGCCAGGGTGTAGTCAGCCATCAGCACATAAGGCAATATCCACCTTAAACATAAGCCACGTGCATCTGCGGTTGCTCTATTGTACGCAACTTGATCTGAACGGTAATGCTTTGTAGTGTAAACAAGGATTAAGCTGTAGCTTGCCATGCTGTACACATGTCCAATCCCTATTATAGTCTCCTTTTGTTGTAAAATGTGCACGATCACAGGACATTTGTCCATCCGTCTGGTCGTCTAACCATCCATCCAGCAAACATCTGTTCTGTCCCTGGCTCGCTTATTGTGTTGTAACCTCCCAGACAGCCTGACAGTGGGGGGGGGGGGGGGGGGGGGGTTTGCTTTGTCGTCATCGGTCGGCCTTAAATTGCTGTGGAGCCTGTCTGGTTAGCCTATAGCGGTCAGCTCTGTTTGATTCATCATTTGATCAGACTTTGCCAATGAATTAGCTAATAAGTATTTTTTACCGGGGTGTCAAAATTAGTGTGTTAATTTTGAGTTAATTTAACGCCACTCATTTTTTTAAACGCGTGATTATTGACTGCCCCTTACTTAATTCCAGTCACACACAGCAGACACTTCCACCTCCACGTCACAATTTAGGAGTAATACATTTAATAATGATGCATATATTTGTGGAGACTGAGGTCAAGTTGTAAAATAAAAGATTTTTTTTTTGCAGAATTTCACAAATTATTTCATGTTAAAAGATTAGTTAGCTCTTAATATAAAAATAAAAAGGCAATGTGCTGTCACCGTCTTACGAACGCAATTATGCCATCTAGTGGCAGAAAATTATCTCAACACAAATCAATATCACATTCGTTTTCTTTTACAATACAGTACATCTTTTTAATTTTAACTCAATTTTATGAATTATTATGAAATTACTGTATTAATGACTAAAAGATGCAGCCATATTTCTATTAGTTTAAAAAAATTTCCCATTTTTATGTCAACAGTATGAAACTTTTTTTTCAAAGTTTTGTATTTAAATTAAAACTTAGAAAAAAATATAAATATATTATTGTAAATGTACAATAATAAATGTAAACAAACACTATTAACTCATTCACTGCCATTGACGGCTATAGACGTCAAAAATTCATTTGAACTATTTCTATTAGTTTAACATTTTTTCCCCACTTGCTAATAAAAGTATGAAAACCTAGAAAAAAATGATTGTAAATTTAGAACAGATATAAAATTTGTGATTAATCGTTAGTTAACTAGTGAAGTCATCAAAAATGTTAATCGCCTGGCGGGCCTAATTTAAAAAAAAATAAGGGGCATTTAATCTTAATTAATCGTATGATAATTTCGTATCTGTTATAAATGTACAATAAAATAATTTGTAGGTTTTCATAAAAAAAATTATGAAATGAAAAAAAATTCAAACTAATAGAAATAGTTCACATGAATTTTTGACGTCTATAGTCATCAATGGCAGTGAATGAGTTCAAATGGAAGGATAGTTTTCTTGTGCACTTACAATCTGGTGGTGTTTGTTGTTGTTGTTGTTGACAAGCCCACCATTACGTGTTCTCAACCTTTAAACTGATGTTTTCTCCTGTCAGACGTCAGACGGTCACCAGCACTCCCTGTTGGATCGAGCTGCATCTCAACGGCCCCCTCCAGTGGTTGGACAAGGTGCTGACCCAGATGGGTTCCCCCTCTGTGCGCTGCTCCAGTATGTCCTAAACGGCATCTGGGGGGAAAAACAAAACTTGACATTACACAACATTCGACCAGCATCTTAAAGGAGTACACCATGATGGAGTAACAGACCAGAAGAAATGCACACAAAAGGACCTCGAGGATGCGAAAGAGAGCGCGTGCAGTCGTGGAATGTAAAACATCACAGTGAGCCTGATTATTACCTGTCGAATCAACCCCTCAGGCTGACGTTCCAATCACCATGGACCTAATAACTGAAGTCACGGCGCATATCCAAAATGGCAAGAGTGGCGCCCGGTTCCCTTTCAGGTATTTGACCGAGGTGCCGAAGCGGACTCGAAAAACGCAGACGACAGTTGGGGAATCGAGTCTCTTCTCCGGCGCTCGCCCTCGCTCTCGCTCACCAGTTACACCTTGCCTCCTCACTGCCTCGCCACCACGCCACAAGCTGGATTCAGTGTCAAGAGTTTTCGTTTACACGCCGTTGACTCGCAGTCCAACTGCCACTCTGGATTCAACTCAAAAAAAACGTTTGTCGGTTTGAGTGACCAAAGTTGCCGGGTCAAGACTTGCTTTTTTTTTTTTTTTTTTTTTGTGCTTTTCTCTCAGTCCACTCTATGCGTGATTGCGAAACCTTTTCGTTAACACATGCCCTATCTTCACGCAGTCTGGTCCCGACACACACACACACGTTTCCACTCAACTGCATACTGTATGTGTGCTACATCTCAGTGGGTTTGTCGAATAATTTAATTTAAAAGCGAGTGTTCCCTCCAGCGTAGATATGCGCAAGAGCAAAATTCTACGCACTCTTTTCTCTTGCTTCCTTACCCTATTCGATGCCATTCCAGTATATTCGTTATATTCAGAGTTGCGGTAAATGTGCAGAACGTAGTCTCAGTGTCGCCCCCCAGCTGTCAAGACGGTTAAAAATAGTCACGTGACGCAAGTCTCTGGAATATTGTGTTTCCCCCATTTATCAACAATGTATTGATAAGAAGTGTCCTATAATGTGGGAATTTAGACAAAATTGCCTCTATGATATAATTGCACTTCTCCAAATTTATGCACCCTTATTCTTACGACAAAAAAAAAAAAAGTTGCCTTTGATGTAAAATAAAACAAGAAATACTTTTAAATTGTACAGATAGGAATGTTGAAGAAAACCCAATAGCATATTTTTGGAACCATCGCTATAAAGTTATGCCTGAATTGGCTTATTATGGCATAAGCACTCATTTGATTTCAAGTGAGTTCTTGTCCTCGCCTAATGAATTACAGTCCAAACGTTTTCCAACTAAAATCTATTAAAGCTTTACGTATTAAGCCAAGCAATTATACTGCACATTTATTTGTGGTTTTATTCTGTTTTTATGTATTGATGATTTTTACAAAAATATATATATATCTATTCTATACAAATGAATATGTTGAAATTCTTTACTGCTTTGCCCGACGAAAGGATTGACCCGACAAGTATGTAATATAGGATAAAAACGTGCCACTGAAAACGAGCTAGAACGATCACTGTCCGGACTATCAACTTTGTATTTTTCTTGACTTTACTGAAAATAAGATTTGATTGAAATGTTCTTTATGAAATGAATTTAGAATCTATGAAATATAAGATCCTTTGGAAAAAAAAAAAAAAAAGGGGGGGGGGGTTATGTGGACCATTACTGCAAATTTCCTATGCTGTCCCAAAGACTATAAATGCAAGTTTGTACACACACGCGCACACACAAAAACAAGACCACTGACTGAAACTTAATGGCTTCAATTTCTAACTATTAAATTCAGTGACTTAGTAATATATTTTGGTTGCTTTGCTCTAAAATCATGAAAACACACCAGTATTCATCCACCATGCCAAAAGATTAATTTATGCCCTTCAAAAGATGAGAGATTACGTGTTTACCACCCCCCTATAGGCGGATTCAATCCCAACATTTTCTTTAAACATCCCCACATGTCTTATCATGGTATTGTGATTAATTTTGCTTTTGTGGAAAATGAGTTAAGCAGCAGAATCTACCGATTTTTCTCCATCTCAGGCGGCAGCCATTTTGCCACTTGTGATAGCAAGTGACAAAATGGCCGCCCCCTGTGATTGATAAAACCGGTGTGGGTAACAGATGTGATCGTGCTGCCAGATCGAACACGTCACGCCACAGCATTGGCTGGAAATGATCCAGTTGACGTCAAATATTGGAAAGAAAATATTAAAGATGGAATTTAGATAACAAAATGTACGGACTGAAATTGTAAAAGGGTAAATAAACCTAAAAATATAAGAGCAAGATATAATAAAATGGATTGAAAAAATGATTACACAAATTAATTGCCTGAGATGTGACAAATCTTACCAGTTTTGATTGCTAATGTGTTCCTACTATTATCATTAAGACAATTTTTTTGTGAACTACTAAAAAAGAAACCAAACCGAAGTGAACACGTCTGAATCGCGCATTTCGCGCTGCTGTGCTGACGTCATCGGCAAACATTTTGTTATTTAAATTCCATCTTCAATATTTATTTTCAAATGTTTTGACATCAACTGGATATTTTTTTTCAAATAACTTTATTGAACTATTGTAAGCGGTCATCTCCAGCCAATCCTGTAGCGTGACGTCATCGGGAGGCGACCCCGATGCAAATCTGGCAGCCAGATCACATCTGGTACCGACAACGGCTGTTTCTTTTTTTTCTGCTTAACTCACAAACACAATATTAATCAAAATGCCGTGTTGAGGAAAAAAAAACACATCGGAGTTGATGTAAATTCTCATGGGGTTAAACCAGCAGTTGAGCAATACAAAATCACATTTCATTAGTTGTTTGTATGAGAGTTATGTTGGTGAATTTATTGAATTGTAGTGTTTTATTTCAAACATAGGAGCAACATTCCTGCCTCCAACTCTTGGACTGTCATAAGTGTTTGCTTTGCAATTATGTGTGTTTACGTGCACGGGGGGGTTCTCATCCTCGTAGAGGCCAGTATGTTGATGGCGTGCGCCCCAGCATATAGCACATAAGCACAATGTCACAAAGTGGGACATGTGAATATTGTGTATGTCTCGTTATGCCCGGGTGTCACATTCCAGATTCATTGTTTACTTGGACTGTGACACGTTTCTTAACTTGTGCGTGTAAACACAAACGGTGGTGTATACTTACATGCGGACCAAGTTGAATGAAAAATTGACTTTTTCCATATAGGGCGGCCTTTTTCTGTTTCTTTTGATCTGGTTAATCATTTCCATCTGTATGGAGTTGATTATTCTACTCATTTGTACATAAACTGAACGCGCCCATGGCAGTAATGTTTCTCTCTCTCAATGTTTCATGTTTTCTTAATTTTTTTGTTTTTGTTGTTATTGTTACTTTTTAGGGAATATTTTACTGGACTTCTCAATGCCAAGATCAGTACATGATAAAAAAAAGAAATACCATGTAGTTTCCTTAAGGATGTTGTATCGGTGACATACAGTGTTTTGTTCTATGCATTGACATCAGATTGTTCAGATTGTATTCTCAGAAGTATTTTCAAAACATACAGTATATTAGTTCCCCCCCCCCCCCCCCCTTGTTGATTAGATGATTACCATTGTGTGCGTATTGCCATGTTCCAGCAAGCCTTTGTTTATTATAATTTTTTTTTTTTTAAATAAGTGCCACCTTGCTCTGCAGTTGGCTTTTTACACTTCCCGAAAATAATTTTTGCAACGGAAGAAATGGGCAGAGGTTTTCTGTAGGGCACATTGACACGCATTCTTATTACGAATCAACTCGTGTTTTTCTTTCTTCTGTGAAGGACAAGTGTGGACTCCCAAACGAGACTCTCTTTTTCTCTTAAAAACTACTCTGCAGGGGAAGGTCGCTTCATGTCCCTAGTGGTGTTATTGTAAAGTTATTTTCTTTATACTGTATGCTATTGCTTTTCTCTCTCTCCGCTTTTCACAAAGCATATCCAGTTCAGCTGATAAGCTGCGTAAGGATATCTGTCTTCTTCAAACACTGAACTTCATACACGTTCGCGTTATGAACAAACAATGAACTGTGTACACTAATAAAATTGGTATGAGTCTAAATGATGTGTGTCCCACGCACCCCAGGGAATTTTTCCCACAAAAAAAAAAATCAACTCACTGAAAATTTTTAGTATTGAGTTGATGTCTAGCATATCTTCCAAAGAAAAAAATATTAGACCTACTCGTGTTGTGGTATAAGAATAAGTGTACAATGTAAGTGCAACTAAACTATGTCTGCCATCTTGTGGTGAATGGTGATATCTGCATGAACAATTTAGTTTCTATAATTTTTTTGTGCTAAGACAAACATCACTAATTGTTCATGAGTTCTGTTTGAAATATTTCAGCCATGTGATTGGCTCCATATCTCTCACCCTAAGTGAGCTGTGATAGGCTGCAGCCCACCTGTGACCAATTCATGTGGACAAGCATTTTAGAAAATGGATGAAAGCACGGATAGTTTTTTATTTATTTACATTTTTACTTTATACCAAACACTTTTGCCAACTTGCATATACCTCCATCCATCTAAATGTTCTTCAAAACTATAAGTACTAGTTATTTGTGACATTTGTAACAATCCATCAATTTTTTTTAACCGCTTGAGGGGTATGCGAATAGTGTGGCTAGATAGCCGTTGACGCAACAGGGCGGCCATCTTACTCCTCCCATTTCGCGAGCAGACTACCATAAACTATACGTATACGTACAAATTAGACATATACAGCTCGTAAGATCTTAGTGTAGGACTGGGGGTGGAGGGGTTTGTGGCGGAGTGGTCACTTAAAAAAAAACAAAAAAAAACAAGTGGACGTTATCTGCTGCTTTGAAGGACCCCTTTTTCTTTTATCGCTCAGTTCCTTAGACCCCAATATAAGATTTGACAGAGGCATCTTTTGTTGAATTACAGTTACAATTCTTTAATTTAAAAAAATGTAGAAATTTTCTCCTGTAAACATCACTAGGCATATCATTGGTACTTTATTTAAGGCAAGTTATAAAATGTCTGAAGTCCTCTTGTTTATGTTGAACAAATTTCAAACATCATAAATCACGCTGTTTCTACTAAGTTCTGTCTCAAATGTTTTCCAATTTCGCTATGCCGAGAAACATTTCTTGGGAGGAGCAATATGGCGGCCTCGCGGCTTGAAAAGTCTTGGCCTATCGGCTATCCAGTTATAGATACAGATCAGTGCGGAGCCCGGACTCGATCTCACGTCCTCAGCACTGGGAGGCGGAATAGCACCACCGATACATCATCAACAGGTCAACACAAACAATACGAATTTATAATTTGTAACTGCCTATGTCACCTTTCTTACTATATGACTCAACTAAATGTATTGAGTTACAATTACTCGAAACATGCTTGCCTCGTTGCCTAATTACAAAATGGAGTACAGCTGCTTTCAGTCCACAAATTGAAACTACTGGGGTTTATTTCAAGATATTTGTGGCATTTATTAGCACATTGTTCTTCAGTTATTGTGTTCACTGGATATTTTTGAGTTTCTGAGACCCTTTAGCGTAATAAAAAAAACGAAAAAAAAAACATAAAAAAGGTCCGTTTGTGTTTTAGGTGCAATGCGCATTTATTGCCGAAAGGGGGTGGTAGGAGTACGCTAATGAAACAGACATATTAAACCGAGGGAAGTAAAAATGTTTTTTGTTTTTTTTCGTTCTTTCTTTTTAAAAAAATATTTTTGACTACCCTAACGGGTAGATACCAAGTATTTGAATAAAGTACCAATGGTTCGCGCGTACAATAAGTACAGCTCATTGTGTATATTTTGAGTAGTGTGTACATTTGATATGAGGCGGCTGCACTCCATTAGGAAGCTGACTTTGTTGCCGCTCACTCTGCTTGCCGGTCATCAGTCCCCCAGTGACCTCTTACACTACAATATTTCCCAAACAAATGAATACCATATCCTGAATGCACAGGGAACTTTCTGGAATTGTAATATGGATCAGTAATCATGTGTCTGTCTCGTGGTCGCGGGAACAGATTTTGGTCAACGGCGTCGGGATATTGATCGGGTGTGTTGTAAAATGCTTTCCAATAATTATGTGCCGTTCAGGTTGGTAAATTACATGATTGCTTATTGTGGACTGCATAGCATTAAGAGTTTTAGTAGAACGGGATATTACGTTATTGAAAAATGATGTCAATGATGAACCATTATTCATAACAAATAGTATGTAAGCGTTTAGGTTTTTGTGGGAACTCTTTTTTTTGTGACCTGTCAAAAATAAATAGATTAATCGACAAGTAATTGATTGTCAAATTAATCGGCAACTATTTAAAAAATCGAGTAATTGCATGGATCCTTAAAAAAAAAAAACAACTATAGCAAATGAATAATATTGATACTAACTACATCTGTCAAAATTAACACTTAGCTTTATTACTGTGACGCGTAAAAACATTGATAACTAGAGCCATCCAAATTAATGGCTTAATCGACAAGTTAATTGACTATCAAATTAATCGACAACTATTTGAATAATCGAGTAATCGTTTGAAGCCTTTTTTTTTTTTTTTAACTTACCTGTATTACTATAGCACATACATAACACTGGTATGAACTAGAGCTGTCAAAATTAATCGGTTAATTGACAACGTAATCGATTATCAAATTAATCACAAACAATTTTAATAATGGAGTAATCGTTTGGAGTATTTTGTTTTAAAATGTAGCTTTTTTATGGTAGCGCATGAAAATATTGATAACAACTACAGCTGTCCACGTTAATTGATTAATCAACAAGTAATCGACTATCAAATTAATCGACAACTATTTTAATAATGGAGTAACCATTTTGAGTGTTTTTTCAAACTTAGCTTTATTACTGTAGCGCATGAAAATATTGATAACAACTGGAGCCATCCACATGAATCGATTAATCGAAAAGTAATCGTCTATCAAATTAATCGACAACTATTTTAATAATCGAGTAATCGTTTGGAGCCATTTTTCAAATGTCACTTTATTTCTACAGCAAATAACATATTGACACTAACTAGAGCCATCAAAATGTATCAATTAATCGACAAGTAACCAATTGTGAAATTAATGGACAACTATTTTAATAATCGAGTAACCGTTTGGAGCCATTTTTAAGTTAACTTCATTACTATAGCACATCACAATGTTGATACTAACTAATGATATCTATGTTTGTTAATGAGCAATTTTCGTGTGTGACTGTGTTATTTATTTATTTATTTTTTCCCCGAAAGGGACAGCGGATATATACATATAGAAACCTTCCTGTTGGCTTTAAGTCTCGAGCAGACACTGTACGGGTGTTTTCGAGAGGGCAGTGGACCTGAGGGGAGGTAATCATGTATAAGTTATGACAACTAATTAAGACTGGCTTCTAACCTACGGCTGACCCCAAGCAAATAACAAAGCGCCTTCTAAACGCCGCTGCGGTGCGTTCTGGCTGGCCGGCGGTGCAAGACTACCGTGATCTGGTAACAGGAGCGTTATGAGCCAAGAAGTGAGAACGTCAAGAGAAAAGGACAGCCGGACAGAGAGATGGAGAAAAGAGGACGTAAGAGAGACGCAGGAGCCTCGACCATGTCATTAGTCCCAAATGAGTTTTCCATCGAGTCAGCGGGTCGCTGTGATGCAGCGCCGGCCGGGACAAAGACAAGACGCTGAGACGGGCCGCGGTTTGGTCAAGTGATGCAACAGGGTGCACTCTTGAACTCGGGGACCTCACTTTTCAAAGTCTCTTCGATGACATCGCTTGCACTCCTCCTACGGAATTTACACTTGACTTTTTTGGGGGCTAATAATCGATGAATCGACAAGTAATCACGTATGTAATTGGAAAAGGGAAAACGATGCTTTTGTAATACACTTTTCTGCAAAATTAAAATGAATGAGATTAGTCGATTAATCGTTTGAATAATCCATAGATTAATCGATTATAAAAATATTCGATAGTGACAGCACTACTCCGCTTAGCAGCAGTTAGAATGCTGGCTATATACATTAAGGGCCACTGTTGATAGATTTTTAGCAGCTGATTAGGGTTGTCACGATCAAATATTTTTGGAATTGATTTGGACAATTTTTCTTTAAACAATGACCATAAACGATGACTCGAATATTAAAATAGTTGTCAATTAATTACAAATCATTTACATGTCGATTAATCAATTAATTTTGACACAGCTAAGGCCAATGCTATTTTTGGCAGGAAAAAAAACACTGATTACCGATTAATCGGCAGATGAATAAAAATAATATATATAATTTTTTTTTTGCTTATATTTTTAGGGTTGTCACGATCTAATATTTTTATAATCAATTTGGGCAATTTTGAAATAAACAATGACCCTAAACGATTACTCAATTATTAAAATAGTTGTCAATTAATTACATAATCATTTACATGTCGATTAATCGATTAATTTCGACACGGCTAAAGTCGATGCTATTTTTTTGGCCAAAAAAAATACTGATTACCTATTAATCTGTATAATTATAATAATAATATATAATATTAATTAAAATATATATGTATATATAATGCGTAAAATATACGCATGTATATTTTTTGCTTATATTTTTTAGGGTTGTCACGATCTAATATTTTTATAATCAATTTGGGCAATCGGCAGATTAATTATATATATATATATATATATATATATATATATATATATATATATATATATATATATATAAAATGCGTAAAATATCTATATTTTTTGCATTTAATGAGTGAAGTTATACGGACATTAAACCTTGTCATATGTGTATTTGTATTAACAGTTGAGATGTAACGATATCCAAACATCACAATACGACAAATATCATGGTGGGAACTAGTGTTGTACCGATACTGCATTAAAACAGTGGTATCGGTAAGTAACATGCCGATACCATTAATTCTGACGCTAAAATAGGATTTTGGATGCAGCGTCTTGCTCATTCACGACATTCACTGACGTGTGACATGTTCAAGCGTTCTTTTTATTCATTTGTCTTTCAACTCCAATTAATACTTGGTCATTTTCACATCATTTCTTTCAATTTACTTCATAAGCATTCAGCTTAGCATTCGGCTATTAGCATTCAGCATTCCCACGCAATTTCTGCAGAAATTGCACAATTGTCTAGTTATTATTTTAAACAAACCGTGACCTTAAATTGTGCGTAAAAAACTCATTTTCAATTCCTTTCGCTCACCTGTGAGTGTGACCACGGGTCGTTAAGTGACACGCTGCAGGAAGAATGTGGTCGGAATGACATCATCGTCTTCGATCGGGGTCAAAAGGTCACCACGTGACAGCGCTTGTCATGTATCTAATTTTTTTTTTCTCCAATAATTCAAGTGAATAAACAGATTATTGTTCTTTATTGGAATGGAAATGTGACAAGAATATGCATAATAATCTATCAAAGAATTTGGTCAACTAATTGATGCCAAATGGTAGAGATAGACCGATATTGTTTTTTCGGGGCCGATATCGATACCGATTATTAGTAGAGCCCATAATCATTTGAACTAAAAGGGAAAATATTGGCATCAAAAATAAAAATAAATACAAACTCCAGCTCTTTTTTTAAAATGTCATTATTTTTTTAAGCATATGTTTACTGAACAACATTTAGGGTTCGTAAAATATTGCAGTTAAAAAAAAAAATCTTTGTTTTAAAAATCTAACAAAAAAGTTCAGGGATCTTCCAGGAGCAGTTGCGTGTCTTCAAAAGTTCTATACAAACATAAGGAAATAGCAGTAAATAAAATTTGATATACATTTCAAAATATCTAAAGTATTAAAATTGTACTTATCTTAGTTTTCATTTCAAACAAAGAGCAAAGGTCAGAAGCATCTATGAAAATGTCAATAATTAGTTCCTGATTCCAAACACTTTTTTTCAATGGATTATCGGCCGTATAATTTTTCAAAATGGCCGATGCCGATATTAGTCAAAATGCTGAACATCTGTAATCCGCCGATAATCGGTCTATCTCTACCAAATGGAGTGCACCACTTGGCTGCAACCAGCAGAGGCGCTGTTGGTTCACTCGTAACAGAGCCCTTGATAGAGAGGCTTTGTCCAACTACGCTGCGATTGGTCAACTGCTGGTCACATGACAAATGGACGCCATCTTGTTACCCTGCCGAAACCCAGTTGGCCAAATTCTCTCTCGCAACTGGTTTTTGATGTGAAGAATCTCATGACATTGCGAGAAATGCACACGGGTGGTGTGGGGGTGTGTGTGTGTGTGTGTGTCTGTTTGTGTGTGCGTGTCCACACACACGCTTCTTTTATTTTTTTCCGTTGTCGCGCATTTGTCACATTGTAGGATGTGTGTAGGGTTATGAAAACAGTTAAACTTAATAATTGATGTTCTGCATTTCAATCAATTTCACCACAGTGTTAGGCTAATTAAGGTTAGCGCCATCCTCTCAGGGCGTGTGCGTGGTGTGTTCGTGTGTGTGTGTGTGTGTGTGTGTGTGCGCACTTGCTCCATTTTCTATCTAAGAATACATGGGAATTGTCTATTTTGGGAGCAAGAGATGTAAGATCATCTCTCGCACCTCCTTCTCCCTCCCTCCCCAGGCAGGATCCTAAATGCAATTAACACAGTCGCTTTACTGCCTGCTAATTATTAAAACACACACACACACACACATTGCGGTAGAATGATTATTTGATGCTTGTCTAATTTAAAGTTCATTGACAATTGTTTTAATTAATTAAATAAGGAAGCATACACACTTAAGAAAAGCTGCCAGGCTGCCCGGCAAGTACTGCAGGCACGTAAAGGTAAGAATTGTCGGACGCGTGCGCGTGTTACTGCCAGGATTCGACTGATCTAATCCCAAAGTGAAACACATTTATAGGGGTGTGTCCAAAAATCGCTTCTCATAGGAATCGCGATTTTCATTTAGTACGATTCGGAATAGATTAGAAATGTCCCAAAATCGATTTTATTTCAATAATTTTATACTGTCTCGTCTTTATTTGGAGCGCTGTTCATGTTGTACCCGGTTTGGCCACTGAGGGGCAGTGTGGTTCCACCCGGTCTAATACACAGTTAAGTTGTAGCCACATTAGAGAGTAGAAGGAAAAAGTCACGATCAAGTTATTCCAATAAAAGTTGTTTTTTTTGCAGCGTGGAGCCGTTTTTTTGAGTGATGAAAGTGCCGCGAGTAGCGCGCTAATTAGCATTAGCGAGTCAGACTGGAGTAGATCATTACAATTCCTTAGACATTTATAGATTGAAGCAAAAATCATTGTCAATCAAATCATTTTGAATCAAACAGCGTTCTTAACCAAAAATCGATTCTGAATCGAATCGCAGACACAAAAATCGGAATCGAATCGTGAGACATTCAAAGATTCCCACCCCTACATTTAATGCTTCTTTAATTCAACCAGGTTAGATAATAATGCTTGCCATAAATAATTGTTTGATATATCATGTTTTTTGGAATTAGGATTTATCAATCAAACAATCAAACTAGTGCTGTCACTATTAGGGGTGCAACGGTTTCAGATTTTGGTGTACGATTATTGTCTGAGAAATAAAAACGGTAGACATAAATACAAAGCGCTACGGTAACACCCGAGGGTCAAAAAACAAACAAAGGCACAAACACAACTTTCTCCACCAGAGAGCAGTACTGGGGTATTCAATATTATTATTATTATTATTATTATTATTATTATGACAAAAAAGAAAAAAACTCACCAATTGATGAGGAAAAAACGTGAATATTTGTGACATTAAAAATTGTCAAGCGTGGTGCCAGAGTCAGACCTCAGCCCCGAGGCCATACAGCCATAATGCGTGGGTGTGTGCACACGGCGACGTGAATATGGGAATGTCAGAAGCGGGCGTATTCGCGCACATGCTTGGTGCATTTGTGTGTGAATGAATGAATGAGTGTGTGCGTGCCTGTGAGCGCGTGTGTAAACAGAGGCCCCCGGCTATCCCGCACATTATTGATGCTCCTGCCCGGGGGTACGTCGGGGGGAAATGGATGCACGCGGGCGTGTGTACGAGGGTCACGTCGTGTCGTCAGACGGCGGCTGGTGAAAGATGGCCGCCGCTGATACGATCAGTCATCTGTTGATCAAGATGTACTGCCGCCGCCAAGTCGGACTTTCTCTCACAATTTCACTCTTAACTCGCTCTCTCTGTCGCGCTCCCGTTGCGTGTTCATTTGCTTAAGACTTCAACTTTATTTGCTCGCGTCTTCTTCCCTCAGTGGCTCTTTTGTGAGACTTTTTGAACCGCACGGTTGTCCCGAAAATCAAATTCCAATTCCGATTGATGTTCGTTGTTCCGCTTTAACTCATTCACTGCCATTGACGGCTATAGACTATTTCTATTAGTTTAACATTTTTTCCCACTTTTGTTAAAAAGTGTGAAAACCTAGAATTTTTTTACTGTACATTTAAACAGATATAAAATTGATGATTAATCGTGAGTTAACGAGTAAAGTCATGCGATTAAAAAAAATAAAAAAATCTAATTAATCACATGACTTCAATAATTAACTCACGATTAATCACAAATTTTATATCTGTTCTAAATGTACAATATCTATTTTTTTTACGGTTTTCATACTCTTATTAACAAAAGTGGAAAACTAATAGAAATAGTTCAAATGAATTTTTGACGTCTATAGCAGTCAATGGCAGTGAATGAGTTAATTATTCTACAATTCATCCAACTCCTCCATGTTTTTTTTCTAATCCTTTTACAGCATCTCTCTGTTGAGGTATTGTTTCCGCATGTCTCTGATGCGACTTTTGTGGTTTGCAGGTATTGCCATCCGAGTGTTTTTTTTCCCCGTGTTTATTCTTTTATATGTAGCTCAATATTGTTCTCCTGTGTCATCATTCTGCCATCGTCTCTGCCTTTTGCACCCTGGCCTTTCTCCTCCTTTCATTAAAGTGTCACATTACGTGTTTGCGTATGGAGATCCACAACATGCCAGCATTAACGCACACACACGCACACGCACGCACGCACTGCGGTAAGTAGGTACGGTAATGCATTTTAGAAACAGTGGTTAACAGTAAAACACCAGTCCAAAGTGCTCTGCTCTGCGGTGAATAGCTAATGGACTACAGAGAGTTGGTTTCTTTAAACTTAAGGTGCTGTTGTTTTCTGTGGTTAACGATAATGGCGGTTCACTGTGTGGTTAAGTGTCGTGTGTGTTTATATATTCGGGCCTGGATCCGGGGGCCATCATCGGCAATCGAGATTCTCGTTCACGTCAACGATCGAGTCCCGAATACACTCGAATCAGTTATTTATTGGACCAAAAACGCTTTAAAGTCCAACATATGAAAAAATACCATTTGATCAAAAATATTGAATGCGATTTAATAGCACTTTATCTTCATACTAGGGGTGACAGGCGATTACAATTTTCGTAATCGTAATTAATCGCATGACTTCAATAGTTAACTCGCGATTAATCGCAAATATTATAACTGTTCTAAATGTACAATGAAATATTTTTTCTACGTTTTCATACTCTTGTTAACATAAAAGCGGAAATAAATGTTAAACGAATTGAAATATGGCTGCATCTTTTAGTCATTGGTACAGTAATTTCATAATTCATAAAATTGAGTTAAAATCAAAAAGATGCCTACACTGGACGTTGACGCAGTGTACCAACCCAACGTAAATAACTTAAATAACTTTAAGCACCGGGATCCGAACTCTTCTACCCTGGCCAACAGAAGAACCGAGGATGTCTTGTCCCATTTTAAATCCTTCTTGGACCTCGCTAACGGCTAGCTCGCTAACGCTACACGAGCTCGCTAATGCTAAGCTAATATGCTCGCTAATGCTAAGCTAATATGCTCGCTAATGCTAAACTAGCTCGTCGAAGCTAACAAGGTGAGAGAGGTGGCCAGGGTCCACGTTTGCAAAGTCACTTTTGTTTGTTGCCAACCAATTGCACTACTGTAAATCCTTAGACTGTGAACAATGACTGTAATACACCAGGATTGGTTTACGTGCCGTTGTACAAATTATGATTACGTTTTAGTCGATGCACTCTTGTCTCTGAATGAGAATACTTGTTTCATATTTACATTCGGCGTGTGTTTGTTTCTGTGCATACATCAGCGCATGCAATATGTAACCATTACACAGGCCTTGTTTTCAGTGGGAAACAGATACGTATCATCTCTTCAATGTGTGGTTAGAGTCGAGACCAACACAGTTCAGTGCGCCCTGACCCCAGCTGATGCATAATGCAGCGGCTCTGACCACACTTACGTTTATAGTGGACTTAAATGGTCGGCGCTGGGAGGGAGGGGTCCAAGCACTAAGAGGTCTGAACGATGCTTTAATGAAGGCGGAGAACGGTGATTGGTTATGATGGTGTAAGTGTCTGCATTCTGCACTTTGTGAGCACTTGGTGCAAGGGAAATGACCATTTTCAGGTCAAACCACTCCCTGCAATGTGCCAAAAACAGTTGATGTCTTTTTAATTGCACTTAATTGTGTAATTACTCTATGTTTTCATATTGTACAAAACAATATTTTTTCGCACGTTGTAACCTTCTTTGTTGATTTTGAGGGAAAGTTGGAATGGATTAAAGGTGTTAGCATTCATTTCAATGAGAAAAGATGATTTTAGATACGACATTTTGAGCCCGTTCACAAAATAAACTAGACTCGTACCTCAGAGCGCCACTATGTGTGTTTAGTGTCTAACTGTCATTTTACATTTGTCCCTTTAGACAAGTCACATGATCCACAGTTGTCATCTTTCACCTGCCACCCCTTTTACTCACTCACTTACTGCATTTGTACTATGCCAGGACTTTCTATCATTAACTCATTACTGCCATTGGCGGCTGTAGACGTCAAAAATTAATTTAAGCTATTTCTATTAGTTTAACATTTTCTTCCACTTCTGTTAACAAGAGTATGAAAACAAAGATTGTACATTTAGAACAGATGTAAAATTTGTGATTAATCGTGAGTTAACTATTGAAGTCGTGCGATTAATTACAATTAAAAAATGTAATCGCCTGATGCCCCTAATTTTTAACAATCTTTTCTTTTTTCCCCCCCGCCCAAAAAAAGATTATTAAAAAAATGTCTAGGTTTTCATAATCTTGTTAAAAAAAGTTAAACTAATAGAAATAGTTAAAATAAATTGTTGACGTTTATAGGCGTCAATGGCAGCAAATGAGTTAAGGGAATCCTTTTGGTTCTTTGTTCATCCACCTCCTTACTTCTAAAGTGTCTTGTCTGGAGTTGTAAACAACTATCATATCTAGCCTTCTTAAATAGCCATTGTATTACGCGCACACACACACAGACACACACAATAACTCATCAATGTTTCAGAGGCCGGGCTAAGTATCATCTAGCTATGCACCAAAGCTCGTCCTCACTTATTTACATCCGGCTGCCCCCGGTGCCACTGAAACCTCAACAGCAACATCAATGATTCATAAGTTAATGTTTTAGCAAAATGCATTCTCGCTCTGTCAATACAGGAGAGAAAAGGAGCGATGGAGCTGGAGAGAACTGACAAAAGGCAGGGAAGAGAGAAAGAAAGAGGAGAAATTAAGGTATGAATGATGTGTAATCCATTTTATTAGGGTGGAGTGTCAAAAGTTGAGAGGTGGGCCAGAAAGACCAAAACTAAAATGACATCAAATAAAAAAGAAATGAACTAAAATGTTTATTAAAACATAATTGTACATTAACTCATTCACTGCCATTGATGGCTATTGGCGTCAAAAAGCCATTTGAATATATTTCTATTAGTTTAAAATTGTTTCCACTTTTGTGAACAAGAGTATGAAAACCTAGGGGAAAAAAATGCACATTTAGAACAGATATAACATTTATGCTTAATCATGAGTTAATTATTGAAGTCATGCGATTAATTACAATTAAAAAATGTAATTGCCTGAAGTGATGTAAAAAAAGAAAAGATTATTAAAAATTAGGAGCGTCAGGCGATATTTCTTTTTTAATCATAATTAATTGCATGACTTCACGAGTTAACTCACGATTAATCAAAATTTTCTAATGTATTCTAAATGTACATTAAAAAAATCTAGGTTTTCATACTCTTGTTAACAAAAGTGGAAAAAATGTTAAATTAATAGAAATGGTTCAAATGAATATTTGACCTCTATAACTGTCAATGGCAGTGAATGAGTTAAAAAATATATATATATATTCATGGCAACAGTTTGGCGCCACATAACCAATTGTAGTCCCACTTCAACGAATCACTCGGTTCCAAATGTACAGCAATTGATCTCTGTGGAAAAAGTTTGTTTCGAGTGCCGATCAAACCGATATTGTTCAAAGATACTTTGTAGACGATGATAGAATCAGGGGACACGAACGCCTCTTCCGCCCTCCCCTTTTCTTTCTTATCAGTGTCAACACTTCAACACTTGATCCCTCTTTTACGGATGAGTTGCTGTCTCTTTTTATATCTGCTTTTTGTGTAATCGATGATCGTGCACACAGAGCCTTACAGCCACAGGAGTCCGATATGTCTCTTACTCTTTAGATTTCAGAAGAATATGACCCGCCTCTCCCCTTGGGATTTTAATTCAATTCAGACGTTTAAATATTGATTTTTAAACACGCACCTGCCTTTCAAAATTGTGCTTTTTTTTTTTTTTTTTTTTTTTTTTTTTTTGCTGTGTACGTGGTTTTGCGGTCTACAATTACACTAGGCATAGATATCAAACAAGAGCCTGATTTGATGTTTGCCTTTGAACTGCAGGTTTAAAAAATTTAAATAAACAATGGCTATTATTATTCTCTTTTTCAATTTCATTTAAAGTTAATGTTAACGTTAACTTCATCCTTTTCAACACAAGTCATAATTTTAGATGACTAGAGTTTTATGGAAAAACTAGATATTTGCAATTTCTGGAGAAATTAATAATCGGCAATGATATATAAAAATAAATATGTTGAAGTTGGACTGGTTTTAGTCGGTCAATATATGTATGTAAATATTTGGAGTTTTAGAAACATTTGTGAATTTTGTGTATGAGAGTAATGAATGAGATATCTTGAATAATTTGCACATGTTGAAGTTGGAATACTTTGAATCGGTCAAGTAATGTTGAGGGGAGGAGGGAATAATGTAGACAATGGGAATTTTGGGTGGGTGAAAAAAAAAAGCGAAACTTTGGTGTGTGCAAAATTTTGCCATGTTGAAAATCATTCATAATGTGACTTGATTAAGCAGAATGATGTAAATTTCAAATGGGAGCTATCTGAATCTGTTGTTTTGAATGTGCCAAAAGCAATGAATGGTAAATAATTATTGGAGGAAATAAATAAATAATAAATGGGGTATTTTTAGATAAAAAATATTGAATTATGGGAAAACAGAATTTTTGCGCTGAAAAAAAAATGCAAGCCCCCATGGCGTGAATTTTTGGAATATTTTGAAATTGTAATGATGTGAATCGGATGAATTATGGGAAAGGACAAGCGCGTCAAAAAAAGTGGGAAGAATTCAAAACGGTGAAAAACGCGAAAGCCTTCAGCACAATAACAAGAAATTATCCTTAATTGATCTGTCCAAACTGCTCTGTGTCAGTGCCCATTGAATGCCGATTAGTATCGATAATTTGATCATGGTCAAATGCCTTTCAATCGCAGCAAAAAGTGGCCGAAAAGCAGGAAGCGGCAGAAGGCGAGTGGGCCTTGACATTGAGGAAGATTTGTTTCAAGTTAGCAAGGACGAGACACGGCTGCCGTGTTGCTCCCTTACTCTCTTTCGCCGTCTCCTTTTTTTTTTCTCTGTCATTTGGCGCCCAGGGTGAAATTATGATAATAAGAGAAAGGAAAAGCTATTACTGCGGTTGCTCTCTCATTATGTAAATGATATTAAACAGGCCCTCTTTGCATGCGCGTGTGTGCATTTTCCGGTGCTACGTATGTGAGCCTGCACCGCTGAACAGCCACGAGCATGCTTTTTCAATCTGCGTGCAAGTGTTTGACCATTTGTTTGAGTGTAGGCATGTTGAACTATCAGTGTGCGTGGTGCGTGTGTGTGTGTAAAATGCACGTGTGTCCAGGGGCTATGAGGGCTAATCTCCCCATAGTGATTACAAGGTGTCAAACTCCCCCACATTGATTATGACATGTTAATTACACGCCATGTTTCTACCTGCTCTGATGACACAAAACACTTTCTCTCTTTGCACAAGAAGCCAGCGGGAGGACAACACGCGTTTTGATGGGAAAAGTTGCAATCATTCATAAATGGGAATCAGCAATGTAGTGCTTGTATGTTCATTTTTTATATTTTAAATATTACCATGGTCCCCAAAATGTATTTATACGTTTTATTTTTATTTTTTTATTTGATTTGATGCTGTCTCTGATCTGAAGAGGTCGCTTCAAGCAATGGTAATTATAAAAAAAAAACGGCCAGCAGGTGGCAGTATAAAAGATCAACTAGGATTAGCTCTGTAGTAGCAATTGTGTGATTCTTAAACATGACCATTCAAAATGGCGTCCAATTACGAAAGTTCGTAGTCGTGATGAATAATCAGAGAGCACTTAAACAAAAAAATGTTGCAACAAGCTCTTTGTGAATAATGATGAAACTTAGCTATATTCTAATGCTAATTGTTGCAAAATGGAAACCGATACAAATATACTTTTTTTTTTCCTGATGAAAGAAGAGACTGTAATCTTTCTTTTGGTAGGTGCCATCTTTTTATAGCAATTGAATAATTCAAAATCCAGTAAACCAGCCGGGAGCGAAGTGGGTTGCTTCAGTGAAAATGGCTGGGAGTGAATGAATTAACAATAAAAATGGCTAACTAAAACATAACTAACTAACTATAATTGCTAGCAAGATTTTAATGTAGCAGCAATTGTGTGATTCTTAAACGTGACCATTCAAAATGGCGTACCATTACGAAAGTTTGTAGTCGTGATGAATAATCAGAGAGCACTTAAACAAAAAAAAGCACAAGAATTACTAAACTAGGATTAGCTCTGTAGACAAGCTGATGTTAGCCACAGCTGCTATGTTGGTTAGATAACTTTTTTGTTGATGTATTCAGAAGGAAGTGTTGGTTTTAAGGCCATTTCACACTGCACTTTGCAACGTGCAGCACACAGTTGACCAAACGATGATAATATGGTTTTATTTGATTTCACATACACTAAATCACCTTCGTAGCAAACCACTCTGGGGCAGAGTCATAAACTGATTTCAATATTCATGTGATTATGACTTTCTTTTTTCTTTTGACAAATTCTCTGTATCACTGCCTTTTTTCTATTCATTTGTCGAAGTGATCTTGATTGCATGTGCACTTTAACGTGTTGCTGCTTCTGTGTGAGTGTGTGTGTTTGTAAGTGTGGTTGGTGGTCTATCTGTACTCTACTCCATTGCTTGTTTATAGCTTCATACCACAGGTCCTTTGAGATTTATAAATATTGATTGTTACAAAGGATAGATAGATGCCTGATAGTCTGTCTGGGTCCTGGGAATACACACACTCCTGTTGATGTGTTTATCTGTGACGCTGAAGCCAATGAAAATTGAGCTTGCTTCTGAAAAGAAGAAAAATGTTGCTTTTGTGATTAGAAATGTTTGCATTCTCATGCCATAAATCACGGCTTAACATACGTTGACGATGAGCCATACATTGATTTAAAGATTAATTCAGTAATGATAGAGCCATTGAAATATATTGGCAATGCGGTGACAACTGACAAGGATACGTGTATAGAATGCCATTTAAACCCGAGGCCAATTAAGTTCCAATTACTTATTGGCAGGCATAAAGGCAGGTAAGAACTATACTTACAAATTTCGCAGTAGCAATTTATAGACATTTTCTAGCTCCTAATACTACGGAAGAGGATTTGGGCCAGTGAAGAGAAAAACAAAAGGTTGGCAGAATTCTGACTTTAAAGTGAGAATTCTGACTTTAAACTCAGAATTCTCACTTTACTCTCAGAATTCTGACATTCAAATCAGAATTTTCACTTTCAAATCCAAATTCTCAGATTAAATGCAGAATTCTGAGTTTAAAATCAGAATTCTCACTTTAAAGTCAGAACTCTGACATTCAAATCAAAATTTTCACTTTAAAGTCCGAATTCTGTGATTAAAGTGAGAATTCTCCCTTTAAAGTCAGAATTTCTGAGAATAAAGTGCGAGTTTGAACTTTAAACTCAGAATTCTGCATTTAATCTCAGAATTCTGACTGTAAAGTGAGAAGTCTGACTTTGTGACAATGAGCTATTAATTGTGGGGGAAAGTCAGAATTCTGAGGTTTAAGTAAGAATTCTCACTTTACTCTCAGAATTCTGACATTAAAATCAGAATTTTCACTTTCAAATCCAAATTCTCAGATTAAATGCAGAATTCTGAGTTTAAAATCCGAATTCTCACTTTACTCTCAGAATTCTGACATTAAAATCAGAATTTTCACTTTAAAGTCCGAATCCTGTGATTAAAGTGAGAATTCTCCCTTTAAAGTCAGAATTCTGAGAATAAAGTGCGAGTTTGAACTTTAAAGTCAGAATTCTGACTTTAAAATCAGAATGCTGAGAATAAAGTCAGAATCCTGCCAGCCTTTTTTTTTTTCTCTCTCTCTTCACCGGTCCTAATCCTCTTCTGTATAATACATTATGTTTTGTCGCATTTAAAATTTTAGGGTACCTTTTGAGATTTTTGGTCTCGTTTTTGGATCAATACAGTATTTTTATTTTTCTTGATTTGTGTGCGTATTTGGGTTGTCACTTGCCTGAACACGGCGTGTATTGTATATGATTTTGAGAAATCTTCAGTCCCACTTGAACATAACAGAGCAAAGACTTTCCTAGATGTAATTTTTGTACATGTCGGTGCCTACGTAGATGGCGCCGCACACGTTCAAAGCCTTGGGATGACAGGATGGCCTCTCAAAACACACAATGGGACTGCCATGATTGAATTGAGGCATGACTCAAAGTGCAGCGAGACCACTTGAGGAGGCCGAGTGGATGAACCGGAATAATGAGAGAGAGCAAGATCAGACGCAGTATACCCGCGTTCCCATCTGCGCTGCCGCACACTTGTGAACACTGAGACATACTCCTTACACACTTTCTGGAAAGGTCCTCTGTGTGTGTGTGGTTGTGGGAATAATGTCATGAAAAATGAGAGGACAAGTTGTGTTTCTTTCGGTTTAACCCGGCCTTTCTTTATATTTTCCTCACAGTTAATGCTAGACTGGCATGCGCTTTTGTTCACTGTCAAATGTCATGTTTATGTAAATTCAGATGGTCTTAAAAGTGTTCTTGGCAATAATATGTTATATGTGACCTCACTAGTCTAAACATGACATTCTGATTAATATTGCTGTACATTAGCGGAATATGAGTTATGCCGCAAAATCCAGTCGTTTTTTTTTTCCATCTCAGGGGGCGGCCATTTTGCCACTTGCTGTCGACTGAAGATGACATCAGAGTTGTTCAGGAAAGACCAATCACAGCTCACCTGTTTTCTAAAGCTTCGCCGCGATTGGTTGTTACTTGAGACCTAAGCAACATTGACGTCATCTTCACCGACAGCAAGCGTCAAAATGGCCGCCTTCTGATATTGATGAAAGCTTCCACTAACACAATAATAACCAGAATACCATATTTAGATTAGTGAGTCTGCATAGAACATTTTTTTGGGGGGGGGGGGGGGGTGTTGTCCACTAGTACTTTAAAAGAAGAAGACCAGGAAGCGACTGAGTTTTATTTTGTAATTCTTGATAAACCGTAGTGTTTCTTTGCTGTTTTCCATATTAAATAGTATTAATATTCGCTTCTTTAATTAAAAAATTCCAAAAAGATTTCTGTTTCGTCATCCCCCCCTAACATACCTTACTTTATCGTCCGCCATTGTTTTGTGACTACAAACGTACGTGTGACGTAATATACGGTCAAAATGTGCGACGTGTTTCCATAGCCAAAATTCGCATTTTCCTTTTTTCAATACGCTTTAAAATCCCCCCCCCTCGAAGCGTAAAAAACGTTTTGGCAAACTTTGGATCCTTTTTTGAATTTCTAGCGTTTCCATTCAGTTTGATTTCCGCATTTCTTGAAAATTCTAATAAAAATGGCTGGATGGAAACCCACCTAACGAGGCACTCTAAAGCGGCCACGCCAGCCAGAACCCCAGGCCCACATGCTGGCTATCACATCAGACCTTTTTGAAAATAAAACTATCTCAATCTGCGGCCTTCTCGCCTTACCATGCATGCACTCGTGTCAGACGATGAGGCGCTTGGAAGCGTCCATGCCAGCCGGAAGCCCTGGTCCACTCGCTTGCTGCCAAATTGGACTGGAAAGGCTGTTGCTATTGGTTTAGGCATATAGGGCCTTTTTTTTTTCTTTTACACAAATGTAATTGTTAATATCCAACCTGACAAATTTGCTTGTGGCTTAAAAGGAACACAGTTGGAAGCTGTCCTACTCTTACAATAATGCACATAGATTTGGAGGAAATGTTCTCTCAAAATAATGTAAGGTCCAGGTGTCTGTCCATGTGCCTATATTGTGTGTTTATATGTGAGGGAGAGAGCAGGAAAAGGTGTGTGTGTGTGCGTGTGTGTGTGTGTGTGTGTGTGTGTGTGTGTGTGTGTGTGTGCGTGCGTGTTCCAGCTCATTTCTCACGGTATGTGTTAGCGTCTAATTCCCCGTGACAGATAAGTGGTCCGAGCAGAACTGTGTCAGTTCTGTTTAGCCAGGACACGGCCCCTGGAAATAAGACTTAAGTCATAACCACAGACACCAATTGTCCTGCACTCTACGCTCTACCTACACTATCCAAAAGCACAAAAATGCGGGGAAACTCCTGGATGTGCAGAAAATAGGTTCCACACTGCAGATGTTACATAGAAACACATAAAAAAGAAAACCGACACACACACACACTCCACTAATCCTAGACTTGAAGACAAACACGCATGGACATGCACACTGTGCTAGAAAACAACTTATTCAGTACTTGTCAACTCTGCTTAATAAATAAGAATTTAGTTTGGTGTGTGTTGGAAAATAACTTTAAAGTGTGTGTATATACATTTGTTGATTTGTGTGCGTGGGTGAGATTGGGGGGGGAAAAAGAGATGAGGGGTGGGGGGGAAAGCTTGAGCGGACACGCGTCGCTATCTAGATTAACCATCTAGTCGGTGTGGTCAGATCCCCTTAATGAAAACCAATAGAGATTCACTCGGCTTTAATGAACAACACACGCACCTCACAGCCTCAATTTACACCTGCAATGAGGCCCTGTCACTCAGTGTGTGTGTGTGGGTTTGTGTGTGTGGGTGCGAGTGCGTGTCGGGATTGTCATTTTCTTTCTTATATTGTATATAGATGTGCCTCCTCTGTTCATCCTGCAGAATATCTTTAACGCATGTGTGGATGTCAAACCAAGGTTAAACTTTTTGGCCGTAATTCCAAAAGGTATGTTTGGTACGTGCACACATTTGCTCAAAAGAAGACGGTACATAAAGTGAATCTAAATGGAAATTTAGATTAAATTAAAAAATCAATTGCATACATAAATAAATAAATAAATATATATAGTTGTTGTATTTCCATTTATTTTTTGGGGTGGTTAAGTTTTGAATTATATTTGTATATTCGTTTTTATTTTCACTTTTATTTATTTATTTATTCATTTTTTATTTAGGCAGTTTTGGTCCTCCATACATGGTAGAACGAATTATGAACAGTTCAAAATATGAGCCACTATTGACATAAAATCTTCATATGTCATAAGAATATATAATCAGATGTCAGGAAAAGCATAACAATTTCAACATGAGTTTTAATGTGATGCCCTTATAATGTCATGGTGGGATACAAAATGGCCTTCTACAACCATTTTTGGTTATGAGCGAGTACCGTCATTTTGTGCAACCACATATTTTGATTGGGACTTTTTTGGCCATTGGATTGTTTCATTTTATTTATTGAAATGTATTTTGTTGTGTGTTCTAATTTTTGAATTGTTAATAAATGATAGAAATATGCCTTTAATTTTGTGCAATTTTAAACAAAACAGGTATTTCTATGAAAATGATCTGTCATTGTTGTTTTGGGTTCATTTTACAGTATGTACCAAAAATACTAATGCACTTTGTATTGGTATTGATGAGTCCTGAAGAATTGAGTACTCGTACTACTATCAGTCTGGGAAAAAAAAGTGGTATCGAACATCCCTACTAGTATCCATCACTAGAATCGCGATACTCATTTAGTACAATTCAGAATCGATTTTCAATGTCCCAAAAATCTATTTAATTTAAACTGTCTTGCCCTTGTTTGTTTGTGCCTTTATAGGGAGTGCTGTTCATGTTGTACACGATTTGGCCATTTAGGGGCAGTGTGGTTCTGCGTGTTCTGATACACTTGTTAAGTTGCAACCACATTAGAGAGTAGAAGGCACATCTATAAATTGAAGCAGAAATCATTGTCAATCAAATCATTTTTGAATCGATTCTGAATCGCACCCGCAGGCACAAAAATTGGAATCAAATTGAATTGTGACACAGTCAAAGATTACCACCCCGAATGATCAGTCCACACAAGAAATGAGAAATATCCGCCTCCAAAGTCAAATTGTACATTTCAAATGGTTCCTTTTAACATCTCTGGCAGATAATTGTGACATCCCTCCTATGCAGCTAATGCCATCAAGGTCTAATTATGAGCCGGCACTGACTGCGCTCCGGGCGCCATCCATCATGCTCTGTGTTGATACTGTCTCTGGCCTCATACACGCTTGTAATCATGCTCTGTCTCCAGTGCTATTTGTCATCCTCTATGGGTGGCTGCCTTTGTACTAATCACTCTTGCTACAGCCGCTAAGCAGCGCCTAATGGACTCATCCTGGAGAGTTTATTACGAAGGCTCACGTTGCTTACTTACATTTTTTTTCTTCTTCCACTGCAATTAAAGTCGTATCAAAATGCAAGTTGTGCTATATGTTGTCCTTTTTGTGTTCCACTTCCGAGAAGATATAAATAATGTGTTTAAGCATAGCACATGTTAAGAGAAAAGGTGTGAGGATGTTTTTTGCAAAGTATCCCTTATTCCATTGCCTACTCCGTTTTTTCCTTCTTCAAGCCATCTTTTTTCATTCCTTTCATTGTTCCCAGATGCCTAAGGCTAGTCCGTCGGTCTGATGGCTCCCAGCAGGAGGGAGGACTTAGGATGCATGGATTCCGGGTACACGCATAGTGCTAAATAATATACTGTTTTAGTGTGCTTAGTAGTGTTGTTAAAAACAAATCCTCTTCATGCTGGTGCGATATTGAAGGCAATGTTTATTTGGTGGAAGCTGAGATAAGAAGTTCTATGTTTGCATTCCACACAATGGAAACTTTCATTTTACATTTGTAATTTGAATTCATAAATGTGCCCAAGTTAGCTAAGTTAAAAAAAAAAAGAGAGGCATTAAATTCACACATCAATTTACAACAATATAAAGCAATATTACACACATGCTATACTGTACATTTCCTGTACAAGCCACAAATATGGCCCGACTTTAGCCACTGTTTGAGTTTTTTGTTGAAGACATTTTGTTCTACTTTGTATCTCATTAGTGAAATGGTGATTGATTGTGTCTTAACACAAGTGAGGCAAAGTATGATTGCAATACTTGGCTGCGACCAGCAGGGGCACTGTCGATTCACTTGCACAACTAGTTTGCGAGCTAAAGAAAAAAATAAATAAATAATAATTAGGCGATTACAATTTTTAATCGTAATTAATCACATGACTTCAATAGTTAACTCACGATTAATCACAAATTTTATATTTGTTCTAAATGTACAAATACATACAATACGATAAGATTTTCAAAACAAAAGTGAGGGAAAAAATGTTAAACTAATAGAAATATGGCTGCATCTTTTAGTCATTTCATAATAATTCATACAATTGAGTTAAAATTAAAAAGATGTACTATACTGTAAAAAAAAATCTGTGATATTGATTTGTATTGAGGTCATTTTTCTGCCACCAGATGGTGGTGGTGACAGCTCATTGCATGTTTTTTTTTATATTAAGAGCTAGCTAATCTTTAACATGAAGTAACTTGTGAAATGTTGCACATTTTTTTAAATTGTCAAATACAACTTGACCCCAGTCTCCACAAATGTATGCATTATTATTAAATTTATTACTGCTAAATTATTTTACGTATCGAAAGTACTAGTGGTATCGGTACTTGGTATCGATTGCATTATTTTAGACATTTGGCTGAATTTCCATGAGAAAAGCCTAAATAGTTTTGTTCCTCCCACGAGCAACAAACAAGCCAACACAGCATAACTACAGTATACAGAATTTGCAGTCACGCCTGTGCGTGAATTTCTGCACTACGTATATAAGATTTGCTTGAAAATAATGCCGCTGTTCTTGTCACTTAGGCTCTTGCGAGCATCACTTGCAGTAAACGACTCCTCTAAAGTGATTGTGTACGCACAAAGACTAGTTGTGTGTTTATCTCATTTGGTGAGCTTTGCTTGCACTGCATTGCAAAGTAATAAAGAAACGTGCGCTTTTCACACCGAGCTAGTAATTACGGGAGCGCCGTGATGAGAAGGTTTTCTCTAGATAGACTAGATTGGCCATTCATTACCAGCGCAACGCGCGCGCGCGCACACACCAGCTGAGGAGAGACAATGGAGGGCAGGCTGATTCAATCTGGGCTTGTACTTACAGAAAACAATGAGATAATCAAGTAGAGCATTACACTGCACAGTGCACGGCTAAGAGACGGCCAAAAAGAGATTTGTGTCCAAAAAAATGCAAGTGGAATAGAAAATAGGGAAACATTTTTAACAGGTGACAAAATGTGTGTGTAATGTATAGCTTGTGTATTTTTATTATTTTTTTTATTTTTTTACACTATCATTCTCTCAGCAGCGCCGGGCCTCTAAATTGATATGTGCTTGATTCCCACAACCCCCTCTGGCACCCGCTGGGGAGCCTTTTTAGATTTTACGCTTGGATATATCTGTTTAACTCCGCATTTACTCCTCAGACAACACAATGACACACACACACACTCGTATGCACACACACTTAACACGGGGGATGCTGCCCCACAGTCTCGAGAGGATTGGACAATGCAATAAAAGACAAAAGGCCCAAGTAGGGAAGGGAAGATGTTTTTATTGCAGCGTAAGATATTCTGTTTATAGCAAGCAAACTATAAATCAAGTGCATTGTCCCGATATGAGAGATACATTTTTTGAAAATTATAATTGGAAAAAAAATATTTTATTTTGCCATGTTTTAAATTGAGGGTTGCATTGTGTTTTTATTGTCACATCTTAAATATTTCAAATGATTCTTTATTTATTTTTTAAGTGATTTTCATGTTGAAGTGAACATGTCAGGGTAGGGCTGTTTATTATTATTTTTAGGTAATAATTGAAATCACGATTATTCAAACAATTATTTTTTGGTACAAAACAAGAAAATGTTTAAGCGTTTACAAATATTGAGACCAATAAAAAACAATAGAAACACTAAAAGTATGTAAGTTCCTTTTGGACCAAACAGAATTTATAATAATATATAAATTTATTTATTTATGTTGGCAAAAACTTGAAGTTTTAGTTCAGCATGTGCACTGTGCAGTAGGAAGATTTTTATTTTTATTTTTTGGTACAAAACAAGAAAATGTTTAAAAGTAAAAAATAAAAAATAAAAATATTAAGACAAATAAAATTCGTTGAAACACTATAATTATGCAAGTTACTTTTGGATAAAACTAAATTCATTAAATTAGTTATTTAAAAATTTGAAAGTGCAAATCTATAAATTTAAACAACTCAAAAATTATTATTAATATTTGTAATTTGTAATTGTGGAGTGTATAATTGAAATTGTAATTGTATTGCACAGCCCTATGTCAGGGTAACATTTTTGCTGCGTTTAGTTTTCAGTATTATTTGGACTGTAAGATTAATAATACACAATGATCATGAAGGCACAATTTTAGTATAGAGGAAGCTTCAACACAAACCTCCATATTGTGCCAGGCTTATATAATTGTTTTGGAATTTTCATTATAGTTAGTTTTTATTTCATTTTGACTTTTTAATTTATTTAAATAAGTTAGTTTAATTACTTTTTAAATCAGCTTAGTTTTTATTTTTTCAAAAATGCTTCATTTTATTTAAATTTGTATTAGTTTTATAACACTAAAACTTTATTTTTGTCATGTGAGGTACGGGGTTAGGCCCCAAATGCAGAAAAGACACGTAACGTAACAACACCTTTTTTATTTACCATCGCTGGTACCTTTTAGGGTGACATCACAAAAATAAATAAATCTAAATAGTAGGGGTGGGAATCTTTGAATGTCTCACGATTTGATTCCGATTTTTGGGTCTGCGATTCAATTCAGAATCTATTTTCGATTATGAACGATTTATTTATTTTTTTCAAAATGATTTGATTGACAATGATTTTTGCTTCAATCTATAGATGTGCAAGGAATCGTAATGATCTATTCCAGTCTGACTCGCTAATGGTAGTTAGCGCGCTACTCGCGGCAATTTCATCACTCAAAAGAACGTCACCACACTGCAAACAAAAACAAACAACTTTCATTGGAATAACTTGATCGGGACTTTCTCCTTCTACTCTATAATGTAGCTACAACTTAACAATGTATCAGACAGTGTGGAACAACCCTAACCCCAACCCCAACCCTAACCCTAACCCTAACCGCGCTCCAGATAAAGGCAAGACAGCATAAAATAATTTAAAAAAAAAAAATATATATATATATATATATATATATATATATAGATTTTGGGATATTTAAAATCGATTCTGCATTGCACTCAATGAAAATCGCGATTCTTATGAGATTCGATTTTTTTGTCACTCCCCTACTAAATAGCTGCTTAAATGAATTGAGACCATCTAGCGAATTGGCCATTTTTTTGTCATTCTTCCTTATGTGTCACCTTTTGTAACCAGTCGTCACACGTAAGTGCTACACTGACACATCATATGAGTTTTAATTTGTGTTAACCTGTTGAGTGTTATTTTGGTAAAAGGTGACAATATTCTCAAGCAAACTGCCAATCAGATGTCACACCTAATTGATCTATAATGCCTTCCATACTCATCAAGCAGGCGTGTGACCGAGAGAAAATATCTATTGATCCCCGTCAACCTTGTCCTCAATCTCTCTGTTCTCCACTCCGCTTCCTGTCAACCCTGGACTGAGGCTCGCTAAAGGTTAGAGGTCAAGGTTGGGATGGGTCAGCAGGTTGACAGTGTCACATACCCGACCTGCCCCTTTTACTCCATTTAAGCAGGTGTAAAGAATGTGATTGATTGGTGGAGACACCCTCGTGTGTGTGTGTGTGTGTGTGCGTGCGTGTGCCTGCCCCATTTCAATAGATTTAATGGGAAAGCTGTCAATATCTCTGATCCAAAACAAAGATAAGTCATAGAATACTGGCTATTGTAGATTTATCAATGTTCATTAACTCCCCCCCCCCCCAACTGTAATGACATGCTTGTACACGGTGTTTTGGCATGCACTTCTACATGGCTTCATTGGGTTTTGTGTGTCTTGTAAAGCGAGGTGCTATTGAGCTCATCTGGAGTGTCCCAGTGGTGCCTCCCGTCACCGCCTGAGATCAAACAGCATACTTAAGACACTTAGACGCTCACACAAATCCCTCAGGTGATTATCAGATCTCCTCAGATCATGTCCAAGCCACCCACTGAAGTGGATTTTCACTCTGCCTTTTATTTACTTGGAGGGCCCGTGACAAAATGGACAGTTTATTTTCCGTCATTGTATCCCCGGGGAGACTTTTTGAGGATTTGTTTTGTTGAGCAACTTTTACTTTACAAGAACAATAACTATAGGGGCTTCATACCAGGGGTTGGGACTATTTGACTGTCTCATGATTCGATTCCGATTCTTAAGTCTGCGATGCAATTCAGAATAGATTTTCATTTCAGAGTCTTGTTTTGAGTGACAATGATTTGTGCATCAATTTATAGATGTGCAAATCATCGTCACGATCTACTCCATTCTGACTCGCTAATGCTAATTAGCGCGCTACTCGTGGCACTTTTATCACTCAAAAGAACTGGCTATTCATACAAAACGCTTCAGGAATGTACACAGAGAAGCATGTTAACGTTACTCACCGGCATTTGCGCTTTCTATGCTGCAAAAAAAAAAAAAACTTTTATTGGCATAACTTGATCTTGACTTTTTCCTTCTACTCTCTAATGCGGTTACAACTTAACAGTGTTACTGCCCCTAAGTGGCCAAACCGTGTACAACATGAACAGCACTCCCAATAAAGGTACACACAAACAAGGGCAAGACAGTACAGTGTTTCCTCGTTTTCCGCTGGGGTTCGGTTCCAAAAAATGCCCGCAATAAGTGAAATCTGTGAAGTAGTTAGCTTTATGTTTTACATTTATTATAAATGTTTTAAGGCTCTAAAACGTGACGCATGCATTCCGTGCTGTTTCAGCACCGCCACCTGGCGGTCGGGAGGGACGAAATAAAACCCCTCACCACTTTTCTCGTTGAGGCATTTACATGTTCTCACATTTCTCTCTTGTTTAAGCATCATGTTCAAACCTTCATAAATTGTATGAAATAGGTACATTACTGTAAAAAGCTAATTGTTGAATCGGCGTCGGGGCATTTGATCAGTGTGATTGGCTGTTAGCTAGAGCGCACGGGGCATTAAGTGGAAGTGAACAGTACTGATGGAAAAGCCTGGACCTTTTTTTTCCCCGCTCATTTTGCGCATCGTCACCCTGCTGTACCTTCCGCATTATAACGTACAATGTCTGTCTGGACAGAAGATCGGGAAAATGACTTTGTCTCTTTGGTCCAAGAGAGACGGGCATTATATGATATTACCGTTAAAGGGTATGCCGAGAAAGATATGAAAGTCAAACTATGGCATGACATAGGGACGCGACTGGATATAGCAGGTAGGATTTACTTTTATGTACGATCCTGTGCAAAAATCCGAAGGGTTTCGTTCACGTGGGAGGACATCGTGAGAGAAAAAGTAACCGGTATGCCGTGTTTACATTTTTATATCTCGCTCCCGTAAAGACGTTTCCAGTTGTCTTTAGGAATAATGACTACCGCCGCCGATGGTATGGAGGGGAATTACTTCTCGCGCATGCGCTGAAGGTACGTGCCAACAGGGGGTTGGCATTGGTCACATTTGTCCGACATTGGATTGGTGTATCTAGGCCTTTAGTAAATCACTGTCTGTCACATTTTTTTTTTTTATTGCACCGCTTAAAATTGGCATTGTTGACTTGAATCAGGTCAAATATTCTAAGATCATCTCAGTCTGTCCGGCCTGCATCTGTACAACGTTAAAACGTCCCTCGGTGGTTTTCTCTGAATGCTGCTTGATGTAAACTAGGGCTCGCCACCTCCCCGCAGAGCGGCAAGTGTACGAATGATATTGGATTTGTGCAGGTGGAACTCTTTCCTGTGTGTGTGTGTGTGCGTGTGTCTGTAGGGATATTATGGAGATCAGAGGCAGACTGGGAGCCTCAGAGGCTATTAGCTTATTTGCATTGTATCGAGATGAGGGTACGTACACATCTGCTGATGACACTGGAGAATTGAGATCCATGTCGTCATTTATGTTAATGCTCGTCTTTGTTATGTTATCTTCGTTTGACAGCTAAAAGGCAAAATGTTGAGCTTTTGGCAAAATAACAGGAAAGACAACAACCTATTTGTGCATTGGAATGATTGGCATCAAACTGTAAAACATTTGATGATGTGCATTGTGAAATCAACAGCTTCTAAGGTCCACCAAGTCCTATTCAGCTCATTTTCATATGGGCCTCTCTTGTATTTTATCATCACCGACCGTATCGGCGAAGATTTAGCAATCAAATAGTCTTCTGACATTTCATTAGGTTTTCTCCCTTTATCTAGAAATAGGCTGCGTTAAGGGTTCTGGCAGCTCGAATAAAGTGGCTTATTGGAAGCTTGTCGCCGAATGCATTTTCCTCCAATTACAGTGTCTCTTGATCAGCATGTTTTTTATTGCATGGGAATGAGCTGCTTTGAATTTGTACAGCTATCCCTCACGACCCAGTAGATCTGAGTCAATTGATGAATCCGAATAGCATCTAATGTCCCATCAAGCAGCAAAACAGAATTAAAGAGAGTGAGAGATGATAGAATGCAACAAAACGGTTCTCTTTTCTTTCTGCTGATGTTAACAGCTTTTAACCGGCTTTGATTGATGCGCCATCAGAAGTTACCGCATTTCACACTGCACAGATTCCTGCTTAAAAGTCTCAAGAGCGCTAAATTATTTATTGATGTCTCTTCTAATCTACATCTGGCGAAGACTGGTTGGTGGGTTTGAGGGTGTAGGAAAAAAGGGTGCGAGCTGACGGGGGAGCTGTTTGGCACCTGCGTAGTAGCGCCTGAAGGAACTTGTTATTCACGCGCACTTGTTCACCTGCACGTCTTCTGTAATGGAGCTCAGCAGGTAGGTGGGGGTCGGTCGCAAAGCGGCAACGCAGCAGTTGTATTGCATCGAAGCTGCATAGCGGGCATTAGCATCCCTTTAAATTTCGACATTCTGTTTCTCTTGCTTAAAGTATATGATTATGGAGGACCAAATCTGCCCAAATAAAAAATAATAATAAATGACTAAATAAATAAATAAATGACCAAAAGCGTAAATAAAAACGGATACAAAAAAATAGAATAAAAAAATTAAATAAGAAAAATGAATATAAGTGGAAATAAATGATTTAGTTATTTTTTTTATGGAGGACCAAAACTGCTAAAACAGCCTAAATAAAATAAATAAATAAATGACTAAATAAATAAATAAATAAATAAACAAATGACTAAAAGTGAAAATAAAAATGGATACAAAAAATATAATTAAAAAATTAAATACAAAAAAATTTATATAAATGGAAATAAATAATTTAGTTGTTTTTATTTATAGAGGACCAAAACTGCCAAAACTGCCCAAATTAAAAATAAATAAATGACAAAATAAACAAATGACTAAAAGTGAAAATAAAAATGGATGTTACAAATATAATACATTTTTTAAATTATATATATATATATATATATATATATATATATATATATATATATATATATATATATATATATATATATATATATATCCCATCCATTTTCTTAACTGCTTGTCCTCACAAGGGTGGCAGGGGGCACTGGAGCCTATCCCAGCTGGCTTCGGGCATTAGGCGGGGTACACCCTGAACTGGTTGCCAGCCAATCGCAGAGCAATATATATATATATATATGTGTATGTTGCAACCAGATGTTTGCATGCTCACACTGGTCCCGTCTGCAGCCTCCAGACTGCAAAGCGTTGCCCGTCTCTGAATGTGTTATTTGAGTGAATCATGACCAGGTTTGAAACATCACTGCGACCTTGAAGTTTGAATCATTGGATGAAGTTCGAGGAAAAGTAGTGCGTTCATTTACTTTATGTATGTTGTTTAGAGTGCACAAGATGTGTGTGTGTTGGGGGAGCTTTGGCTCTGGCCCATGTTTCTCCCTCTGCTCTTTATTGAGGGCCTTTTTCAGGGCCCGGGTATTGATTTCTGGCTGGATGAGATGGGATAGTTCTGGAAGACTCAGTGACGAATGGATAAGGAAGAATGGAGGGATAAGTGGAGGAATGTAGTACAGAGGCTTATTGAATTATTTTAAAATGTTAACTTGATCTCCTTGGCTTTTCTTCTTAATACTTATTTTGTTGTGAGAATCAAAAAAATCCTACAATAAATGGTTTAATATAATTCATTGCATGTGTATTTGTCCTACCCCAATTTGACGCAGTAGGTAAGATGCCAAAAGGTAGGTATATGAGAAAATATATATATATTTTTTTTATGGTAATGAAATTGCAAGCAAAGTTGACAGTTGGACAATAAAGTTAGGCCCGACCAATATGTTTTTTTGTTTTTTTTAAGGCAGATGCCGATCTCGATTTTTGCAGAAAAAAAAAGAGATGACCAATTGATCTGCCAATTAATAAAAAAAAAATACATAAGGCATAAAATATTGTTTTCGCCAATGCATTTCAATGGGTATTAATTATACGCAGATTTTCGCTATACTCATCATGAATAGTGGGTGTCAACTGTAAATATATTGTTTAAAAAAAAGAAGAAACTTCTCGGTTCCCAGAATGCAATACATTTAATTAATGAAGTTATAAGGACATTGATCCTTTTCATATCTGTGTTTGTATTACCAGTAATTGAATGTGTGTCATTTTTAAAAATGTTTGTTTGATTTATGTTGCGCTATGGTTTTATTATACGATATATTTTAAACAAACCATGACTTTTGATTGTGTATAAAATAGTGGCATCCAGGTCAATTCCTTGCACAAATTCCATTTCTCACCTAAGTATTGATTGTACAAATATTTGCTTTGTTTTGAATGACAGGTCCATAGAATGACTTTATCAACACATTTTATTACATATATTTAAAGATACAAGGTTATTGTATGGATGTGTAAGAAATAATGAAAACATTGTTACTAGTCTACAATTGCTATAAATGGTTAGAGCAAATAAAGATAAAAACAATCAGCAAATATTGACCATTTCAACGATTGATTATATTGGTTATAATTGGCCATAATCCTGGAAAATCCTCAGAGATTTGCAAATTTAGTAAAAATGACTTCACTTGTGCCTTGACAATTAAAAATAAAGAATTGACCAAATAAGTAAAAGTGAAAATAAATAAATAGATATAAAAATATAATTCAAAAATTAAATACAAAAATAAATATGAATGGAAATAAAAACAACAAAATATATCCCTAAATAAAAAAATCAAAGTAAAAATACATACAAAAATAAAAAAACAGATTCGGCCAGGCTTCAAATAAAATAACACATTTGTAACTTTTAGCAACCACATTCCTGAAAATCTGATTTTCTGTGGTGTATTTGGTCTCCTTTTTTCCTTTATGATGCATGGCCCTAGGGATGGACGAGTACGTAGTATCAGTATTGAGCTGATACCAGGCCTTTTTTTTTTTTTCAAGGTATCGATACTCGTGACGGCCCTTTTGTGGACGTTTTATGATCAGGAACTAGAGATTAGCAATACATTGGCAATAATTTCATGCTATTTTAAGGAAAGCTGTATATTGGGATATACGGTGTCGGTCTTTCTTTCAAATTATATGTCATTTTTTTGGGTGATATTTTATGTATCAGAATAGTGGTATCAGTGACTACTATAGAGTTGAGTACTCATACTGGAATCGGTTTGAAACATGGCCCATGAGGTCCTTGTCCAACTTTTCAACCGGGCACAAATTATAGTCTTTTCAGGCCCTCAATCACAAGCACCTTATAGTCCGCACTCAAGCAGAGTCTCTATCAAGGTTGTATAGTTGATTGTTGTCTGCTTAAGTGCCCAGTGAAAGTCACAAAGTACTCTCACGCACACAAACATACAAACACACACCTTTTCCCGGGCCCTCTGTCAACTTAACGGCTGCCGATCAATGGCAGGAGGTCAGCTCTAGTGATAGAGAAGCACGCTGCTGCCTTTGTGCGTGTCTGTGTGTACTTTCATGTGTCACTGCCAATGTGTGTGTGTGTGTGTGTCTGATAGAGAGCAGGGCTTAGGGCTGCCGAGCAATTGAAAGGGGTGAAAAAAGTGTCCAAGATTCATTTTTTCTCATCTGGTACAGAGGGGATGCCGGGTGTGTTATTTTTCTTGGCTTTAGCCCTCGCAGCTCTAAGTGGGTATTGATCAGGTGCCTTAATGCAAACCTGTCAAATTAATTTTGCAGGGAGAGAAGGCTGTGACTGCTGCGAGATTGCTTCAGTGTGAACAGGAGGGTCGGATGGATGGACAGAACCATGGAAGAGGGAGTAAAAGGATGGTTTTGGGGGGTGGCGGGGGCTTTATGAATTGTAATCATCTCAAAAGGATTAAGTGTATTCCTGTTGTTTTAGGGGTGTCAAAATTAGCGCGTTAATTTAAAGTAACATTTTTTAACGCGCGATTCATGACCACCCCTTACTTGGAAAGTCTGTACTGAGGGAACAACAACACAGCAGACACATCCACATCTAAAATGTAGCAGTAATAAATGTAATTATAATGCTTGTATTTGTGGAGACTGGGGTCAAGTTGTATTTTACAATTTAAAAAATTTGTAGTTACTTCATGCTGAATAGCTCTTAATACGAAAAGAAAACTGCATTGAGCTGTCACCAACATCTTAAAAATGCAATTATGCCGTCTAGTGGCAGAAAAATTACCTCAACACAAATAAATAACACACTCCTTTTTTTTAAAAGTACAGTACTTTTTTTTTTTTTTTACTCAATTTCATGAATTATAAAATTACTGTATCAATGTCTAAAAGATGCAGCCATACTGATGGGAAAATGAAGCTTCATGAAGCACTTGTGATATTTTTTGACTCCTCTAGATGCCACTCTTGGTTGAAAGATGCAGTGGAAATGTAATCAATTTCCTTTGCACTAGCCTTTATATTTAAACTAAGAGCACCATCTAGGGGAGTCAAAAAATATCACAAGTGCTTCATGAAGCTTCGTTTTGCCATCACTCGTTATTTGTATTTCCTTTATCTGACCAAATCGAAGGACTGCCAGTGTCCCGCCTCTGATCATGTTCATTCTTCGACGTAGCACTACTACTACTACTCCTACATCCCGTTGCGTTCTCTCCTTCATTTCTTGTTCAAAAATGAACTCCACGAGTAAGTTTACTCACTACACAAAGGCAATAGAGGATATAAATCCTGGCACATTGTGGATGCGCTCAACCACTCAAAGTATACCTCAGCTGCTGTATTTAACCTCGCTTCACCCTTTTGCCTGTGTTTTATTTCCCATGTTAGACATGTTGCCTTATTACTCCCCTTCTGTAGTTAGTTAAACATAATTAGGCAATTACACAGAGCCACGCTTGTGATTTAATCTCTTCATTACGCTGTCCATGTACACCCAAGATGTGCATGTGCATTTGCTGACACACACCTGTTCCCTGTTCACGTTTATTTGACGTTTAACACAACGTAACTCAAGTTTGCGACGTGTCGGCCCAATGCTGGTCGTTTGCGCAGTTTTTAGCAATTCACACGTTTTTCTATCTATGCATGAGGTGTAACAGAAATATACATCGCAAATGATAAATTTCAAATTTAAACGGCAAATTATGAAATTGCCCCTTCGCTAGATTTTGACTGACTTTGCAAGGCCCACAGAAGATTGTGTTTTATTGCTATAAAAACATGGAACATACCAAAAGAAAGATTAGAGTCCATCTGTTTTTCAGCAATTAGCATTAGAATATTGCTAAGTTTCATCATTATTCACCAATCTGTTTAAAACTGTGGGGGGAACAGCTTGTTGCAACGTGGCCCTGGTTGATCTCTTATACTCTGCTGCCACCTGCTGGCCGTTTTTGTAATAACTACCATTGCTTCAACTGTTCTCTTCAGTTCAGAAGCTGCATCAAAGCCTTCTGTATGCTCTAGCATAAAAAATGGATAAATACGTCTTTGGGACACTGGTAATATTTAAAACGTATTTATACGGTTTTGGGAGTAAATAATTTTTTAAAGCATCTGACTTGTACTTTATATAAGCTCACCATGTTGTTTCATATTGTAGTTCTCCACATTGCTGAACTACTACTTGGATCACAGACTAATCTCTGGCCTGCTCCTTCACGCCGTTAGTTAGTTAACTGTCGACCAGGGGATTTTCACTCGGGGAAAAAATTAAAAACAACCGTAAGTAACTTTTACGACGAGGGATTTGAGGGATATAGTGGTGTTAGAGAAGGCGAACGCATCTGCATGTGATCTACTGCCATGTGCAACGAGTCTTAGATTCACGCGTTTCTTTCTCATATTATCTGGGAGCTGTAAGTTCTACAAAGAATGCTGTCACGTCTTTGCATCGACCACCCCAACCCCTAGCCTGGCCTCCCCCCTCAGCCTTTTAGGTGGGCTTTATGATCCGTATAGAGAGCAACATGAAGACACATACACCCGTGCTTCTGTACTTTTACTACCATAATATTTAAAGCATTGTATCATATAAACGGATATTTAAATTAGGGGTGTCAGGCGATAATTAAAAAAAAAAAAGTTTAATTAATCGCATGACTTCAGTAGTTAACTCACGATTAATCTGATCTAATCTAAATATAAAAAAATATAAAAAAATAAAAATTCTAAGCCTTCATACTCTTGTTAACATAAACATAAAAGCTAATAGAAATATGTCTGCATCTTTTAGTCATTGATACAGTAATTTCACAATAATTCATAAAATGGAGTTAAAATTAAAAATACGTACTGTACTGTAAAAAATGAGAGGATATTGATTTGTGTTGAGGTCATTTTTCTGCCACTATTTGGCATAATTGCATTTTTAAGACATTGGTGACGGCTCAGTGCATTTTTCTTTTCATATTAAGGGCTATCTAATCTTTAACATGAAGTAACATTTTTAAAATTGTGAAATACAACTTGACCCCAGTCTCCACAAATATATGCATTATTATTAAATGTATTACTTCTAAATGTTGACGTGGACGTGTCACTCTTGTGACTGGAACTCCTCCAGTACAGGCTTCCCAAGTAAGGGGCATTAATCGCGCGTACAAAAATAAATAAATAGTGGCATTAAAGGAACTTTAAATTAACTCAAAATTAACACACATTTTGACACCCCTAATTCAAAATCTTAAACAAGTTTGAAAGGAAGACAAGGTCAGACAAACTCAAACTATGACAGGACAATTCGCAACCATGGAGGGCTCCAGCGCAAACTTTCTTTCAAGAAAGCCATTGGTGTGACAGAGCTATAGCGCAAGCATCCTGTTGATTGAGAATGAGCTTGACTGGCAAATATGTCACATCAGGGGATGACATTTTAACTATGTTTTCAATTTGTGCTAATACTTTGTGCAGACATGATTGCTGAGAGCAGGACTCCCAAATCTCTCGCTTTCTCTCGAGACTCTTTTCATCCATCTGGCTCACAGTCTGGGTATTAGTGCTTTGCAAAAATATACAGCAGCTCTTTTGGATTAGCCATGTGTCAAGAAGGACATTAAAATGTTAGAAGCAGCTGTGATGCACTGATTTTCTCCAACCGTTATTTCCTCTTTTTCTCTTTTCTCATTTGTCTCATTCCTCTAGATTTATATTAATTTTAAGGCATGAAGACTGGGAAAACTAAATGGCCGAAATCAGTTAGATTTTTTTATTTATTGTTTGTATGACTGTAGGTTAAAACAATTTATCTATCCATTTTAATTGTACTTGTCCTAGTGTTGCGGGTGGAGACTTTGAGAGGTGGACTGGTTGCTAGCATACATATAGACGAACAGCCACATTCACACCTGCAGTATGGACAATTTAGAGTCTAGATTGGCCTAAAATGGAGGTTTTTGGAACGTTTTCAGAAGATGAAATACATACTGATGAGATGTGAAAATTGCCTCTCAGTTCATGACAAACTTGACAAATCAAATGACATAATTGTTTATATATTTATATATATATATATATATATATATATATATATATATATATATATATATATATATATATAACTGTATATTTTGGGATGTTATAAACAGCTTCTATCCACACTTTTTTTTTACTGCTAGCCAGATGACGTTAGCCTCAAAAGACACACCGACCCGCTAATGCAGCCGTTTAAACCTACAGAAAGGATTTCTTGAAATCAGCCAACCGAAGCCAGGGTGTTTTTTGTTTTGCTTTCAGTAAAGTTTTAAATGTATCGTTATTCTGTCAAACCAGCCAGCTAGCTAGCGCTAAGCTAACCTGTGAGGTTTCATCTCTCCGTTCCAACATTTAATATTGCAAACTCCTATCATGCTAGGATGGCATAAGAGGCCAATTTTAATTATTAATTTTTTTAGCAATATATTTATTGGTTTTTAACGCAACAAAAAACACAAAACAATGCAAAAACCCATTTTCCCAACCCTCCGCTTACACATTCTTTTATACACTAAACCTCGTCGTAAACATGAAATGAAAAAAAAAACTTTTACATACATACATACCTACACTATATACATACATCATATCTGCCAATTGTGACTAAAATGTGAGTAATGCCTGCATATTTTTTAAAAGATGACCAATATCAGCATTTTCGATCAATTGTATAAATGGTTTCCAAATGGTATCATATTCATCCAGTTTCTTCTTAAGAAAATAAGAGATTCTCTCCACTGCCATGCATTGGCCCATTGATTGGATCCATACTCAAATCGTAGGCCATTCAGATTTTTTCCAGCTAAGGACTTTATATTCCTTTTGGCTTGTAAAATGTATAAATTTTACGAGCAGGTACAAATTTTTTAGGGTATACATGCATTAGCACCATTTTAGCATCCAAAGGGATTTTCGTAGACAAAATTAAACTAACTATATTGAATACATCCTGCCAGAATGTCTTTATTTTATCACATTGGCAAATACAACGCACAAATGTTCCCTTAGCTTCCCTTCATTTAAATCAAGTATCAGGTATATTATTATTATATCTATTAAGCTTCACTGGAGTTATATATGTCCGCATTAGCCAGTTATATTGAAGTAGCTTTGAACTAGCATTCGCTGAGAGTCTCTGGGCATTTTTACAACTTAATCGCCACTCTTCATCAGAAATATGCTCATTCAGATGTGTTCGCCATGACTCAAGTTGACTATTTGCATTATTGTCCGAACCCGAGACAAGCCAGTTATGAAATGTTGAGATTAAATTAACACCTCCAAGAATGGAAGTTTCGGCAACTCTGTGGAATTTTTCTGCATTGTTAAAATAAACCTTCTAATTTGTAGGTATTTGGGATTTATTTTTATTTTTATCGAAATTCCAAATTTATTGCTAATCTCTTCAAATGGCATTAAGTTTCCCTCTGCAAACAAGTCACCCAATTTACATAGACCCCTCTCATTCCATAATTTAAATCTTTCCTGGTTACCTCATATAGAGCTAAACTGTGATATATTGTTCTCTAGTTTCATACGTTCTTTTACTTTGTACCATCCATCTATCATATTATAAATAATCGGATGTTTAGTGAAGAGGCCTTATTTCTACTGTATGTATGTGTTTTTCACAATGTATATACTTATCATGCGAGTCTGTTAAAAATAGGCCACCGTGTGTGTTCTCCCCACCAAACAAATGAAAAGCCACCCTAATCGATACGTATACTTAGTCTGCAATGAATGAATTGGATGTCTTGGCCAATCCTATTTTTCCATTTTTATAACATTTCTAAGAAATTTACATCAAGGACTGACTGAGGGGTGCGTGCGTCACTCCTCATATCCATCAAAGGCCGCATCCTATTCACAGCAGCTTGACAGAGATGTCATGCAATCTGCTTGGCCAAATCATTTGATTTTGAATCGGCTGCCCCGTGGATCTCAGATCAACAAGGAGCCACATATATATATAAATATATTAAAAAAAATTATATATATATATATATATATATATATATATATATATTTAAAAAAATTATATATATATATATATATATATATATAATTGCATCACCAAAGCACTTCTTTTGTACCTCTTGAAAACAACCGTCCTTTTTTTTTTTTTTTTACTGCTAGCCAGATGATGTTAGCTTTTAGCCACATTGTGTTGCAGACAATGATGCCACTATCGCTGCTAGCATCAGGTGTATGTTCCTGATAGCCAATACTGACATCAAAAGGCGTATTCCAGTCATCTTAATTGAAGTGAGAGGCGTCTGCAATGGGACTGAATCTCATCTGTGTTTGCGTGCGTGTGTGTGTGTGTGTGTGTGTATGACGATTTGTGCATAAGATGATTGGTTGGTGTGTGGATGGTTTGGTTTGAGGGTGTGTAATTTTGAGCATGTGTTTGCCTGTTAATTGAAGTGCGAGTTGTTGAAGGTCTGAGAGGTGTGCAATTCGCCGTGTTCTTGGAGTACAGCTGTGGCAGCGGCTGATTGTGTGCAGGTGATGTAATATGTTTGATGTTGAAATGTCAGCAGTGTATCCGTGTCAGTGTATCGGCGACACAACACAAGGAGGGGGGAAAGAGGCTTGTTTGTTTCTCCTGAGATAAAAGAACAACGGCAGAAATTATTCACCTGGAGTTATAGTAACATGAATATTCATCATAATTATATATTGTAAATTAAAATCAAAGCCGGCTAGGTTAGGGTCAATGAAAACAAAGCCACCAAAAATACATATGTCTTTTTGCTTATTTTGTGTATTTGACATTTGACTTTTTATAGTAAATAATTTGTTTTGCTCAAGAAACCAAATTGTATTCGATGACTTCATTCAAAAGCATTTCTCGAGCTTCTAACTGTGCTAACAATCCAATAGCCCAAATTCTGGAGAATGTTACCAGACACACAGAGGAAAGTAGAGAATAAAAGAGCATTAATAAAGAAAAACGATCGGGATGAGAGAGGTATACCGTGATTGTCTTTGATCTCTACTTTGTTACTTTTATATCCATCTATTTCTCAATTAGGAAATGAAAAGAGCCATCATCTGAAACGGTTAGAGATTATTCGTTTGGCCCTGATGTGCATCATAGGGTGATTCATGACAGTACACTCCACTTTTGGACATTTACTATAATTATGAAAATTCAATTCAATTTATGACTTTTAAACCATCTTTTCAATCCTCAGCTTTGTGGGCTTTCTACTTTTGGAGAAAAGTACTGAGGCAACTTCTTCAACTAAGGCAAAATCATTGAGCGCATTAATATTAAAAGCTTTATGACTGTCAGAGTGCATTATTGATGTGCAGCTTTAGCAAAAATCCAAACTGATCCCCAAGAAGTCCCAGGTTTTCACCATTTTTGACAAATTGTGAGTCGTATTTTTACAGATGGTATTTCGCTGTCTCTCAGAAGAATATATGATCGTAAGCGACTATTTTGTTTTTAAAGGCTTTTGATGATGAAGTCGAGCACTCCTCCGTCTGCTGCACATCCTCCAAAATACCAACGGTCTATTAATTAAACCTGTCAGCTGCATTGAAGAGGGGAAGCACATTTTCCTTTTGTTACTTCCATAAATGGAAAAACAAAATTTGTGTGCATGTGCATACTTAATCTGGTGTTCCTTATGTTCCATTTGTCCCATTGCCGCATTTAAATGATTTTTCAATTTAATGAAGCTTAAAAAAACACACATTTTACAACATTTTCATATTTCATTCATTAACTCATTTTTTCCCAATTTTTATTTATTTATCTTATTCGGGATCATGGGTAAACTGGAGCCATCCCATCTGACTTGTGTGACAGGGATGAAACACCCTAAACTGGTCGCCACAATATTTCTTGAAAATGAAGTAATGCACGTTCCTATTTTCCCCAACAGCAATGGAACGAAACCACTTTAAAAAAGTAAAAATAATAACACACTTTATTATGTATTTTATTCTTTATTCAGTACGATTGCGATTTTAATCTAATAAACACAACAGACATTTATATAAAGATTTCATTCATTCAAAATTAATTCATGTGCAAAATGTTCACACAACAATCGGATGATTCGGAATCACTTTTAACGAACATAACATTAATAGTTTGTGCTTGACTCCTTTGCTCCCAAAGACATATAAATACGTTTATTATATATATATTACCAGCACCCCAAAGACGAATTTAAACGTTATTTATGTTGTTGTTTTTTATGTTGGAGCATGCAGAAGGCTTTGGGGTTCTGGCATAAAAATGCAGCCTCTGAACTGAAGAGAACGGTTGAAGCAATGGTAGTTATTACAAAAACGGCCAGCAGGTGGCAGCAGAGTGTAAGAGATCTACCAGGGCCATGTTGCAAAAAGCTCTTTCCCCACTGTTTTAAACTGATTTGTAAATAATGATGAAATTTAGCTATATTCTAATGCTAATTGCTGCAAAACAGAAACAGATTAAAAAAAAACCATTTCTTCCTGATGAAACAAGACTCTAATCTTTCTTTTGGTAGGTTCCATGTTTTTATAGCAACAGAACACGATATTGTCTGGGCTTTGCAAAATCAGTCAAAATCCAGCAAAACAGCCTGGAGCGAAGGGGGGTTGCTTCAGTGAAAATAGCTGGAAGTGAATGAGTTAAATGCCACAATTAAGTAATTGGTAGCTATTGTAAATATGTCTTGTAAACCGTCCATCCGGTATTCTGCCACTTTAAAAAAATTACAACTCACAATAACATGTGAATGTAACAGATTATAAGAACAACAGCTCTTAATAATCCAGAAAACAAAACTCGATTTCATGGTTTAACAAATTTTCAACGATTCGATTCTTAAAACGATGATTAATTGAGTTAATTTGATGTACTTCTCAGCCCTGTAATGTAGATGTCTTGTTATAATGCATTTCTTTGCATTGTAAAACATCAATTTTACTCACTGGTTACCAAAGCATTGTACAACTTGGTTGGCAGGTTTTTTTGTTTTGTTTTTGTGTTGTTGTTGTTTTTTTGGGTGTCAGATGCCCTTTTCATACAACCCATCCATTTTTTTGTATGGGCTTGGGAATGGAACCGTGCAAGTAGTCTACCAAGGCAAAAACACATCTAGGTCATAAATATAAAACAATCATACTAATCACATTTATTTGGATCAAAATTGCAGTCATGATTATTAATCACAATAATTCATCATATAAGTGTCTGTATTTTTCAAATTATCTTAACATTTTCAGTGCTATAAAATAATGTAAATGGACTACCATTTGAGAATAAAAAATTAAAAAGCAAAACTCCAAACAAAGAATGTTGATGCTCCTCATCTCCACATTTTCAGGTGATTATTAGGCCCCTGCTGAGTGTGCTCGCTTATTAAAGCAGCTTACTAAAATTTTAACTATTGCAGACATTTAGGTTATCTTAATCACGATTAATTGTGCAGACATGTCCGGGCAGTAACTTGTTCACAGCAATGTGTTTGACTATGTGTGTTGTAGCAAGAGGTGCTTTAAAGAACAGTGCCCCCCCCCCCCCCCCCCTCCAGAGGCTGAAGAGCCAATGATGGTCTTTATGTTGCTGCTTAGCTGATAACACATAGCGTCGCCACCTAATGTCCTCTCTCCCGCGATCTCCCTCACCAGCAACACTTCCTTTCTTTCCACTTATCTGTCTTGCTCTCCCGTTTATTTCCCCGCGGCCTTCCTCTCTGTCTCTCCGCCGCGCTTGTCTGCAGGAATGAATCAGACGTAAGAGGCCAAACAAGATTTTCAACCCATTGCTTTTGATTAAGTGACTTAACACAGAGGTCTGCGGCCCGGCAATATCACTAATGGTCCGAAGAAAGAGAGATAGTGTTTTGGGGAAGGGGGGGGGGAGAACGCGGGCTGAAGACAAAGCGGGGAGGGCAAAAGATGGAGAGAGAGAGAGCGAGAGAGAGAGAGAGACAGACGAGGGCTACCATTATCCTTTGCTAAAGGAGAAAGTGATTATGAACTTAAAAAGAGCTTTGCGTTCATAGCTTTCTCCACAGAAAGTTTAGTTGGAGAATTAAGATTAAGCTGGATTTAGATCCACGCAAATGCCTTTTAGTCATGGAGGCATGGGGGGTGAAGGCCTTCTTCTGTACAGAAGATAGAAAGTTGCAGCATGTCTGCGCGCAGCTTGCTATCGTGCAGTATATTATTTCAGAGATATACTCCTTTTCATTAGTAACATTACCCAGTGGTGAGATTTGTTTTTAGAGTTTCAGATCAGACGCACCTGGATTTTGTTTTTCCGCTTCTCAATTTTTTTCTTTTTAATGTAAATTGGTAAATGTAATGGCTCGAATGCAATATAGTACACTCGAGTCACCCTGGCGAGGAACAGTAAAAGTTAATAAACAGACGAGCACTTCTAATTCCCTTTTTGGCTTTTACAGCGGATAACAAATGCTGCTCTTATTGAAATGCAAGCCATATGTCGCTACTTATCAGATTTCCTGCGGGGTATCAAAACAATTTGGGATATGATCTCTGTTGATGACATGATATACTTAAAGCGTCCCCTTCAAAAAAACATGAAAACACATTTTTATAATCATTTGGTTTTCATGGATTGCTTTGGAATGGTTATATCAAAACAACACATTTAAGTCTTTAATGTCACAAACACTTTCTGAACTTGTTTTTTTAAATATATATATTTTGTCAAATGGATGTACTACTACGGAAGACGATTTGGGCCAGTGAAGTGAAAAAAGAGGGTTTGCAGGATTCTCACTTTATTTGCAGAAATCTGACTTTTTATTCTCAGAATTCTGACTTTAACTTTAAATTTAAAAAGCTGAAAATAAAGTTTAAATTTAAAACTTTAAAGTGAGATTAGATTTAAAACTAAAGTGAGAGTTCTAATTTTAATCTAAGAATTCTGACTTTATTCTCAGATTTCTGACTTTAAAGTCAGAATTCTGGCTTGTGATGTAGAGCTATGAATTGTGGTAAAGTCAGAATTCTGAGAATTAAGTCAAAATTATTTTTATTTATTCTGAGTTAAAGTCAGAACTAGTGAGAGTTCTGACTTTTTTCCAATTCTCACTTTATAGTGAGAATTCTGACTTTGTGACATATAGCTATGAATTGTGGGGGGGAGTACGAAAGTCAGAACTCTGAGAATAAAGTCCAAATTCTTGCTTTAAAGTGAGAATGGATTAAAGTCGGAATATTCTGATTTGAAAGTCAGAATTCTGAGATTAAAGTCAGAATTCTCACTTGAAAGTCAGAATTCTGAGAATAAAATCCAAATTCTTGCTTTAAAGTGAGAATGGATTAAAGTCAGAATATTCTGACTTGAAAGTCAGAATTCTGAGATTAAAGTCAGAATTCTCACTTGAAAGTCAGAATTCTGAGATTAAAGTCAGAATTCTCACTTGAAAGTCAGAATTCTCACTTGAAAGTCAGAATTCTGAGAATAAAGTCAAAATTCTCCCTTTAAAGGGAGAATTCTGAGAAAAAAAGTCATAATCCTGCCAGCCTTTTCACTGGCCCTAATCCTCTTTCGTATGAAACTATTCCAGTTTGATGCAGTCACGATTGAAAGATTCAAAATGAAAGTCTAGCATCCTCCTTTGCTCCATTTTGAAAATGTTGTGGGGCTTACCAATGGGATCGTGTGAGCAAAATGTCAGGCGAGGGAATGGGATGAGATTTGAAAGTTACCAGTGAGACATGAGGTGACATATGAAGACCATTACAGACTTTTGGCTTCCAGCAAGTTGCATTTCCTAAATGAGGCATCATAATGAACATGAATTGACTCGCTTAAATTTCTCTGCTATTGCTTTTGCTCCAGTCGCAAGTCACCCCCAAAAGCTCAAAGTACTCTCCGAGGCGAAGCGTTGCGGCTTTGCCAACATGTGTACATTCAGTGTTGTTGGTATGTCTTGCTCTCTGCACATTAGCGGTAATTATAGTCAGTAATAACCCTAACGAGGAGAGAGGGACTGGCTGTGTACAGAGCAGCAATTACATGTTAATCAGCTACCATGTTGTTGGAAGTAATTAGACAATGTTGTGAGGAGATTTAGATCTCAGATATTTACTGCTGCGGTGTGGAACGGGGGTTGCCGAGTGCACGTATAACAATCAGTGCAGTTGGGCGGAATGAGTCAGCTGTTAATTGCAAGACGTATGTACTGCTTGCTCCACAGGTGATAGATAGATTTGTGTAAAATAATAATCATAAAAAAGTAGCACAATCATGTACGGCAGGGAGTTGCCAGAAGACTTGAGGGGTGAGACACAAACATTGCAAAAACATCCTGTTAGTTTTCATGTTGTTAAAATTTTGATTATTTTAGAAGTACTGGCCTTTAAATTTACATTTCAAATATTGATTAGGACCTACCTTTGTGGCGTTTGCATGTTCTCCACGTCCTTGCGTGTGTTCTCTCCGGGTTCTCTGGACTCCTCCCACATCCCCAAAGCAAAGTTCATTTCAGACTGTAAATTGTCCTTATGCTGCATTCGAGGACAGTGGGAAGTCGGGGGGAAAAAAAAAGTACCCTGACTTCACCGGCCGACTTCGATGTGACATAAGTCTACAATGGCGACCAGGATGGAAACTCATGCCGTGAACGGTAAAACACAATTTACTCAAAAACTAGATAGCTTTTTCGTTCATAAATATTCAACATGACTTCACGTAAGACAATGTACGTGACAGAATGCTGTTATCTCCCTACGGCGAACTACCGAACTGTATAGAATCCTTATGAAATAAGATAAAAACAATAAATAAGTTTGCTTGGAGGTCAACGTGTCTTGAGGACCAAAACCAAAAATAATTGATCACTATCCTCCATTTTGGTTGTTTTCTTTTGCCTCAAATGCTTTGAGGTCGGAACTGGGATAAGTCCGACTTCCGACCTTCCTCGAATGCAGCATTAGATGTGAATGTGAGTAAACTCCTTTAGGTCTCTGCCAAATTTCTGAAGACAATGGGTAATTTGCTGATTGGTAGAAATGTATGGAGGACCAAAACTGCCAAAAATTAAAATTTATTAATAAATACATAAATAAATTACTAAAAGTCAAAATAAAAACTGATGTAATAATTAAAAAATGTTATCCTACAAAATGTATATAAATGGGAATAAAAAAAATATACAATATATATAAAGATATATTCCTAAATAAATAAATAAAAGTAAAAAAAAAAAATTAAAAACGAGATTCACAAAATAAGAATAAATATAAAAATACATGTCAAAATAAATACAAACAAATATATAAATGGAATTAAATATCAAGTCGCTAAATAAAAATGCTCTGTTCTCACATTTATTTATTTCACGCAGCAGGCGCTCTGCCAGGACGAAATGTTATTCAAATGAAGGGGCGGTCCTAAGCGTGTCTTGGGTTGGACTCCGCCGTTGCAAATTGCCTTTCATTGGTCAAGTGAGCAGCTCGGCGAACAAGAAAGTCTTGCCGGCTTGCATTAAGAGCTCCAGCAATGGACGACTATCTTGTCCACTGTCAACGCAACTTGCGACTTGAGTTGCTCGACAACAAGTCGAGGTTGATTGATATTTAATTATATTTATATATTATTTATGTATTTTTTTCAACATTAATTTTTATATTTGCTTTTATTTTTTGAATCTCGTTTTTTATTTTGGTATTTATTTTTACTTTATTTATTCATACATATATATATATATATTTGTTTTTTCATAAATGTTTTAAATTATATTTTTTATATCCGTTTTTATTTTCACTTTTAGTCATTTATTTACTTATTTAGTCATTTATTTCTTTTTAATTTTGGCAGTTTTGGTCCTCCATAGAGATGAGGCCGATATCAAGCCCGACACTCAAGTTCCAGAGTGGACTTCCGTGTCAAGTTAATTAGGTGTTAACGTGTTTGGGCGCCAATTGTTTGTGCACGAAGTCTATAATTGTTTGTCTGGGAGGAGGAAGCTGTGATTTAGCTGTACGCCAAGTGCCATTTATGCTCAGTTGCTCGAGCAGAGCCGTGACACTGATACGCACACACGTTAATTGTATGTTGTGTTAACGAGACACAGGGGATGCAGGAGGGAGGGAGCGAGACGGGGAGGAAAGAGACGGACAGAGATCAGCCAATGACCTATGTGATGAAAAAAGACTGTTCTGACAGCTCATTGCCCAATCCTTTCAACCTCGATCTCTCCGTGTCTCTGTATTTTTGTGTGTTCGTGGCACAGAGGGTGATTGGCTATTAAGACACTGTAGAATTAGGCATAAAATCACTCGCTGAATGCTTTTATGGCCAACCATTCTATTAATTCAATTGCAGTTTCTGAGGAGAATCCCTTTTTGTGCAATCTTATTAAACCTGAAACTAATAGGATGGTAATAAGGGCATAATCACTGTGATGCTTGTGAAAATTATTCACTTGTATTAGCAGTGATATTAGCTTTTTTTAGTCAAACCTGAAGATTGCAATCCTGAGAAGAAAGTAAGCCATTGAAAGAACATGAGTTTGAGTCAGACAGAGAATGATCATGTGACGCAGTGTTACGGAGCTTTAGAGTAAGTTTCAGCTCATTGTTTAGCATCCGGTCCATGACTGTTAACGTTTTGGTTCAATCTCACCTCCTTCATTGTGTCATTTTCAGACGCAGCAGGTTGCCACTGTCAAGAAAAAAAAAAGGGGGGGGGGGACAATACTCTAAAAATATTTTACTATACGTGCTCTAAAGCAAACAATGGATAGTAAAATACACCACTAAGTATCTATTACATTGAGATTTAAATAGTTTTAAAAGAAACCTTTTGGGGAAAAAAATGTAGGTAATCGTCAATAATATCAACACATTATCAGATGACAAATGTATGTACAAAGTCAAACAAAATATGTTCCTTTGTAACGCCCCCCCACTTAATGATTGATCCTCAGGGTGTGGACCTTCGCAAAGCGAGGCGTCTTTGCCGCTGGCCGTACCCAGCGCTTCAAACATCATATGGTTAATCTCTGCTAAAGCAATTATTATCTCCTTATTTGAAAAACCGACCGAAAAGTATTGGCACAAACAACCGAGTAGTACGCTACGTGTATTTCTCGTGAGTTTTTTTTTTTTTTTTTTTGCACTTTCTAAAGTGACAGTGGCAAATTTGTAGGTTTTTTCTCTGAATATTACCACATCCCCTCTGAAAAAAAAAAAATGTACGTTGCCTTAATACGCCGTCGTAGTAAATAATTGTTACCTTTATGCCAATAAATAAATAAACTTTGCAACAAATTTCCAGGTTTCCACTTTTTCCGAACTTCTCTTTGTATATTATTTGTGAGTGCGTGTGCGTGTAAATGACAGCAAGAGGAAAGGGTTGACCTCCTAATTACTGCTACAGTGATGGGACGAGAGGGATAGTGCCAAAGGTTAATAGCCCGGTTGTCCAACAAGAAGCCCAAGCAGGGAAGCTGGCAGCAGGAAGGGAGAGAAAGCTGCTTCAAGGAAGAAAGAAGCAGCGTGTGCTAGAAAATAAATAGAGGACGGCAATTAAGGAAGGGCGCAAATGTGGAGAGTACGGAGTTCATGTGCAAGTCTAAACAATCATAAAGGTTGTCAGTAGTTATTTGCACATCCACAATATGCCTGTGATTACGTTTTTAAATTGAGGTTAATTTAATTATCAATGATTGATTGATTGATTTTTTTTTCATCTGAAAAACGTTGACGGATTCAGCCTGAGTAAATAGAATCATTATGAGTCCATGTACTTGTTGTAACAGAGTTTGTGAATATCTCCAAATTAGCAAACAGAAAAAGAGACGTCACAAATCTAAAATAAAAGCAATTCGTTGTCTGGTACAGGTTGTCTGTTGCCTGCAGCAGTGAAAGGTGATTAGACAGCCAGGGAAAAAAAAAGAAAAGTGTTTGACGATATAACCTCATCAGGAATTTAGAACAGCCCAGAGAGACAAGAAATGAACCAAGTGACATCTATAACCCAGTTAAAACAAAAGCTAATGTAGCAGAGACTTAGCTTGTGATAGATGGATAAATATTGTGTTTATGAGTGAGTCATCAGCATAAGCAAAGACTTAATTAGGTGGGTGTGGCTGACTGGCAGATGCGGGCGTGGCCAAATGTGGCCAACAGATTGTGACGGATGCTTTTCATGTCGCTTGCGCAGCAACATGACTTGCCACCAAAATCGAAATTGTGTCCTTTTTGTGCAGCTTTAAATTTACATTGTACGGTATTTTTGGAACCGTTTACTATTTTCCATAGTGGGGAAATTAGATAACATACAAGATATACTTAATGACAAACAAAACCTTTGCTTTGTGCAATACTTCAACAAATGCCACTTTATTACATTTTTCATTTATTTTATATATTATGATAAATGAGTAAAAAAAAAAAAAAATTATTACGATAAACTATTCAAAACAAATGACACTTCCGGGCAGATATGTAACTGAAAACAATATTTATCACATGCCGGGATGATAATTGGCCACAACTAATTAAAAATGTTTTGCTTAATATAAATCAAAACACTCCAAAACAAACCAATTAAGTTTTGCCCTGGGACAGATCCTAGTAAATACGTTAAGGACTTGCATAAATGCCCCGCCACTTGTTTCACACCCCGGAAAGCGGAGTGTGGCCGAGTCCGATCTTTAAAATGAAAAACTGATTGTGGTGTCTGCTTTTTGTAATTAATGAACCTGATTGATTCCGACTGCAGCTTGCTTTTGAGTGGCATTTCATCAAAAGGTTCCTTACTTAATGCCCCCTCTTCCCATTAATAAAACAACAATTAAAACAGTCATTTGCATCTAACATTATACCCTCTATTAGCTAGAGGAGAAACGTAGCTAAAAGGGGGGCAGAGGTAGCGTAAACACACTCAAATTTAACCGCGTACACAAATGAGCTGGAAGGACGCGCACACGCTCAGACTGCCGCACGTGTTTACCTCTGCTCTGCCTAACTGATTTATAGGAAATGTGACTGCCAGTTCCATGACCCTGCGACGGTACTTCGCACCTGACCCCTGCTAGCCCGACACACACACCCACGCGCTCACAAAAGCGGGGTATCAAGCCATCATTTGTAGGAATATGAGTTGCCTTCGCTAAAGAATTGGGCTCCATGGGCTGTCCTTGAGGCTGATTGGCTGAGAGTTGTCAAACGGTCACAGCGACAGTGAGGAAGGGACCCCCCACCCCCACCCCCCGTCCTACCCCCACCTCCCCAAAATCAATTTCAATCAACGCGGAGACGCAATATTATCAAATGTCAAGTCCGCCATGGCCCTCGGCCCTGTGGCGCAGCAAAAAATTATTCCTGACAGCCACTTGGCGACTTAATTAAGTGCCCCAAAAAAAGGATGGGAAGTCAGGAGGGGAAGGATTGTGCTGTGGAAGAGGGAGGGGCGATTGAGAATGGAAAATACCTCGATCGGTCAGTTGGTCTTTTTGTCCGGTTGACTGGTCATATTGACAGGCCCTCAGAATGATAGCCTCACTAGGGAGCAGTTTGGAGGAATAGGGAGGGGGGGGGGGGGCTTGGGAAGTTGAAGGGAGACTAAACCAAGATGTGACAGAGAAGAGGAAAAATATAAGTAGTGGTATAATCAAAATCAAAAAGGGAAAATTGCAGTCGGACCGAGGGGTAGAGAAAATATAAGGGGTGATACAAAAGCCACTTTACAATAAAATAAATATCCATAACAACATTAGCTAGCTAGCTAAAAAAGAACAATTTTTTTTATTTATTTATGTGTATAGTGTTTCTTATTATAGATACCTACAATTCAGTTGCAGATATTCGCTAGTGACGTATAATATTATTAATGAAACCGAATTGTATACTATATATATATATATATATATATATATATATATATATATATATATCGACTCCAGTTTGAGGTACGTACAACCTCATTTTGAAAATTCATACTTTTAGTCCAAAGTATCTCGAAATCAAGATTGTGTGTACTATTTTAAATTACGTTTTTAACTAGGCAAAATGGCATTGTAGTTGGGGTTGTCCCGATCATGTGATCAGAAATCAGGCCCGATATATAAATATACAATTTTAAAGTTATTATTAAGAGCTACAAATAAACAAGATAATCCAGAGGTACACAGATATTGCCAAAAGAAAAATAGATACGGAAGGCTCTATACGTTTTAAACTACGCAACATCGCAACACACCGAAACACCGGAAGTAAACACACCCAGGTGGAGATAAGGATGGGAATTCCGAATAGTCAAACAAAATCAAACAGTGACATTGCTGTCCTAACTTCCATATTCCAACAACAACAACACCCCGAAGTTTAGAAAAAGGTACGAATTAGAGAAAAAGAGAGTCATCAGTGTTGAAAAGTTACCGGGCTTTTGCATGAATAACAAAACAAGAAATACAATAGACATGGATTTGGTGATTGACAGATGCAGGACTTTGAACGGGGAAGCATGGGTTCATTTATTGACAAAGACTTCCCTGCACACACACACACACACAGGCTTGATATTAAAATGATTCCTCTGGAAATAAATCACATTTCGATTGACTGGTAATTGCAGAGGATCGATCAACACGTTCCGCGCGGTTCCCTCCGGGATTTCCCCTTTGTTCACAATACACACAAGCGCACGCTCCCCGGCTGTGGACGAGGAGCCTGAATCTCAAGGGACAAGTGAGAACTGATTGAGCGAATCAGTAAACATGAGCTTGCTGATTGTCCGTATGCAGATGACTAAAATGGGCAGCAGCGGGTGGGAAACGGTTGAGACGGAAATGAGGAAAGATGAACATAACTGATGGAATGCAGTAACATTCGTAACTTTTTCTGACGTTACTAGCGAGCTGGCCCATATTGATATCCCACCTTTGAAACATTTTGGGATTGCGCTTCCTTTTCCTCTGAATGCCGCAAAAGTCCACGGCGGATTCATGAATGAGTAATTCTGATCAATTCGGCAATCTGTCAGCGGTTCGAGATCCATCTGTCACCTGTTAAAGTATGATTTATAAATGGCTGGAGGTCATTATGAAGCGACGGGCACTTTATAAGTCTAAATGAGAATGGCCTTTCTTTTCATGTTCTCAGTCTGACAGCGACAAGCATGTTGTCAATACAGAAATGACTGCTGTAGGGCTATAAAAGGCACACACAACAGCAATATCAATGTGTGCATTCCATGACGTGCACTGGAAATAACACACAAAGAAACATGTTGGGATCGTCATGTGCACGCCAACACCCAGCAGTACAGAAACGGGTCGAAAATAGTCATACCGACAATCAGAAATCCACTACTACTTCGACTACGATCATGCAGACATTTTGTGTTGACCACTTTTTGTGGTAGATATTTAGCATATTAGCTCATTCAAACCCCAAAACGTATAAATAGATTTGTAATAATTTGCCCTTCACTCCCAAAAACGTATTTATACGTTTTTAGTTTTTTGTTTTTAATGCTATTGCACACAAAGGCTTTGATACAGCTTCTGACATGAAGAGGTCGCTTAAAGTAATGGTAGTTATTACAAAAAACGGCCAGCATGTGGCAGCAGAGTTCCGCCAACAAGCTCTTTTTGCCAGTGTTTTAAACAGGTTTGTGAATAATGATGAAACTGCTGCAAATTGGAAACAGATACAAATGTACTTTTTTTTTTTCCGATGAAAGAAGAGACTCTAATCTTTCTTTTGGTCGGTTGCATGTTTTTATAGCAATAGAACACTATATTCGGCCTTGCAAGTCGGCCTTGCGAAATCAGTCAAAATCCAGTAAAACAGCCGGGGGCAAAGGGGGTTGCTTCAGTGAAAATGGCTGGGAGTGAATGAGATGATAACTAACTCAATAATTACCATTTAGCTGAAATCAATGGTGGAAGTGCGAATTATGGAATTCACCCCCAAAATGGCAGATTTTTTTTGGGGGGGGGGGGCTCAACAATACATACAGTTTCATCAATGGGACATATTACAAAAAGAAAAAGACAAAGAAAAAAAAGGGGCCATGTTGAGGCCACAGAAAGGGTATTCTGTAGAATTAAATAACTAAATAAATAAATAATATTTCAATAAAAACGACACTTTTAGCAGGTACTTGTGTGTTGTTATGCAGCTGTTTTCTGAACGCGTGTACGCAATGCGAGATCAACTTTGGATGCTTGTATCACTCACCCACACAAAACTGCCACGCACCTTAAGGGTGCGCTGTGTAAGTAAGCATGAGTGCACCCCTGTAGGTAGGTCACAACAGCCATCCATCTGGCCCCGCCTTGGGTCATCATACCGACGCATACTGAAACACACGCGGGTTATCCCATTCACACAACCACCACACCGTCTTCCTTTTTTATTTTTATTTTTTTTCATTTTCTCTCACCCTCAGTCGCGCACACATTCACTCTTCCCGCCTGCAGCCATCATTTAGTGGTTTGTGTTCAGCGAGTGTTTTGGATGTGTAACACTAGACATGACAAGAGGAGACCCAGGATGACAGAACACTGTCCAGAGGTCAGTGTGTGCGCGTGCGTTTCTGCCCTAATGTTTCCAAGCACCTGCGGAAGGCTGCACATCCTGCTCATCCCTTGATGTCCTTTTTCCGCTGTACTGATGAACGTACATAGAAGTTTTATGTGGGTTCATTGTATTTTGATGTTATCATTTTAAATGTTTCCGCAGAACTGGAGTTCGCCTCTTTGTCAATGGTTGCTTCTGCCTCTGATGCTGATGTTAATGTGTGTTGTAGTGTTTCAAACAGAGAGACAAAGATTCAACAGATGGAATGGTAGCAGCATGGCGCAGATGGAATGTACAGAGGTAAGTAAGAGTGTAAAAAAAATAACGGCTAAAAATCACTGCACGCGCTGCCTGAGTTTGAAATCATCATTAAACACTTTTTAACTTTTATTAGTACAGTAAAAACCTTTTTTATTTTTATTTTTTATTTTTTTTACAAACACCCCCTCTTCACAAACAATTAAAGATACACACATTTTTACTGAAAAACTACCTCTATTTCCATACTGTTTTTCATGTATGAACGATTATGGCATAGACCATGGCTTTAAACTGAAAAAAAAGATGAATCCCTCCACGGCAGAAGGTAGAAATCTGTTGTATTTGTAGGCAAAAGTTCCGCCTCCACATCCTGAATCATCCAATCACAAACGATTGACGTCCGAAAATCCTTTTATTTTCGTTGGAAAATATGATCTAACAATATGCATGTTATTTATTTAATTGTTGTCGCTCTTTAATTTTAATGAAATGAGTGCTTAATGTGTATATATATATATATATATATATATATAACCAAAAGAAATGTGTAGCGAATTAATCTTAAAAATGCCATTTTTGACGGTAAAATGTTGTATTTTTTTTAATCAATCGTGTTATATTTCTTGAAAATTGTGTGTTTTCACTTATTTCTTCACTGCATCATATTTATCATAAACACACACTGGTTAAAAAAAAGTACGTATAATTTAGTTTTAGGGCTGGAACGGATTACTTCTATTTCCATTCATTTCAATGGGAAACATCACCTCGATTTATGAATCTATCAGGTTACAAATGGTCTCATGGAACCAATTAAATTTGTAAATTGAGGTTCCATTGTATAGTCATATAATTGGTCATATAAGTATCGAGAGAAGGTAGGCAGCGTAATACCTCACACGTGTCATTCTTCAACAATCTCAACCACACAAAAAAAACGTGCTACCTTTTGAAACAGTTACAAGCCAATCGGTGACTTGCAAGCTAGCGGGCTAGCACGCGAAGCTAATGTATCAGTCGGCTCTTTGTTCACATAAGGTTGGCCACTATCTTATAATATCTTACTTTGTCAGGCCAACCGGAAATGTAACAAACAAGGCAAAGTAGAGAAGTTACAAAATGAAACCTCTAAACAGGAGTCGACACTTGTGCTCAATCATCCACATGATTACTGGGGATTGTCTTGTATCGGACTGAAATGCTCACTCACTCAAACATAGTGAGCATAAGTAAAACAAAAGTTTGAAAAGTAAAACTTTAAATTAGCTGCTTGTGTGTGTGTGTGTGTGTGTGTGTGTGTGCGTTCTTTTTTTCCGTCTCTTTCTTTGTCTTCTCGTACCAGCGAAGCATCGCAAACAGCCAGAAAAAAAAACAACACTTTTCACTCTCATCTTTTGATGCTTGTGCCTCACATTTAAACGTCATTTAAAATCATACATTTCCAACTTACATATTGATAGAACTCTAAATTTTGCAAGCATGAATGGCGACCCATTTTGGAGTTTGCACTCTTTAGTTCAGGCCAACTTGCACACACGTACTCAAACGCAAAGCGGAGAGTGCACCTCCCCGCTGGTTGGCCGTTTCTACTCATAACCACACCTTTTATGCTTTGAAATATTGATAAGTAGCCTTGCAACATTAATATCGTAAATGGTTTACAAGAACACTTAAATAAAAACTCGCTCACACTCGCTATTCTTATCACCCCCCCCCCCCCAACCCCCCCGCAGCTGTTATTTTGTTTTTCATTTTTGTAATGGCTTCATCTGTTTGAGGAAGGGCAAGAAGATTAAAGAGAGTGGGGGCACAAATAAGCATCGTCTTAACTTTTGCGAGCTTGTATTTTTATATTTTATGCGGTTGTTCTTTGTCTGTTAAAATATTTCTTCTCACCGGGCAGTTTTTTTTTGTGGAAGAGCATTTCACTTGCTTAAAGCGTTGTTTCCACTTTCAAATCTTAAGAAGGTATTAAAACTCGCTATTGAGAATGTATTCATAGTTCATGAGTATGTTTTGCTTTACATTAAAAAAAAAGACAATACCATACTTTTATATGTGCAGGTAGTATAAATTAAAAGCCTGCTGAGCACTCATTGAACTGCCGTGAGAGAAACTAATATCAACATGTGTATGCGTATGAATGGACAATGTTTATGTTTACACACAATAGCCCCGAATGTTTTAGCGTGTCTTTCTAGTGTTTGACAAGATTGAACCCCGCTGAGATCCCAAGAGCCTGATCGAGAGTTTTAAAGGGATTAGAATGGGATTAAGCCCCAATAGAGAGGGATTAGCCCCCCCCGCGCTTTTATAGCTGCTCACATAGCAGGTATCACACACGTGCACACACGCACGCACGCACACACACAGCAAGTAGGTTCCACATTAACATTTTGCTTTGTGACAATGGACATGAAATGTAATATTGAATAATATAATATTAAAATTGAATATTGAATGTAAAGATGTATTTGTATATAATTCGAAAATGAAAAAAAAAATCGAATAAATATAAATGGAAAAACAAAAACAAAAAATATACATACATAAATAAATACATTACTTTTATGGGTATTTATTTTGTGGGACTTTGCACTTGTCCACCGTCACCTCAACTTGTTGTCGAGCAACTCAAGTTGCGAGTTGTGGGGACAGTGGACAAGATAGTCGTCCATTGCTGGAGTTCTCCAATGCGAGTCGGCGGAGTCCAACCCAAGACGACACGCTTAGGACCGCCCCCTCATTTGAATAACATTTCATCCTGGCAGTATGGACCAAAACTGGCAAAATTCAAAATAAATAAATAACTAAATAAATGAATAAAAATGAATAAATATTAAATGACTAAAAATGAATAAATAATTAAATGACTAAAAGTGAAAATAAAAACGAATATAAAATATATAATTCAAAAATAAAATACAAATGTATTTTATATATATATATATAAAATTCATTTTGCTGTTTCTATTTCCATTTATATATATATTTTTATTATTTTTTATTATTTTACAATTATATATTTTTTATATCCGGTTTTTTTTCTCTCACTTTTAGTCCTTCATTTATTTATTTAGTCATTTATTTATTTAGAATTTTGCCAGGTTTTGGTCCTCCATGTTCCAGTAGACTTCTCATATACAAACATACAAATACACAAATAAAAGACACGTTGACCTCATAGTTACCCAAGTGCAGCATCCTTCAACAAGAAGAATAATTGGCGTGTGTGTTAGGGCATGTATGTGTGAGTGTCAGTGCGTTTGTGTCACTGCAGTTTTTGCGGGGGAATCCAAATGGAGAAGAGTGATAGAACGACATACGGTGAGGTTCATCAAAGTCAGCGTGTGCAAGGGCCCTCATTTTTCATTGGCTGAGGGGCCCGCGCACCTGCGACAGCCAGGCCCACCTGAGAGAGAAAAATGAGAGAGGCAAAGAAAGATGGTGACAGAGAAATCGAGTAAGAAACAAACTCGAGTAAGAGTTGCCCGAAGAAAGCGAGTGTGTGAGAGGGGGGGGGGGGGCACCGGTCGCTGGGACAGTTTGAACGACAGCGTTCTCCCTTTTACATTTCACACCCGGACGCTCGCCGCACTGCCTGGGGGCCGGGGGAGAAGCAAGGCGGTGTGTGCGCTGTGGCTTGTTTTGCTCAAGGGAGAAAGACAGAGAGATACATTCTGAGGATGTTATTATTATACGTTTACCTTTTTTGGGGGGCTCGCAGGGGAACTAAAAATGACACACAAACACACAGAGAGTATACATGCGTTCATGTTCAAGCGCATATACAGTATTAGCATTGACTTCTTTATATTTATTATTATTATTTTTTTTAGAATCTCTGACGTCCCTATTCCTGGATGCTGGCCTAGACTTTATTCCAGTCATTTGAATTTGAATCTGTCCTAAGGTCAAACTGTTGCTGTCATAAAATATCGATTAACTATACAGGCAATGTTTTGTGGAACAAAATAAAAGTAAAACACCTTTTGGATTTGAATTACCAAGGGCAAGTTGACTTTTAACATTCTTTATTGTCTTCTACTTAAGCTTTATTGTTCTGAGCAGCCAGCCAGGACAGTCAAGACTTCATTTACCATACAGGCGAACAACTTCTCAATAAGTAACAACCTTTTGTTGTTTAATCCTATTGAATATTGTTTGTAGGTTATTTATAAAACACCATTGATAGCTAACTGATTAATTTATTATATATACTATTAATAATAATAATAATTAATTTGATCCCATAAACATATCAATATGTTCTATTTTAAATATTACCATGCTCTCAAAAATGTCCGTATATGTTGTTGTTTTTTAAATGTATTTTTATACTAGCGCATACAGAAGGCTTAGATGCAGCCTCTGAACTTAAGAGAACGGTTGATGCAATGGTAGTTATTACAAAAACGGCCAACAGGTGGCAGCAGAGTATAAGAGATCAACCAGGGTCATGTTGCAACGAGCTGTTTCCCCCACTGTTTTAAACAAATGTGTGAATAATGATGAAACTTAGCTATATTCTAATGCTAATTGCTGCAAAACGGAAACAGTTAGAAAAAAATGCTAATGCTAAAATGGTGCATTCAGGGTACTTTCACAGCATCAGAAACTTCTTCGATTATAATGTTTTAAGGGGAAAATAATCGGCCATTTGGCGCATTTGGCCTATTGTTTTTGGCAGATATTTGAAAAGCACAATAATTGGCTGATTTTAATTGGCGGCCGATTAATCGGGCCCTATCAATTCATATGGCGATGGGTAGCTTTTTCATGCTGAGAAAAAACAAAACAACTTAGGTATTGGTAAACTGGGTATCGGAATCGGGGGCCAACTTCCTTTGGTATCCGCCCACTTTTGCGACAATTTTTCCAAAGCTGCCCACAACGTTTTATTTTTAAAAACGTATTTTCCTTAGACAGTTTCCCGTGTGTGTTAACGTGTATGTTTGTGGTTGGTCCGATGTCACCTTCACTAACTTGCGGACATCATACCCGCGTAACCCGCGCGATGTCCACCGTGCCTTGTCATCACTCGTTTGATTGTACGCACACGGCCCGCCATTGCTCCCGGCCATAGAAAGCCACCATCCGACCGCTACGCTACGCTACGCTACACGCGATACGGAATCCATCACTCAGCCACTGTCACACACACACTTACAGACACACTTGCAGGTAAAGACACGTATAAATAGACACAATGTGATCATGTGACAGAAACATACTCGGGCGCACATGGTCAAGCAGAACCACATATCACTCGCGCGCACACTCATTCAGAGAGGGGGCTTACGCTACAAATGAAGCTAATCCATCACCTGGAACACACGCAAACAAAAACAGCAGACATTGTCACCTTCACAGCTCACCTGTTATCATTGTGACATCCATACTTGCCGGACATTGTAGTATTTGAGAGGAATAAAGATACATACTGGACACTTGTGAACGTAAGAAGTGCCAGATTTGCTTATTTTTAAGGTGAAAGCCAACCAGACAAGCCACTCGTATGGGGGAAAAAAAAAAAAAAAAAAAAGCAACCCCAAAACAACTTATATTTGTGACCTTTACCGCTCATATTATCCACTCGTATGGGGGGGAAAAAAATAAAAAAAAATAAAGCAACCCCAAAACAACTTATATTTGTGACCTTTACCGCTCATATTATCCACTCCAAAAACAGGCTAGGGCGGGATTTAATGAGATGTGGACTGCATTTAGTAAGACAATAAGAGCAGTATCACAGGGAAGGGACATAAGATCCCGCACGAAGCGCACATCAACTTTACGGGGTGCGCTGGCGTTTGAATCCCAGTTGCATGATTGCTATTAATGTACTGCTAGTTGCATATATTCATAGCAATATTTAGATGCTGCTCTGAATCAACAATGGTTGAGTTATTTCAAGTTTTTTTTGTAACATCATTTGTATGTTTCGCATGAAGTTGAACAGTGTTGTAGTCATGATATTTATTGGCGACGAATGGCGGTGCTCGCAGAACTGCGAGTAGCCACTCGAGTTCAAACAGAATTGTTTGTTTTTGTTTGTTTCTATGCTAGTAGGTCAAAATACTTTTGTCGAAGTGAAACCAGCTAGTGGCGCAATAAATGTTGGCGAGCACTGATATGGAGTATGGTAGGCGCACTCACATTTTTGTTGATGGATTTATAAACATGCTAGCTAAATTAGCTAGCTAGTACGATGACACAGAGGGATTTAAAACTTGACCAACAGCGTAAAAATTATACTGGGTTCTGACGAGGAACTCTGGAGGTTAAAATTTTATTTTAAAGTTTAAAAAAAATATATATACTTTTCTGTGTTAGCGCGTCAGCCGCATATGGCCTTGGTACACTCCGATACGTTTTCAAAAAAAGTGAATACGAAGCTTGGGTAGCTAAAGTGCTTTGGACAACATCTGGTGTATATAAAGTGCTATATAAGTGCTCTCCGATGACTAGTGTTCTTTTTATCAGCCATTTTAAAATTGAATCTCAGTATTATTCCGGTTTATATCACACTTGTTAGTTAGTCGACCTCGTCCCATTTTTATCTAGTCTCCTTTTAGTAGACTAAATAAAGCTTTATTTTAGTCCAAGAAAACATAATTTTATTTGTCTAGTTTTAGTCAACAAAAACTGTCAACATTTTTGGTATTTTTTTGTCATCAGATAATATTGAACATTTCCAACTAATCTAAAACTACTTCACATAAAATCTTCTCTTATAATTTTTTAATTTAAAACTTCTCACACAATTACAGTATATCAACAATTATGACTCCATGCTACAAGCTAGCAATTTAGCTAGCATTAGTTAGCAGTCAGATTAAAGTGTTGGAAGGGTTTTGTTAATTTTGTTAATTTACCGCAATGTCTGCGACGTGTCTCGACAGGCGTTGTTTTTCCAGCTGACTTCCCTTCGACTAAAACGAAGCAAAGGGGTTTTCTTTAGTTTAATGTAGCGATCATGTGTCCATAATGTGTTAGTGACAGATTAGCAGAGACAGGATTTTTACAAAATCATAATTTCTGCCTTGTCTTTGTTCGTGAATTAAAATTGGCCGGTTTTTATTAAGTGAGCTACATTTTCGTCTCGTCTTTATTAGAAAATGCTCATCTCATTTAGTCCCAATTATTGCTTATTAATGTTTTTTTTTAGTTTAGTCTCATCCGGTAAAAACTGTGTTTTGACGAAAAAATATTTATTTAGTTTTCGTTAACAAAATTAACCATTGACCGTATTTGCTTTGCATTTTTTGGGGAGGGACTATTACCCATTTTTTAGCAAAACTACAATTAGCAACCCATTCGTATTGATTATGACAATTGACGATTACGAATGACTACACTGTTTGCTTGTTCCTCTTGTAAAGCTTCAAGTCATTTTCTCTCCAAAAAGGCCTCATATTCATTCAAAAGGCAATTCATAGTTCACGCCTGCCGCCTGACGTCGACCCAAATTGCCCTCCGAAACAACAAGGACGCGACATTCCTTCAGAGAATCACCGGCTTGCATGTTTTGACAAATGCAGGCCGCCGGCGCGGCGGTCGCATCCGAGCAGCTTCGCCGAAGGCTATAGAGCGGCAGACTTTCATGGCTCTCTTGTTACTGGGCTGTAAATTCAGCGGATGGCTCCTGTCTCTGAGTATTGATCCGCTCCGTCACCTTGAACCTCACTATTGACACATGGGGCGACGCTGAGTGGGGAAAAGCGGCAATTTACAGACCCTCAATTATGACATTCATAGATGATGTCACAACAAGGGCATGGTGCTTTGGGACACACGCGCACGCACACACACACGCGCGCGCGTTCATGCAGTTCGCCAAGGGATTGAATCCATTTGTTTGGGCACCAAAAGCGCACGCACACTCACACCAAATAAAAGCTACCCTAAACAGCACTTAATGGCACACCGTTAGCTTGTGTGTGTGTGTGTGTGAGCCGACGCACACTCGTATCTATGATTGGGTGAGTGCGCGCACGTGTGTGTTTCACCTCATCTAATGCCTGCTGTCTGTCCTCTTACTCCCCAGACAGATGGCTCACTGGACCATGTCATTAGCAGAGTACAGTTAGCCTTTATAACGTCATATTCAATAGCACGTATTAATCGTACAACGGCACGGGTCAGGACGTCTGTTCACTGATGAGGCTCGCTATTCTCTGGACAGGATAAATATACATAAGCCCACCGTCCGTATGCAAGCAATTTGGAAGCACGTCGTTGTCTATTTATGTTTTCGCAACAACTGTATTGATTTTTAGTAAGTAGTAAAAAAAAAAAAAAAAGTGGAGACTATTGCTCCAGGGTTCCCTCTATATACCGTAAGAGAAGTAATATGTCAAGTAACAATGACTGAGATGCTTTTGCTATTACAAGACAGTGTATTCAATTTATGACCCTCTTCTCTCTCTCTCTCTCTCTCTCTCGCTCTCTAAACATTATTTGAACGTTTTGTGGTAACATTTTACTTTTAACTTTGTCCACAATCTGTGTTTGAAATTTCATTGTGTCAATTTCAAGTTTTGACTGTAAGACTGGTGAATGTGTATAATCGAGATAACCCAACCTAATTATTTTTGTAAAATTATTAATGGATTTACTGAATTTATGTAATTATTATTTAAATTGAATTATAATTAATATCCCAATCCAGTAACTAATATTTGCTTTATTGGTTTATTTGGTTTATTGAACATATAAACATAAGCACGTTACAAGTATAAAATACAAGTTGAAGTGAAAAAAAAAAGTAATATATCATTTGTGCGCCATATTCCAAAATAGAGCAACGTATTCAAGCAAAGCACTTTTCACAAAACAATTAAGATCCTTCAATGACCCAACTTCTGGTCCTGACCTTCACGTCAAGCATGTGGCTATATTGCATTACAAATGGATTTAAAATTAGAGCTAGATCCGATTTCACATATCTGATTCAGTAAGTAGTGGCCAGGGGCCACGCGGCCATCGTTACTACGATATTCACAATCCATTGATGCATTGATGAGATCATGAAAAATTGCACGTGCATGTGTCTGTGCTCTCCTAAGGACTCACCCCGACATGTACCGACGCTCATAAACACACACACACACACACGCGCGCGCGCTCACAAAGAAAAGGAGACACACTCCCCAAGGCCTGAGGGCTCTCAGTGTTGACCGTAGAGGACGTGGGTCAGAATAAAAGGGCAAATAGAAAGAGGCTCTTAACAGCCCACACAGATGGGCCTATGTCACACGCGCACACAAACACGCACGCACGGTGGGAGGTCAGGGTTCACCTGGAAGGTCTGGTCAGCGTCCATCCATCAGTTTTATTACCGAGCCGTGTCAAAAACATTGAGTGGACAAAAAGAGAGCGAATAGACACCAATTGTTTAATTAGAAGTGTCCGTGAGAACGTACTTTCAAAATATACATGGACGTATGATAAATCTGGCATTCTAAATATGGAAACCAAGCTCATAAGGTGGTCTCTGTTTTTTGGAGTTTTAGTTGGCGAAATAAACGAATGAATCATCTTAAATTGGTTCCGTGCGGCGAAGTGCGCATTTGCACAGCAAAATCACAAATTAGCCGCAATTACACAGCTGGTTACTGCAGCTCCCTACTGACCGTCTCAAAATGGACACCTCAGACTTTCTTAGAAAGAAGAAAAGACCAACCTTCGATACCAGCAAGTAGTGTTAATTTTGTCAATGAAAACTAAACAACAATCATTTCATCAACGCACATTTTTCACCGGATTAAAACTAGACTAAAACCCTCATTAATAAACAATAACTGGGACTCAAAATCAGTATGCATTTTCATCAATTAATGAAAAAGAGACAAAAATGTACTTCACTTAAGAAGAACTGAACTCAAATCTATGGACATTTTAGTTTGTGAACAAAAACGTGACGAATATTATATGATTTTGTTCAATCTCGTCTCTGCTCGTCTGCCGTCATGTGACCCACAGTGACACACCCCCTTTCAAATCTGCAGCTAGCAAGTGCAACATCCGCAAACGCATGGGCCAGACAGGAGGTAGATTCACGGTGAAATTGTTTTAATTAATTTTTTTAAGAAGTAAATTATAGTTATAATTGAACATTAATCCACAGTTATAATGTTCCAACAATAACGTTAATCCGACCGCTAACTAATGCTGGCTAAATTACTAGCTCGTAGCATGGAGCCATAGCAGCCACTGTAATTGTGGTTTGTTATCTGAAATAGTGTTGGGAAAAAAAAAAATGCTAGCAGGTGTTTACCACAGTTAGACCATATATATAATGTGTTTTTATTGTATTATATCCATTTCTATTTGCTGTTTTGGAAAAGAAAAGAAGCAAGAATGTTTTTTTTTAAATCGTGTTAGATCCGAAATGTTCAACATAATCAATCTGCTGACAAAAAAAACAGGGGTAAAATGTCCTGACTAAAACGTTGACAGTTTTTGTTGACTAAAACTAGACAAATAAAATTATGTTTTCTTAAACTAAAATAAAGGCTAAAATGCTAGATTTATAGTCGGCTAAAAATTAACTAAATAAAAACGAGATGAGGTTGACTAACTGTAACAAAAAACTAACAGGCGTGACTGAAATTGGACTCAAACTGACACTACATTTAAAAATGACGGACAAAATTAACTCTACCATCAAACCTGCAATTTATTGGTGCCCAGTCCCAAAGTAAGCTCGGATACTCACCGGGGCCGCTAATGACGAGAAGCGCTATAGAAAATACATTGATGGATGTTGCTTAAATAAAGTGAAACGTTGAAGTTTGAATGGTTTAGACACTAACAGCCTATAATTTGACCTACAATTTTCAGGATAAACAAAAGTCTAAAACATGGTTATCATAGTTTAGGGTTTTTCATTATAGTTATGTTTTTATTTATTTTTTTATTTTTGGGTGTGTAGTTTAGTTATGTTTTTGAAAATGCTTCGTGTTAGTTTGTGCTCTAACATTACATGATTGATTTGTAATGTATCCATGATGGTTTACAGTCTGTGTTTGTCTACATAGGCCAGTACGGTTCCGTTCTCCATGTGACATTCCGAAACGGCGTCTCATCCAGCGTGAGCGAGTCTCAGACTGAAGTGTGCGTACGTGTGTGAAGTTCCTTCCCCTTCTTTCTTTCTCCCTATGTTTCCCATGGGGATAAAACGGTCATTTTGTCCTGTCACTCCCCCCCCCTTTGATTTCCTTCCCACATTGCCTGTCCAATAATGACAGTTTAATTTGCCAGCCAATTACACCTGAGCGGTATTTAAATGAGCCAATCAGCACGGCTGACAGGATGACTAGTCACTCTAGTTAGCGCTCAGACGAAGAGGTCGATTTACTCTCGGACCACAGTGCATTTGTACAGTCAGAACAGTTCTCAGTTTACTTATCACATTGTTGAATGGTTTGACCCGAAGTGTCAATAGTTGCAGAAATAGAGCTGTATGTGGAAGTTATTTTATGTTACACTAAATAAGGTCTGATTTTTTTATATTTTTTTTATCCCTGGTACAGAATAATTCGACTTCTAACAAGCATGTTGTCCATACAAAGAGTAATGAATGTAGCACAGGAGGAACGCTTCAAAAAAAAGTAATTAAAAATTAAATGATTTGAGGGTAAGAATATGTATGAGCGCAAAGGAGATTGACAGGAGTTGAGTTAATCCTCTTTTGTGCCTTGTGTAAATAACGTCTAAGCATCCCATCCTTCTCATTAATGTAATGGCTGACTTAGACGCTCATAAGCACACTTTTTTTTTCTGGCACAGGCATACGAATTATAATTATTTCAAATTTTTATTATTGTCCTAATCCAAACCTTTTACTGTCCTCCCAGAGGTCATTTTCAATGTGCATGACTACTTTCTGTAATTGTACTTTTTAATACAAAGCACCGGTTAAGTAAATATAACCTTAGCCTAATCTTTAGATTAAATACATTTTTAACACACTGACTTTGTCCTTTCCTGCCATACACATTGCATACACCAATACCATCGAATGCGCACACTAAGGCCACACAGAACTCGGGTACTTATAATCACAGTAGCATAACCACACTTAAAAATATTAAACATGGCTTATGAGGCTTAGAAATTTGCACTTTTAAATATGTGGCCTGACCTGCAAGCCTTTTTTGGCACCCTGTGAAATGACTTGGTTGACAATGGTTTTTGATGATTACTTTTCCATGAGTTTAACCACACACACAATATATATATATATATATATATATATATATATATATATATATATATATATATATATATATATATATATATATATATATATATATATATATATATATATATATATAGACGCTCCTCTCCTTTATGTACACTTCATAAGGAGTTGATCATTTGTAATTTGCTCCATCTGAAAGTCTTGTCAGTGACAAACGCGTCATGTGCGCGAGCACATATTTAGAAAATCAAACGGTCGAAAAGTAGTGTAAATGATTTGTGTCTTTCTGAAATTGAGGGTTAAAGCCTCAACGCTTCATCCAAAACGAAAGCAACACACAATAGAGTTCCTTAACGACATCTGGACAGCTCCGATTCAGGGACTGCGGCACATAAAAACATTGCGCTGCAAAGACACACATACAATACACACTCGGGTCAACACGCCAGGAGTGGACCCCCAATGGTGACGCTGGCAGCATCCTCCATTAACTCCATTACGCACATATAGAATGCATGGATATGTGTCACTGTCTCCAGGTCGGAGACAAACGGATGCCTGATGAGACGAGGTGAGACAGTGACAAAATAAAATGGAACAATGACTGGAATGCTGATGGAAGGTCACTTCAACGACTTTAAAGGTACATTTATACCAGTAAGATATAGTAAAATAAATAAATAAAATAATAATAATAATGATAATAACAATAATAATTTCATTATTTTTTTAAGAGTTTCATGTTGTTGTATTATTTTTAAATACTGAAGAGGATTCGGGCCAGTGAAGAGAAAAAAATTGGTTGGCAGGTTTCTGACTTTTCTTCTCAGAATTCTCACTTTAAAGTAAAAATGTATCTGATTTTATTCTCAGAAGTCTGACTTTCAAGTGAGGATTCTGAGTATATTCCCAGAATTCTCACATTAAAGTCAGAATTCTCACTTTATTCTCAGAATTCTCGCTTGAAAGTCAGAATTCTTAGAATAAAGTCAGAAGTCTCACTTTAAAGTGAGAATTATGACAATTCTCACTTAAAAGTCAGAATTCTGAGAAGAAACTCAGAATTCAGACTTAAAGTCAGAATTCTGAGAAGAAAGTCAAAATTCTGACTTCAAAGTCAGAATTCAGAGATTAAAGTCAGAATTTTCACTTTGAAGTTAGAATTCTGACTTTAAGTGAGAATTCTGACTTTAAGTGAGAACTCTGAGAATAAAGTGAGAATACTCACTTTAAAGTCAGAATTCTGAGATTAAAGTCAAAATTCAGACTTTAAAGTCAGAATTCGGAGAAGAAAGTCAGAATTCGGAGAAGAAAGTCAGAATTCTTACTTCAGTCAGAATTCAGGGATTAAAGGGAGAATTCTGACATCAAAGTGAGAATTCTGAGAATAAAGGGAAAATCCTGCCACAATTTTTTTTTAATCTCCACTGGCCCTCCATATTTAACATTTTACTCATATATTTGGGTTTTTGTATACCCCTTGTACTCATTACTTATTTTCTATACGCCTTGTACTCATTAACATGGTGGGTGAGCAAGGAATGCGATAAACACCCTCGACTGGTTGCCAGCCAAAAGCAGGGCTCGTATAAACAAACAAGCATTCACATTCACACCTATAGACAATACTTATATATGGAATATGATTGTATGCCTGAGTATCTGGAGAAAATAATGTAATTATGAATAGGACATGAGCCAATTCAAAAGACAATATGCATCTTGTTTGTTTGTGCTCCATTTGTGACAAACCAAACAGGAATCGGCAGCTCGCTTAGTTAGTTAGCTAGCTGGGGAATCAGCCAGTACTTAGGCCCCAATTATCCACTAAATCTGCCTCTCTCTAAATGAGATTATTGCTACACGCAGAAGCTGAAGCTCCCATTGGGTTCCATTAACTTTGATTACTCCTCATTATTTACTTACAGCTCTGCCACTGTTATTGCTTTCACTTGCGCAGATGCCCAGACAGGGAGGACCCGAGTAGGGAGGTGATACAAGCACAGAGAGTTATATTTCATAAATGCATAAAAGTAAGTAATAAGTGAGGAAGAGGCACCTCATTGCAGAATCACAAAATGTAAGTAATGAAGCCAAAACTGTAGGCTTACATTTTTAAGGTTTTGCTTTAGCATGTTTTGTTTTCTAAGATGATTTGACACAAAGGCCAGCTTGGTGTGATAATGGTTGGCACAGCTGCCTCACTTTTACGACTTGAGAGATTCTGGGTACTAATCTTGGCTCTATCCCGCCAGTGTGGAGTTTGCATGTCCTCTTTCTGACTTGTGTTTCTCCGTTGGTCCCATCGTTGACGGATGCCCACATTTTCAGCGAAAACGTTTTCACGCAAAGACTAGACTGGTCACCATGACTGGACAGGACGTGACTAGACTGGTCACCATGACTGGACAGGACGTGACTAGACTGGTCACCATGACTGGACAGGACGTGACGTGACATGACCTGATTTGCCTTGACTTGACTTGCTGTGGAGTGGCTATGACTTGGTTGGGGCTGGGACGAGGACGACTTGGCTGTGCCCAGGACGACTTGGCTGTGACCAGGATTTGACACACAAACTTCCACACATAATGTAGACAATGCACCCACACCGATTGGACAAACACAACAGACTAAATATACCAACACGAATGAGACGCACCTGGGGAAACACAAGTGGCTGAAGGCAGAGAGACAGAAGTACCCAACTCTGCTGTTAAAGGTGATAAGGCAAAGAGTTTGGGATGTTTCAATAATTTGTGGATGGCCCACAGCCACAAAAATAGATCTGCCCCTGCCTTGAGCAGATCTCCATATTCAGAACCAAACAAGAGTAGTCGCTAATAAAATGAGAATTTTTAAAGCATTGTTTACTTGATGATCCTACAAAATGGATGGCGGACTGCAAATGGCCCCCGGGCCGTAGTATGAACACCACTGCACTAGAGTGTACGTAGTTGTGAATGTGAGTTTAAATGATTGTGTGTGTTTCAGTGCACCAACACATTGTATGTCTGTTAATAAGTTGTACAGTCTGCCTCAAAGTAAGATAATAGTAAGAATTCACTGCAAAAAGGATGGTAGAAAACTTAAGAAAAAAATACAGTAAAATAAGAAAATTATTACTTCAAATAAGCAAAATTATCTGCCAACAGAACAAGAAAATTGTACTTACCTGTAAGATTTAAAAAATAAATAAAAAAATAATACTAGGCTCATATCAACCACAGCGGTCTTGAGAATAGTATAAGATAGACTAAAAACAAGTAATATTGACTTTTTTCAAGCTGTAGCGTATAGGACAGTTTTCTTAAAATACATGCATATTTATTTACAAAATCTCAAAATAAGAAAATTCAACTTATGAAACCCCGAGTTCAGGGCCTTTCATGTTGGTCAGTCATTTTAAAATGTGGAAAAATGTTTGTTTTAAGCCTCACAGTACTTAAAACTGGCTGTTAACACTCAATGCCAAGACTGCTTGAAATAAGTTAATTAAGTAATAGGTAGAATCATCTTGTCTGACAATTTTATTTTAACTAAAAATAACATGTCAAAGCAAAATAAGCACATTTAGGTTAAATTTAATAAATTATATCTTACTCAGGAGTTCAACTACACTTATGTATTTCTTCGTATAAGCCAAGAAGTTATTGTGCTTAAACTAAACGTCAACTGTATGTGTGTGGGTAATTGAAAAACAAGAGCAACCAATGAAGAGAAGGAAAGAGGAAAACACTCCAAAAGAAGCTTTTCGGCTCACTTGTCATTTTGGGGCCAAGCCCAGTGCTCGGGGCCACCGTTTTCTCACATACTGTAATGTCTGTCGTTTTTGTGTATAAATCCAGTTGCTGCATTAAGATAGATCGAGAAGCCGCAGCTGTTTGCCTCCAAACTTTCTGACCGCAGCAAAAGAGAAGCACGGCAAGTGAGATGTTGCTAGGATGGCGAGGTTTGTGGGGGTGGAGAGAAATGCACAGCGACTACGAAGTCGGCTCCAAGGCCTAATTTCACCGACATTGTCCCTGGCTTAATTGCAAAATTCCCTCCATGTCTCCTTCCCTCCCCGTTGTGCGGGCTCTGTGGCGCTCCAAGGTAAAAAAAAAAAAAAGAAAAAAGGCAGGATCTAATTTCATTTTGGTTTGTCTTAGGACAACTTTTACATGTTTAATTCGATCCCAATTTCATGTAATCAGGCGGAAGTCTTCCCCAGAGGGAGGGGCAGCACAGGTCAGCACCAGGTCGTGCTTTTTTACTAATGTAATTGGCCCACCTTTTATTCTGTCGCCTTTGTCTTTTCTCCTTTATCTTTATATCCTTCTTTCTCTCCTTCCACCTTTCCAAGTCGCACCATCTTATGCTGCTCCTATCTGCTTCCCTTCATCCTCCCCCCCTCTGGGCGAAGTCGACGTGTTTGTTATTGCGATTTCATATTTTTTTCTTCCATCCGTCCCTGCCTCGGCAGCCTCTGGACATTGACTACAAAATCCATTATCATTTGTATATTTTAATTATGCAAATGAGGATAGCTCAGCTGGCCTGTTGGAGGCTGCAGGGGAGAAAGCAGGAACTCCATTGCGGGTGATTACAATTCATCCGCTCGTCTCGCTTTAATTGTAACAAGCTAATTACCGTGTTTTCATTTAGTTTGAACAATGCCAAAAAGAAAAGGGAGCAGTGATAGCTCGGGCTAACTCGTGTGGCAAAGCTAGCTGACGGGCATTCGGAGATGGGAGGGGGGAGGTGAGGGATAACGGCCTGAAAAAAATCCTTGGAACACTGATGCAGCAATATTTCGACAACATACAAATAATTAGTCGCATTCTGCTTCATTCTTACATACTACCGAGCATGCCAGAGTACAATACGCAAGTCAAGCCTGGTTCTCACTAAATTGCAAGTTGGCTGATTTTCAAGTTTCATCAAGAATTTAGAGTGTACAAAGGGCTGATAACTCATGTGGGGTAATGTTTCGCTAGTATTTTTTTTCCTTGACTCCAGAGGTGAAGGGACTGCAGTCAAATGATTTTGACTCGCATGAGACTCAAGTCCCCAGTTTTAGGACATGACTTGAGCATGACTCGACTTGACTTTGACTTGGGACTCATGAGATTCAACTTGCAACCTCATGAAGCAAGCAGAGTTGTAGTACTCGAGTATGGATTCCTCACTTTGATTATTATAATTATTCATATTTTTTAATTATATATTTAATTGTATTTACTTTTTTTCCAGACTTGACACTTTTTTTGTTTGTCTCTGACTTCACTTGGGCTCCTTGGAATTTAACTTGAACTTAATAGTTTTAGCAACTTGACTTGAGTCCAACTATATTTTTTATTCCTGAAAATGAATGTCCTCCTTCATAAGAAACTTTAAATAAAGTTTTTCAGATTATCGAAATAGACCGGCATTTACTATGCATTGGCCACCCGGTAAGCATAATGACATTTTGCTAATTTTGTGGTTGTGTAAAGTGTAATTTTTTTTTCTGTCTTAAGGTTTGCTCTTGACCTCATTTGGACTTGGACTCAGACTTTGTGGACTTGGAACTTTGTGACTCAGTCTTGACTTGGACTCAATAAAGTTGGACATGACTACATCCAAGTATCATAATGGTTACATTTGGATTGAAGGATTATGTTTCAAATCGGGAAGAAGACCATGGCAACAAGGTTTACCAATAAAAGTTAACTATGGGGTCTAACTTCATCCAAGTCAGAGACTGGAAACTATACCATTAAAAACCTGTGAATGTTTTAGCATACACATGCACATTGATGTCAACAAGTGCGTCATATTTTATGTTACAGATCTGTCTATGAACTATTCCAAGTCAATGTTAAAAGTCACACGTTTATACAAGCTTTGATCTGCTGCTGGACTAGAGCAAATCACTTTATTCAAGTTGGCATAAATCCAATTTTTAAAATCCGCCATGCTGTGCCCACCTGCGCATGTCTGTGAAAATACCAACACAAGGTCTAACCCGCCTATGCGCAAATTTAGATCCCATTAAATGTGTTGTGTTAAATGGAAATGTAACACTATTGATTGCATTATAATAACTGGTCTGTTTTATTGCACAGTGGAGAAGCACATTGTTCTGTGCATGTACATACTGTAGCGTTTCATGTGCTTTATTGTCGTTCACAAGCCAAGTCTGGATCCAGATGGTTAAATGGCTCACCCTAAAGTAGTCTACCAATCACATTTAACTTGATACAACAATTTGCTTTCAAGAGCGGCATTTTGTCAGATGACTGAGGATCAACTTGAGCCTGTCCCAAATCCTGACACAATCCCCCCTCTTGACTAGCCATGAAAACAAGTTTAAAGTGCCTCTTCTGTCCTGTGTGATTTAAAAGAGGAGATCAGAGAAGTGTGCTCCCTAAAAGACATTAATAACAAAACTGCTGAAAGCAGGAGTAAAGTGAAAGTGAGGGCAAAAAAATGCAGTAAGACTCTTGTAACCATTACATACAGCACACGCTCAAACTTAAAAGAACAAAGCCGGTAGCGGACCAATCAAGACGAAGTTTGTTTTGTGCTCGAGGTGTTCTGCCTCATCTTCTCTCAATTCAGAGTTATTTTGCCGGTGAAATGAGTCCGGGGCTTCTGGGGATCAGGACCAGGCCTCGGCTGAGCAAGATCTCATTAACTCTCCTTTGCATACACCCATGCACGTGCGCACACACACTCATACAGATATGTATTCACACATGCACACACCCTGTCATGTCACAATAAGGGGAACCCTGTATGTATGCCACAATGAACATGCATGCATGAAGCCCTGTAACCTTTATTGAAAAGGGGTTGTTTTACAATAGGACCCCAAAAAGTTATTTCCCCAATGCTTCGTTATCGATCACACATCTTGTACATAAGTTATTCCATATTTACTCAAAAGGTTTTGCAAAGCATTCATGCAAAGCATTTATTCAGCGGTATGACCTTGTTTTGAATCATGGGAGTTGGAATTATCTGTGAATAGAGCCAAGCTTCGTGGCATACTTCTGCAGTTGCAGGAACTGTTCCTTATCACAAGATAGCGGCTGAAACACTTTGCAGATGAACTGTTAATTGTTTTACCGTTGAAACCTTCAGCGCCGAAGAAAAACATGTCTGTATTATTATCTCCTAAATGACTCATGTGTTCCCCCTCCCCTTTAGAGCAGTAACCACTATGTAACTAGTGAATACCCAATAAAAACAGGAGGCCAAAGAGGCAAAGTGTGCCTCCGAGCAGATAGGAGATTGTAACTGAGCACATCTCTGTCCGGTTCTCCTCGCGAGCAAAAATAATTTTAAATCTCCTGTCTTCCTTCCTTGTCTATTGTTTATTAAATATTCTAGGCTGATTGAACCTGATACATAAACGTACCATTCAGAGTCACTTTTCGCCACATGCTGTACATAAATATCAAAGAAAAAAAACGGATCCAGATTTCAGACTAACCTTGCCTTCATTTTTGTCTCCAGCATCCAACTTGGGTGCACCTCTTGCCATCTCCCACCTTCTCCATGCCCACCTACTTTGCAATGTCATCAGGGAGAGTCTTGAAAGGTATTTGAAATTGTCTTCCTTAATCATTTCCCTGATCCCGCAGGACACGCGATGACATGATAGTGGAGGAGGGTGGGTGCCGGAATATGGGAATATGGGCATGCAAATCCACTTCAGGAAATGCTTCTCCAAGGGTTTAGAAAGGAACGCCCGGTGACACAGATGGAAGCAAAGAAGGGCGCTAAATCAAACCTTCCAGGACCTGAAGTTCATGAGTTTTCTCATTGTACAGGGAAAAAACGAAAAGGGCATGATAATGACATTTTTTTGCTAATTTTGCTGTGAGGTCTTTATTGGATCATAGACCTATTTTTAGTCGAGTTCTGTCTTCACCAAGGGCTAAGTATTCAAAAAGTCTGACCTGTATTGTAACTCATGATTTATTGGAAATATGAAATGTCGATTTTCCCTGGTTATGACTTATTGCCTGAGTCCACTGTCCATGGTTCTGAAGTTTCTGGCAATGGGTGCAGAGAATGGGCTCTTTGCACAAATCCATTACTCCCTGAACTCAATACCACTCCTTCATTTCCTGTCTTTCATGATTAGACAAATTGATTAATCCAAATAACAAACAAATTTGTGGCGTTAAAGTAACTTTAAAAAAATTAACTCAAAATTAACGCATTTAGTGTCTCAAAATTAAAACTATCACGGATTTGATCAGAAGATGGAGCAATATATCTATTCAAACAACTTTTATATTTACTCTACAGTCGACTGCCGCCATTTGTGAAAACCCACATATGATTGACCTCAATTGAAATGCATGGGGGGGGGGGGATCTTCAAAAAATGCTGATAAACATTAAATGCACATGTAATGTCTTATGTCGTGGAGCCGGTCAATGATGTCATTGTTTGATCGGGCAAATTAAGGCATTACAGCCGATCACCGATTTTGCATAAAATGCTAAATATTGTACGATCCCGATCCAGCCAATCAGATCGGTGTAAAGTCTAGTGACTGGTAATGTATGTTAACTGGTATATAATATAATATTGTACTGTGTCTTGTTTAGTCGTGCAGTCAACCAGTAACAGATACCTGACTCTTAAACCGTTTGCATGGAAAGTTACATCTGATCCTGTTATAACTCTGGATTATGTTCAATATTGTACACAAATGTCACGCTATAGGTTAAATCCACACTTTAAGTACCAGGAGGTCTTAGTATAGAGGCTATCCTTGGTAAATATGTAGCAATCTTTAAATCACCCCCTACAGCTGCTAACTGATTCTCAGTTGACCTATAATATCAACATATATCATTTAAATGCAATGTTTTTATATCTGAATTCGTCATTTGGTGTAACATCTTGTATCTCCACACAGAAAGAAAGAAGAGACACACAAAGTCAAATCTACACTTACTGATATTTTTAGACATGACATTATCATGAAACCATTTTGGGCTCCCATGCTCTTCATGCCTTTACAAAGTGCATAACTTTATTTGTCAATCTGCGTGGGGCGGACATCAGATATTTGTGAGCACATTCCAAATCCAACTTAACCAGCAGTTGGGGATCAGCGAGAGGAAGTGAGAGCTCGAAATCTAACATTCATTAAGAGATCAGACACTCAGAGGATCATCTTTAAACTGCCCGTGGAAAAATAACATTTAAATCGCACAACATGACCTTACATGCACTTTTGCCTGTATGTACTGCTTTTATTTCAGTCACATCAAATGGTTCAAAAAACAACAACCTACATTACTTGAGTGTTTTTTTGCTGCTTAATTCTATCACAATGGAGCAAGAAAATTATGAGGCGACAATTTTCACTAAATCCTCAAATATCTTATTTAAAACATGCCACAAATTTAAGGCTATTCAGAAGGCTCAAGAAAAGCAGTGAATCGTCTCCTAACCTGTGCCACAACATTCATATACCTTCATTGTCTCTAATGCTTTCCATTAAAACTGTCGTGATTAACTCCTTTGCTCCCAAAAACGTACATTCTATTTTAAATATTGCCATGGTCCCAAAAACGCATTTATATGTTTATTATATGTTTTCATGCTAGAGCATACAGAATACTTTGACGCAGCCTCTGACCTGAAGAGGTCGCTTAAAGCAATGGTAGTTATTTAAAAAAACGGCCAGCAGGGGGCACCAGAGTATAAGAGATCAACCAGGGCCAAGTTGAAAAAACAAAAACGGCCAGCGGGGGGCACCAGAGTATAAGAGATCAACCAGGGCCAAGTTGCAAAAAAAACGGCCAGCAGGGGGCACCAGAGTATAAGAGATCAACCAAGGCCATGTTGCAACAAGCTCAACAAATATACTTTTTTTTCCTGACTCTAATCTTTCCTTTTAGTAGGTTGCATGTTTTTATGGCAAAAGAACACAATATTCTGTGGGCCTTGCAAAATCAGTCCAAATCCAGTAAAACAGCCGGGAGCGAAGGGGGTTGCTTCAATGAAAATGGCTGGGAGTGAATGAGTTCAACCTTGTGGCCAATCAGGACGGCAGGGATTTATGCTGCAACATCTGGGCACTATTTTAATAGCCCACATATGTTATCCCCCCCCCCCCCAAATCAACGTGTTGCTCCTGTTGAGAGGGGCCATTTGAAAGCTAAGTGGGATCGAAATAAGTACAAGTGAGCGTCATCATTAAGCAAAGCACGCCTGGTGACAGAAGACCCAAACTGTTCAAATGTCCTCGTGCCCTTAAAGAATCCCAAATAGGCCCATCTGTCCATTTGACACTCTGTGATTCTTAGTGGTTGTAATCCTGCAGGGATTTGATAAAGAAGACACAAACATATTTATGCTGCCGGATATGAATTTTTTTTTTAAGTCTATGTTTTATAGTGAAAGCTGTTAAAGAAAGTATGTTTTTACGAGTCAAATGGAGGGAGACACAAATCAGGGCAACTGGACTTCAAATCTTTCTTCGCTGTTTTTGGTTTGAAATTGGCACCCTTTCTTTCTTGACAAGAGTAGTTTAAATGAAACAGTTTTTTAACACTAATTTAATTAATTTTGGGTGGTCCAAAAGTAACTTGAATAATTATAGTGTTTCAAAGAATTTTATTTGTCTTAACATTTTTTACGTTTTAACATTTTCTTGTTTCGTACCCCAAAAAATAAATGATCATTCTAATCGTGATTTCAATTATTACCAAAATAATCATGATTAATATTTTCTTCATAACCAAGCAGTCCTCTAGTTACTCTACAGTTACTCTTGGCTTCTTTTTTTTTTCCATTAAATACATTCCATATAAATATCCATGCATATTAATGAACATGCAGATATGGTAGCTAAGAAATCTTTTGTCTAAACATAACATCTGGCATTTAAAAATAGATTATACTGGTGTTGAAAGGATAATAATCCACCAAAAAGGCTCAAGAAAAACATCTTGTTTGTGTTTGCACTTGAGGCACGTCAGTGAGCATGCGTGCGTGTTAATGTGACGCGCTTGTTTTTATGTCACCATTTAAAAACAACAAGGGCTCGCATATCTGTAAACATTAGCGTGGTCAGATCCGTGTCACCCCCCCACTCCCCCACCCGCACCCCCGCACGCCTCTTTCAGCCCTGCTTTTAATCCTTCACTTCCACTGCCACGTAGGGGTATTTATGAGTGACCAGATCAGTGAGAGATCAGCGAGAATCATCATAACAATGATAGTGATGATAAGATCTGTTTTGATGAGCAGTCTTAATGTGAGGTTTTAGTGCAGCGACAACAATCCGTGTGTAAAGGGAAAAAAAAGACTGCAAAAGCTATTGGGTACACGGTATACAAATATTTGTTTTTGTTACATAGTGGGGGCCAACATTTCGCGATTTCGCAGAGTTATGGGGCCCACCCGTCCATGTGGGGCCATTTTAGACCCCTTTGTGAGGGTCAAGACTTGGTTTTAGAGTTTAGGTTTGAATTGGGTTACGGTTGAGGTTAGGGTAAGGAATAGGGGTAGGCAATCATTTTGGATGGTTGAGGTTAGGGGAAGCGGCTAGGAAGTGCATTATGTCAATGAGATGGCCCCACAAAGATAGTAAAACAAACTTGCGTGTGCGGGTCTTCCATATGAGCCACACACACACACACACACCCACACACACAAACACAGCTAATATGAATTGTTATTTTTAAATACAAAACACCAGAGCGGCTATTTGGCTGAACAATAATTATTTTTCTGGAACAATAATTATTAGCTTTTAATTCTGTTGTTCACTGTTTTGCCCGATGGCCCTTCTTTGAAAACCAGACGCGCTATTTCAAATTCGGAGCCCTAAAGCAAAACTGCATGAAGCATTTAACTTGAATATCAAATAATTACAAATCGAATAATTGAAAAATCAAAGTGCAGCTGGATCGTTATTGAAATGTGCGAGGTAATGCTTCCTGGAACATTCTGTCTTGTTGTGTGAGGTCACTTTTAATACGCGTTTCAATACTGGGACTTTAATTGATTGCTTTTAGGTCATATTTTTTTCACATGTAATATACTATATTCATCAAAAATCAAAATCCTGCAGGTCATTTTGTGTAAACATGATACACTAATATGAAGCAATTTCAGCAATATTGAGTTTATTTTTCAATCAATTTGCCCTGGAATTCATGTGTTTGTCTCTTTTGCAAGACAAAACAAACAATAAATGAAGATTAACTGCTCATAGTCTAATCTGGTAGAGTCTGGTGCTGCTATGCAGTATGTTTGATGGGATTACATTCAGGATTACACAATTAAAGCGTATCTGGTTGCAGGGCTTGTCACACTGTTGTGGCACTGACTGCGATGTCAACCAGTATAATAGCTTTGGAATTGTCGTTATAGTTATTTTGAATTTGAATTTTGTTTTGAATTTAGTTTAAATTAGTTTTCAGAGTATTTTTTTGTAAAAGTTTTGGTGCTTCATTTTAAAGTAGTTTTAGTATCACTTTTTTTTTTTTTTTTGATATTCATTGGTAAATGGTACTTCATTTATATAGCACTTTACATTCGACGACTCCTTCACCTACTGATGACGCAGCATCAGGAACAACTGGGGGGTTCAGTATCTTGCTCAAGGACACTTCCAACCGGTCACAATGGCATGGGATCGAACCCACAACCTCTGGGTTTACCACTTTACCACGGAGCCACGCCACCCCATTATTATGTGAAAGTTCATGGTATTGTGTAGCAAAAAAAAAAATCAACAACAAAATTATTTTATTTTATTAATATAACAGTACACAGACTTACAATTACAATAAGTGCAGTGCATAATAGTGCTTCTAAACCCTACACGGCAAAATTCCAGGGTTAAATTTGGGGGAATTGATTTTAACTTCCAACGTGTAATTTTGACATTTTCAGAGTCTAGGGTAGGCGCTTTTTTTTTTTTTTTTACAAAGTTGTTCACCTAGTAGCAAATTTATCATTGGGAAAACTGAGAATAGTTAATTGTCTACTGCTGTAGTGTTGATTTAACTCTGTTTAGTTTTAAATAAATCATTGAAACCCAAAAACGTATAAATATGTTTTTAATACATTGTCCTTTATACGTGTTTTATGTTTTGTTTTGTTTTTATGCTAGAGCAGGCTTTGATGCCGCCTCTGACCTGAAGATGTCACAACAATGGTGGTTATTACAAAAAACGGCCAGCAGGTGGCAGCAGAGATCAACCAGGGCCATGTTGCAACAAGCTCTTTTTGACAATGTTTTCAACAGGTTTGTGAATAATGATGAAACTTAGCTATATTCTAATGCTAATTGTTGCAAAATGGAAACAGATAGAAATATATATTCTCTATTCTTTCTTTTGGTAGGTTCCATGTTTTTATAGCAATAGAACACAATATTCTGTGGGCCTTGCAAAATCTGTCAAAATCCAGTGAAACAGTCGCGAGCGAAAGGGGGTTGCTTCAGTGAAAATGGCTGTGAGTGAACAGCTGTCGCTTAGGACCGACATCATCTCGTGGCACTCTTTTTATTGGCTGCCGCTGGATGCCGTCACTTCTCCGCAGTACAGATACCCGTGTTAAAATGCAACGGATAAAAGTAAAAAGTAGTCTAAAAAATAATTACTTACTCAAGTACAGTAATGTACTTAGTTACATCCCATTTCTGGAAATAAGCAACTTTCTACACAAAAAAAGTACATTTGCTGTGAATTGCGCTTTAATTTAGCTATCGTTAGCACCGTTTTGACGAAGTCGTCCTGTATTTATGTGAGAGTAAGCTTCTCCAATGCCAGCCAGCTGAACTCATATTCTAACTTAACAGCAACAATTACATCCACGCAATGATTGGAATCATCTTTGCGCTGGTCAATAACGACTCTCTCCCTTTGACAATTTCATTCTCGTGGAAGTCTTCTGTCTTCCCGCTTTCAGCTTTTATTCGGCCCTGCCATCACTCGCCACGCCACCTGGTGATTAAGCAGTAAATTAACCTCCCGGCCTCATTAATAATAAACGGATAGAGAAAGCTTTTGGTTGTTCCGTTTCCTGTCTGCCACGCTAATAGACCCCTTAACGTTCACATTAACATAGCTCTTGTTTACTCGGGCAGATGGACAGACGAGGACAAAACATGGACGGGCACAAGGCGAGACGCATAAACGCATCATGTATCTCGTATAATGTACGGACATTTACTCGCATTTAAACCGCACGGCCAGACCTCAGAGGTCATGTGATCCAATAATGCCTCCAGAAGATTGAACGTGCGTGATAAGATGATACAACTATGTGCTTATGTGCTTCTTGGAAATCTCAATTTACTTGTATTGTATATGTATTCAATCAATTTTCCCCATTATAAAAATGACACCTTTTCCGTACGGCCACCGTTCGTATTATACGTGAGCGTTCAAAGTTAATTTTAGATCACTGGTTCTTAACCTGTGTCCGGTCGAACCTCATGGGTTCGACGGAGGTCAAGACACACACCCTACTCGTATGATTGACGATGACACACCCCCCGCTTGGCTATCATTGGCTGCAGGTGATCACACGACATTGCTTGGTCTATCAATGCTGCAGGGAGTTTGGTGTGCACATATGGGGTTCCTCAAGGTTCAATCCTGGGTCCTCTGTTATTTTCATTGCATCTGCTGCCTCTGGGTTTCATCTTAAGAAAACAGTTGTTGTTTTAAAGTATTTGTAGTAAATATAGAGTGGAGGTGTCAAAATGAGTATGTTAGTTTTGAGTTAATTTAAAGTTCCTTAAACGACACAAAAAAAAAATTCACACGTGAATAATGACCACCCACTACTTGGAAAGCCTGTACTGGGGGAATTCCAGTTGCAACAGACACGTCCATGTCAATATTTAGCAGTAATAAATGCAATTAGAATTCATATATGTGTGGAGACTGGAGTCAAATTGTATTTTACTATTTTTTTTTTGAAAAATGCACTGAGCTGTCACCAACGTCTTACAAATGCAGTTATGCCATCTAGTGGCAGAAAAATGACCTCAGCACAAATCAATATCACACTTATTTTTTTACAGTGCAGTACATCTTTTTTTTTTTTTTACTCAGTTTTATGAATTATTATTAAATGACTGTATCAATGACTAAAAGATGCAGCCATATTTCTATTAGTTTAACATGTTTCCACTTTTATGAAAACGAGTATGATGTACATTTTATTGTACATATATATATATATATAAAATTTGCGATTAACGGTGAGTTAACTATTGAAGTCGTGCGATTAATTACGATTAAAAAAAATTAATCGCCTGACACCCCTACTTTAAATGTCAGCTTCGATATATATTGACAGCATATGCATGGGACCGATTCCGTTTATTTCCGTTCATTTGTTATGTTAAGATTGTTTTACGACAAGCAGGAATTGGAAATTGACCGGCTTCCTAAACCTGATGGGGTTCAATGGCGTTTCACAACTTACTTTTCTGGCATTAGCCGTGCTATAGAAAGAGGATTGCACTTCTTTTCAAATGTTCTCATGTCGTTTAAGATATTACAGATATGAATACAAAGTTATTAACAACGAAATTCCTGTCAGAAAAGCAAGCTTATGCACACTCACAAACGGCAAGAAAAAACAGTAAAAGCCTTATGGGACCACATTTGTGGTATTTCATCCGAACGTCTTTTTCAGGTCTAAGTGCCAATCTTGTGAGTTGCCTTGATTTTATGCCCCACATAAAATGGCGCCGTTTGCTCCACAATGGCCTATTTAAGTTACATTACCTTCAAATATTCCCCAGTAAAGAAAATTAAGCTGTGATACTGTGAGATCATCCGGTTAGTTATCTTCTCCCGGTAGAAGGGATGTCACGTTGACACCCTGTGGAGAGAACGCAATCATTCTCTCGGACAAAAGGTAATAGTCTTATGCAGCGTGCCCCAAATAGTCCACTTCCCGTCTTCCTCTCAAACCATAAACTTAAGCAAATAGTGTTTTAGTGCTGACAAATATGCACGGGGTGATGAAAAGAAACTAAAATGATGTTAAAATTGTATCTTATATTAAAGTCATTTCTGGGAGACACTGGATTTGGATGCTCCGGATAATACAATCTCTCGCTTTCGAAAGTATAGTCCTGCAAACTGCCCTCGTTATTGTGTCTTAATTACATTATTTATTACATTAATTTTTTTGCAGGTAAACATGTAAGTTAAACGGAATGGTAAATGTTTAGTTATCATTTACGTGAATCCCATACTGGATTGAATTCAATTCATTCAATCACAACCTCGGTAGTCTCTTATCAACAGTTCCAAGTAAATAAGACGCTAAAATTATATTTATATTTTGTATAAGCTATAAGAACAAGTGAAACATCAGGATACTGGATTTTTTTATAAACATCTCCAAGAAGCTTCGGCCATGCTATGAGTACCCCCCCCCCCCCCCCCCGCCCCCTTCTGACCTTGTAGCCTCTCTGCTTACCTTTTCAAATGCTCTGTAGCGCCCAGCAGTCTGTCTGCACTGGAGCTAATTGGCTTCAGTGTTCACTGTTAACGTCTCATTACTCATTCCACTTAGAATAACTTGCACAGGTTTGCCTTGTGTCCAGGGGTCATTAAAAGCAAAGGAAGCCTTTAATTATGAACTCTGGATTATTGAGTAAGGATAACCATCACCCACCATGTCTGAAATGCTCTGTCTCCCATGCACGCACTTCTCTTTTTGCTATATTCATCACGTGGTAGTTATCTGGAGTGTGTTTTTTTTTTTTTTGCATGACATTCTCTTTATTAACTCATTCACTGCCATTGACAGCTATAGACGTCAAAAAATCATTTAAACTATTTTTATTAGTTTAACATTTTTTTCCCCCATTTTTGTTAACAAGAATATTTTTTGGTACATCTAGAACAGATGTCAACTTTGTGATTAACCGTGAGTTAACTAGTGAAGTCATGCGATTAATTATGATTACAAATTTTAATGGCCTGATGCCCTTAATTTTTAAAAACCTTTTCTTTAAAAAAAAATTTTTTTTTTAATTTTTTATATATATTTTTTTTAAGAAAAATTATTACAAATTAGGGGCGTCAGCAATTACAATTTTAAACGTAATTAATCGCACGACTTCACTAAAAAAACAAAAAACACAAAAACAAATTCCAGGTTTTCATACTTTTGTTAACAAAAGTGGGGAAAAAATGTTAAACTAGAAATAGTTCAAATGAATTGTTGACGTCTGTAGCCATCAATGGCAGTGAATGAGTTCAATTTTGAAGCAGTTAAAGTGGATTATTATTATCATTATTAATACATTTTATGAATCCCCATTGCTTGTCAATGAAATGCATGGTAATCTTCAGTGGTGGTGCTAATTGATACAAGTGCCCGAGGCAGCGCGCATGCGCATCTCTTTAAGGCTGAGCAACACTGATTATTATTAAATAGGAGCATGGAGCTTCTTTTTTTTTTTTTTTTTGCTAAAACTTTAAATGTCCTACTTAAAATGTCGCATTTTGATATCCAGTCGCCAAAGGAGGAGGGTGACCCGCCCGCACGGTGGCAATCCGCTTCCAAACCCTCACTTTCTGTAATAAAATTCTGCAATAAGAATAATCAACCCCATTATAATTTGTCCTCCAATTTGCTTAAGATGTGTGTTAATTGTAATGGCGCACTAAATCTTTTAGCGAACACAAGAGTTGCATTCGGTAAAAGACGGCGCAGTATTAAGTAAGGATTACATTTGGAGCGACCATATTGTAGCCTACATCTGCCTTTTAATCGCCACTAAATGAATGGAGCGCTTTAATAATATATATATAAAAAAATGCACGCCTTCATTATTTTTTTTTTTACCTAAATTCGGGCTGGAATGTAAATTCATTGCATCATTTTATTATGAGCTAATAGAAGGGTTTGATGTTTAGAGAAAGGGGGGTTGGGGGTACATTTTAGTATGGTAATCACTCACCTGGGGCGTGTTGCATTTATTGACAGCTCTGATGTTAAATGTCTCAAGCTCACTTAGTGTTGTACCTCTTAATTTATTATGTTTCCATCTCGCTTCAATGTCCGCGTGCACGCTTCACTGGTTTGACCCTCCGAAGTCACAAAGCGTTTTTTTTTGTTTTTTTTAAACGCATGATTAATTTCTCAGTGGGGGCGACGTCTAATGCATTATGAAAACAGTGAAATGTAGTCCAAAGGGCTTAACAGCTGCATTGTATTGAAATCAGCCCGTTCCCCCGCTTTACGCGGTTTAGTCACGATCTTCTTATAATAACATTTGGGAACACGAGGCGTTTAAATATCTCCATCCGCTCTGATTTCAAGGGGAGCAATTCGTGTTAATAAAGTTTTAAAAACATTTATTATTATTATTTACATGCAACAACTATTGACAGAAAAACGTGGCAACAATTTTGGGATTTCAACTATATTGCAATCAAGAACGAAAATAAAATATTTATTTTTTGGGAAAACTCAATTGTGACGTCACTTCTGGCAGCCACGAACGAGACAAAAGCACGCGCTGTGACGAGGTCAATTGGTTTGAAAAGAAGCAGATGGGGCTCGTGTGGCGCGTTCAAGAACAGCCCTAAAAGTGATGCCACCGGTCCATCTCAACTTGCAATTTAACACTTGATTCCCGATCAGGAATTCAATTATTTTATTTATTTCTTAAAAAAAAAGAAAAAAAAAAGACGTGATGTTATACACCCAATATAATTTTTTACTTCCCAAAACATGGCCACTGGGCAATATGTCCTAATAATTATGAACAATGTTCACTTCTCCCTCATGCAAAGGCGTTTGAGGAGGGTGACGACATCCTTCAATCTGGGTTACATGGCTTTATATTTAGGTCTGCCTGCTCCCATCTGTAATTTGGCTGCGTATTTTTAGTGGATGGAGTAATTGAGCAGCCGGATGCTTACAAAAGAGAAAGCAAGTGGAGCAAAGGAGTAACTTTAAAAAAAAAAGGAGAGAAAAAAAAGCCTTTTGAGATCATTCTGGATTTTGCCCCCCCCCCCCACACACACACCCCCACTATCAAACAGTGAAGATGCAAACTCAACTCAGGAAGGTCAGAGACCAAATTTGGATCTTTAATTTAAGGCTGAGGTGCTCACCACTTCATCAACGTGAGACCATTTAAATTAAAATATTGGAAAGGATATAACACATAAACACAAACACAAAAAAAAAAACCTCACAAATAAATACTTAATTATTCCTAATGATGCATGTCTAATTGTTATTCAAATCAAGTTACACTTGTGATTTGTTGCGAGCATTAAGGTTGCATGTTGGTGAAAAATGTCCTGTGCTGAAATTATAGCCCACCATTTGATAAAAAAAAAAAAAAAAAGAATTGTTATGCATTAGCACCAACAATAAAAACAAAAAAATGAAATGAAAAATATCAACAATTCTCCTTTGTTGTGCCTTAATTTGACTTCATTCGAGCAACATTACCAACCTGTTCAAACTAAATGGGACGCGGCCCTAATCAACGTCTTAGGCCATTAAAATAAATATATTTATATATATATTTCCGTTAATTTAACGTCACTTGCGGGAGCAGCACGCGCATGGATACGTTGGCGTGCCGGCGCAGAGTGTGGCGCGTGCACGTGTCCCGCGTGGTGGGCTGAGCTCGAACCACACGCCAATCAAACAGGAGAGAGGGAGACAAGAGAGAGCGAGGTTGAGATGGAGTGAGTGAGGGAGGGTGAGAGGGAGGGGGAGAGAGAGGAGAGAGAGAGAGAGAGAGAGAGAGAGAGAGAGAGAGAGAGAGAGAGAGAGAGAGAGACGGATTAAGTCGGCGCGTGGCACCTCTGAAAGGCGAATAAAAGCGGCGCGTGCGTCCGCGGTTTAGTCACATCTGACGAGCTGCTTCACTGTAGTTAGTTAGACCCAGTTAAAAAAAAAAGAAGAATCAAAGCTACAACGCCGCTGCCAATAAATATTCGCTCGTTAAAAAAATGAGTTTTTCATGCTACGTAGGATAAAGTGATTTTTTCAAGTAAGAGGGATCTTTTTTTAAACGAACAATTTGGAGGACGCTCGGCTGTTCGAGGTAAGCACACGACAATTACGAGTTGACTCTTAAAAAAACAAAAACAAAAAAAACAAAAACAAATGTCTCCTTTGCATTTATAACGGGCTGTTTTTTTGTTTCATTTATGAAGATAAATAATATTTGTAGTCTTGTTGCGTAATTTCGTTTAAAAAAAAAAAGCATATGTGGCTCCTCGGACAAAATTATACACTTCAAATTTGATTTCACACTTTTCAGTAAATGAAGTCAATTGTAAAGAATTTCAATCGGATGTTTACAGTGTGTCATGAATTGCCGTTGATACCGCAAAATTGCAAAAGTAAAAGTTTTACACCCCGTTTAATATGCGTGCACATTTGTACTTTTAGGTGAAGTTTAAACAGAAATCCGTAAGCAATGCACAACCGTCCGGTATAGAGCAGATTAAATATTCCGTTATTTAAAAAAAAAAAAAAGCTAATGTTATTGGTTCTATTCAATCTTGACGTTTTTATTCAAAATGTAGGCCTATCAAGAATGAATGATTAAAATAAACCATACAAGAGATATTAACATGAACAAGAGACTATAACTTTGCTGCGTTTTCTTATTTCATGTTTTAAAAAACGTATTATTTTTTTAATGATTTATAATATTACATTAGTAATGTGTAGCAATGAATGTAAAACAAATAAACATGTCTTGTCTTTATCTTTTAAGACCTTGAAAAATAAAGTGACCTGAAATGTTTCTAAATCTAAAAATGATGGCAGACACATTCAATCAAAAAGAGGTTGCGGGAATACAGACTACAAATGTAGTTCAAATGTGTGATAAAAAAAATAAATCTTTGAACAAATTTACATCACAGATTTATTAAAGAAGGATGTCCAAAAATGGAATATTAGAAACATTTTCACATTTTAACAATTAGCATAGAAGAAAATAACTAAATCTTTACATATGAGTTTTTATTTTTATTTGAGTAAATTAATAATAATAAGTAAAACCGTAAATGATTTTTTTGATCTCATTTTTTTTCATGTTAAAAACGATAAGATACTCAAACTTTCTAAATGTAGAAAGATGCCTTTTTGTGTGAGTGTGTGTGTGTGTGTGTGGGGGGGGGTAATTTGAAATTAATTTAACTTTTCTTACTTTAACCTTCATTAGTTAGACATACATTTTCTATAAACAGTGATACATTCAATGCATTTTTACACCGCATGTTGCATATCTATGTTGAATTCAAATGAATCTGGCACATAAGTGTCTTTATTTCTGCAACATCAAATCATCTTTTTTTTTTTTTTCCTTTTCTTTTCTTTCTCCATCTGCAGGTTTGTTGCAGCATCATGGACAAGTCTCATCTTTCCAACCCCAATGACATCATCATGACAAGCGCAACAGGCCCGTACCCGCCAGAAGCCCTGACTCCTCCCCGGCCCAACCACCTCCACCCGCCGTCTTCCTTATCTTCGCCCACGCCCTCGTCTTCCTCCTCGGCCCTCAAGCCCAATCAGGTCGGCCAGGTCACCCTGTACGGCGTCCCCATCGTGTCGCTGGTCATCGATAACAACGAGAGACTTTGCTTGGCTCAGATTTCCAACACGCTCCTGAAAAACTACAGCTACAACGAGATCCACAACCGCCGCGTGGCGCTGGGCATCACCTGCGTCCAGTGCACGCCCGTCCAGCTGGAAATCCTCCGCCGCGCCGGGGCCATGCCCATCTCGTCGCGCCGCTGCGGCATGATCACCAAGCGCGAGGCCGAGCGCCTGTGCAAGTCCTTCCTGGGGGAGAACATGCCTCCCAAACTGCCCGACAACTTCGCCTTCGACGTGACGCACGAGTGCGCTTGGGGTTGCCGCGGCAACTTCATCCCCGCGCGCTACAACAGCTCGCGGGCCAAGTGCATCAAGTGCTCCTTCTGCAACATGTACTTCTCCCCAAACAAGTTCATTTTTCATTCCCATCGCACGCCGGACGCCAAGTACACGCAGCCCGACGCTGCCAACTTCAACTCCTGGCGGCGGCACCTCAAACTTAGCGACAAGCACCCGGCCGATGAGTTGGCTTACGCTTGGGAAGACGTGAAGGCCATGTTCAACGGAGGAAGTCGGAAACGGGCGCTGCCCTCGTCGGGGCACTGCCATTCCCTGGGCCCCATGAAGGCCGTCGGCTCGGTGGTGCCTCACATGATGGGAGGCGAGCTGGGCGCGCACAAAAGAGCGCACTTTGACGACGAAGACGACCTGGAAGGAGGCGCTTTGTCCCCGCGTAAGATGGCGCGTAGTTACCCCGTCATCCCCGTCCCCAGCAAAGGCTTCGGCATGCTCCAAAAGTTCCCCCCCACGTCCATTTTCCCATCGCCGTACCCTTTCCCGGCATTCGGCCTCTGCCAGCAGAAAAAAGATGACGGCGACGTTCCGGCCAAAGGGACGGGACTATCCGGTCTTTTGTGGCCCGGACGAAAGGACACTTTTTATCCTCCCTTCTGCATGTTTTGGCCCCCGAGAGCAGCGGGTGGGATCCCCGTGCCCACGTACCTGCAACCTCAGCCCAGCCTCTCCTCATTGGCTGATAATCCCTCCCTTAGGCAGGCCTTCCTGGATCTGTCGGACTCCTCCGAAGCGGGAGCCGCCAACGGCAACGGCGTCAGTACAAACATGACCCCTAACAACGGGAGCGCCGCATCTCGATCTGGCCTTTTTGACCCCGACTGCACAATGGTGACCCCTGACCTTCGACCTGTGACTTCGGAGAGCTGGCTCAAACTCTTAGACAACCCCACGCTCCAAACTAGAAAACCCAGCTACGGCTCCGCCTTCCGCCCTGTCATCAAGGATGCGGAAAGCATCGCTAAGCTCCACAGCAACGGAGGAGGCGACGGCGAAGATTTGGGGGTCATCGGCGGCGGCGGCGGCGTGTCGGACCGCCACCCGAGGCTCTCGCCCACCAGCAGCTGCAGTTACGGCAGCGAAAGCGGCGGCGAAGGAGAAGCGGAGGGAGGGGAGAGCGAGGAGGACGGAGAAGTGGACGTGGAGTCCTCCAAGCAGGATGACGAAGAGGGGGGCTTCGCCAGCCGACCCCCGCAAACGAACCTGTTCCTGCCCGCTGTGAGCAACCCCGTCGCCTCCCCTCCCTCCGTGGACCCCATCCGACAGGAGTCCCCCAGCTTGGCCGCCTCGTCGCCCGCCAGCTTGCCGCTCTCCAACGCCAGCCCGCCGCACAGAGAAGAGACATCTTACAAAAGCGTAAATATCCCCGCAGGCCACATCAGCTAATTATTATTTAAATGGTGTTGCAGCAGGCAGTGATGTGATCTGCATAAGCAGATTGATAGGCTCCCCCCGCCCCCCCCTCCCTTGTAGGAATTGAAACAGTCACCCCACCCTGATCTTGGCTAATAGACCCTGGCATGTGGGCTGCTTAATGGCCACTGTGTGTTTGTTCTCGCAGTGTAACCTCAGCCTGTTAGGGCAACTCTAATCTTTAACCTGTTGACATTTGCAGTGAGGAAGAGGAACGAGAGTTGAATCACACTCTAAAAACAGTTGGGTCAAAAATAACCCAACTATGGGTCAAAAATGGACCGATCCTCCACTTGGGTCAATTTGACACAACTTTGAGTCAAGAAATGGGTTTTAAGTGTAAAACAACAACTGGTCAGATTATTTATTTGGGTCTAAAAATTGGGTCATTTTATATAAAATAGCCCAGAAAGTTGGGTCAAATTGACCCATAAAGCGGATCGGTCCATTTTTGATCTGTAATTGGATTACTTTTCACACAACTGTTTTTAGAGTGCAGAATCATGTTTATTGATTAATTATCCAAAACACAAAAGGAATGTGTCTTCACAGTCGCAACCCGTCCGACAAAAATTATGACCGAGAGAAGGAGACAGAACAGGAAGCCTGGCGGTTTGCTAATTAGTGCCCCGAGATTGTTAGATGGAGAATAAAGGAGACTTGAGAAAGGCCAAAATTTTGCTCCTTTTAAGAGGGAACACAGTATGGACTTGGGGGGGGAATAAAAAATTATTTTTTAACTACAGAGTCCAAAACGTTCTCATTATACTGTAATCTGAAGTATATCTGCACCAATGTAATAATAACTGAATATTTGTGATTCCAGGTGGACAAAAACAGAAATGAAGGACTACCTGCCTACGTGACCAAAGACTCCATTTCAGGTGGGCAGAAATTGCTGTCATTTATAACACTTGTCTCGCGCAGGTATATACGCACACGGGCTCGTTATTAAAGCAGCTTTGACTTACTATCTATTTTTCTAGAAACATTTTTTTTTATTTGATGTCTGATCCAGTTATTTTATGGCAGCTTTCTTTTATTGAGTGACCGAGTGAAGGATTTTTTTATGCGAGACATATTTCTGGATTGTTTTATTTTCCGCTGGCCGACGTCTTCTGCTTGTTTCGCGCCGATATCGAACACACACCTTGTTGTTCCAAGAAGACGAGCAAACGAGCGGGCTGGATGAAAAAATTGTTTTTGTTGTGTCTTCAAGATGAGAACAAAGAGCACAACAGCTTCTTTGGAACCGAGAACGAAACATCAGCGCCAGCGCCGGACTACTGGAGGGAAAGCTCAGGTGGGTTGTTTCTCCTTGTCAAGGATTTTGTAATCGTAAAAAAAAAAAAAAAAAAGTGCAATTGGCAGAATAAAGTAAGAACTACTATTTATTTTCAGTTAACTTTATAAGAGATGCTGTTGACCTTGTGAACCTTGTGAACCTTTTGTTTTTGTTCGACATGAAAACACATTTTTTTAAATATAAATATTTACAGTAGAAAACTATAGAGAGCGATAGTATTTACTTGTTGCCATTTCACTTTTTAAGACATTGATATCCTTGGGAGCTCCCTGAACGTTTCGTTAGTCATTTAAAAGGATGTTTATTGTCTAAGATTTAAGGGGAAAAAAACTTTGTTCAATAAATATGCTTTAAGACATTAGAAGAAAGAATAGAAAAAATGAATATCGGCTCCAAATATCGGTTATCGGCCTCCTTGACTACTAATAATCAGCAATCGGTATCGGCCCCGAAAAACAAAACATATCGCTCTATCTCTACTTTGAATCTATCGATTTTGTGTTCAATCAAACGGAGTAAATTGAGATGAGATCATTATATTTTTGGTGAGATTTCATCTTGGCTCAATAAAGGTTCGGTAACACTTCACGGAAATTGATTTTTTTTTTCGGAATAAATTTGGCTAATGTTGCAAAAGTACCATACCAATAGAAGTAGGGATGGGCGAGTACCGATGCACGTATTGGTATTTGGCCAATATCGGACCTTATTTTCAAGGTATCGGTACTTGAAACAGTAGTCGATACCCGTATCGGCCGCTCTTTTGTGGCCGATTCACCATCAGGAATATAAGACGCACATGCCTGACTGATGTCAATTAAGAATTTATTTATTTGTTTCAATTCATTTTATTTTTGTGTTCTATACAAAATATGTATTTAACCAATGCAAATTTATTTATAAACAACACAGTCGACCAAAGTGCTTTACACAAATCAAAGAAAAAGGCACAAAAGAGGCAATAATAATAAAAATAATAACAAATAATTTAAAAAAAATAGAATAATACAAATTCACAGTAAACAAAAACAAAAATTGCTATCAAAGAAACAAAGTCAACGCTCAACGAATGAATGCGGGAAAAAATGCCTTTAATTTCATGCCATTTTAAGAAAAATGCCACATTGGAATATGTGCCTTTCTTTAAAATGAGCTGTCATTGTTTTGGGGATTTTTTTTTATGTATCTATTTATTTTATTAGTGGTATTGATACCTTGGTATCGGTGACCACTCAAGAGTTGAGTACTGGTATCAGTTTGAAAAAAAAAAGAAGAAAAGTGGTATAGCACATCCCGAAATAAAAATCTATCTAAGCTCATCTTTAGTAAAAAAAATTAAAAAAAATAATTAAATAAATACATTTGAAAGCGTCATCAATACTGACTCCAACATATAAAAAACTGCGTAAAGGCTTTTTTTATTTAATTTTTTTGGTCCAATTCAGCTCATGCGTTGGATCTCATGAGCTTTGTGCAAGTGTACCTAATGAATTGGCTTGAACACACACACCGAGAAGAGAGCGGGCCGCTCTGCAAAGCTGCTTAGCCGAGTTGTCGCCGAGGCTGCCGCTCTTCGGGGGGCCGTTATAGTTCAACAAGAAAACATCAGCTCAGGAATAAGCAGCGGCGCTGGCAGCTTCCATCCAAGACCAATATCGCCGCCGACATAATTGCCTTTCTCCCCCCCCCCCACCCCTTACCCCCCCCCTCCTCCTTCCTCAGCGCTAAAAAACCTTTACTGTTTGAAAAAGATCACAGCTTATTGCCTTTTTATATCTGTCAGGAAGACATTAAAAGTGCTTTATGACATCTGTGCCAACGTTTATATCTACCCCCACGAATAGGAACGCACACGCTCTCACTACCCCGGACGCGCGCACACACGCGTGGTAATGATCCCTGCACATAATGTGTAATGTATTTGGAAAAATTACACGAAACAAATTAAATGAGACCACCTTTCCCCTGATTGCCAAACGTCTCCCTGGGCGTTGGGAAGCTCGACGTGATTAGAAGGCCTGACTCCTTTGAGAACGCAACCCCGCCCCTCCCCTCCTTCGCCGCCTCCACTGTCTTTAAACTCTCCCTCTGTTTCTGGGGAGGGAGAGAAAAAAAATAATAATCTAATTTTCCATTTATGTAATGCAAACCGCTTTGGCTTTGACTATTCACGGTTAATTGACTGTCAAACGAGGTTGTTATCCTCGGGCAGTGTCTGCAAATTTGCTTGTCAAATGAGACAGAGAGAGGAGAGCAAAAAAGAAGAGAGGAGAGAGGCAACTCTCGGGCTCGAAATGAGAGGAAAAAGAGCACGGGAGGGCCGAAGGAGGATATACGGAAACGACTGGAGGAGAGCATACGCGTCGAGTGCCGGAGATGGCTTCATTATCATCACGTTGGCGCAAGCGCGCGCTCTGCATGCTGGTTTTCAAACGAGTCGCATTTGGAAAAGCCGCATGGAGACGAGACGTTTGAGGAACACGTTTACAGCCGTGATGAGCGGGTTTTAGATGATTGCGGCGGCTCGCCAGCGGCAAACAACCAGTTTACACCTATGAGCAATTTATAGTTCTACCATTGGGATAAGAGTTGCCGTTTTGGAATGCGGGAAGGAGTCGGAGGCAAAATTCCTATTTCTAACAGTTTGCATCGTTTGTGTCACTTAAATATCGTGACCAAAGCATTCTGAACATCTCTGAGTGTTATAAATTGCGCTTTAAAACTGTGCCGCATCGTTTCAATGACAAGTTTGCTCTATATTATTTATTTGGTTGTTACTAACATAGCTTTGAGATTCGTTTTTTCAAAAATCTTTTCCAGTTGAATACATTTTGTAGGAACTTTATTAGGGGTGGGAATTGCCGAGTACCTGGCGACTCGTAGGTCGCGATTCAATTCGATGCCGCTTAATCCCGACACGAATCTATAAATTGATTATTGCGATTTTTTTAAAACTCAAATTTTGAAAATACTAATCAGTGAACTTGTACATGTGCACTGTAAGATTCGTATGAAAATGTATTTATCTGAAATAAAATAGCACTGAAATAAAATATTAAGGCTTTTAATGTTCCATTAATGTGTAAATCCGAACCCTAAGTAAGACGTTTTGTTGAATATTCCCATGAAAAAATTGCTGTTTAAAAATCGATTCGGCCGCATATCGAATCGATTCGAAAATTGCACGCTGTAATATCGCGATATATTGCCGAATGGATTTTTTTCTAACACCCCCCTATTATTTACGCATTCAGTGCTTGGTGAAGTAGAAATGGCGGCTGGCTCTCTGCTCTCAAGGTAAGGTAAGCGTCGTTGCGTTCCTAAAGAAACAACCTGCAATCGGGAGAGTCCCCCCCCACCCCACCCCGCGCCGTGCTCTCGTCATTCAAGAGTTTTGATCGTCCCTTTAGGAACGCTACGGAGACTTACCTTGCTGACGTTTCGCATTGCTGGGCAGAGAGGCAGCCGCCATTCTACGTCACTACGCACTGAATGCGCACTGAATACGTCCAAATAAAGTTTCAACAAAATGTGGAAATAAAGTTTCAAAAATGAATCTCTTTGTTATGTTAATATTATAGAGCAAACTTCCTTTTAAACGGATGATAGCAGTTACAACCTCAATATTACACTGCATACGCCATTTGTGGCCCGACGTCCATTTTTAAGCAGCCCGTGGCATATACAGTATATAAATAATAATAATGTTTTATATACTGTAGAGCTGTTCTAAAAATGTTACAATTAAACAAGGAACAACATTATATCTAATAATTGTTGAAGCAAAACAAATGGCTTCCTCCACTTTCTGCCCGGTGTCAAGGTCCAAATTATGAAAATATTACATGAATTGTTTCCAAGTAACTGCTTTAAAAAATGTTTTTTTTATGTTCTGACTGTACTAATGGGATTCGGCTGCTGATATATTCTGGCGAGTTACAGGACCTCAACCACCCCAAAATCCTGTAAAATCCGATCAGGTAGCAGTTAAAGAAACAACACTGTCATATATAAACAATATGCAATTGCTTGGTTGAGCTTGATATGATTGATAAATTAAAGTTAAAATAAATAAATAAATAAAATTCAAAGTGGCCCCTGCATCCTTTTGATTTTTCTGTATGTGGCCCTTGAAGAAAAAAAGTTTGGACACCCCTGCTTTAGGGTTAGGGTAAAATCCTGTGAATAACGTGCAGCCGGGTATAATAACCCCCACGTAAATCATCTTTGAAAAGCAGAGGGGTTTTCTCTCTGCACTTCTGTATAATACGTTTTTCTAAATCATTTTTTTCTATGTATTTATCATATGAATGAATAAAGACTCAAAACGTACCAATAAAGTGTAAATACTTTTAATCTAGGTCATAAACTATGCTTTTTTTTCTATACCAATAATTCTTTCTTCTTCTTTTTTCAAACTATTTTGAAAAACAGGTTTTTGAAAATCTTGTTTTTGTACTCTTTTAGTATTTTTTTTAAATTTCTTTACTTTGCTTTTAAATCTCCTTAACTGCTTTTAAATGTACTTTTAAATACTATATGTAAAACATACATAAAAAAATTGATTTTTTTGTGCAACACATATGTACTGCCTAGGAACTTGTACAATGTAGAAAAAAATCAGTTTCTTACTAAGCCTCCTGTATAATACCCTCTCAATGTATTTATTTATTTATTTATTTATTTCATGAGTGTTATTCAAGGGACTTTACAGTAACCACGTTTGGTTAATGGTGTCAGAAGCAGGCTTTATGCAACAAGAAGCAAAAAAATGTACGACAACTGAAATATAGGACGGACATTGTGATTTCCTGGGAAGGTTGTTGGGAGAGATCATTTAAAAATGTAAACACGTACGGATATAGAAATAGTGTTACATATAGATATTTGTTTTGTCTTGTTAAATATTATATGTATATATATAATATTATATTGTTGTGAGAGAGAAATCAGTGTCTTTGTGTACACAAATATAATTAATTATTAAATGTACCATTTTGAGCAAGTTCGTGTGTGTCAAACTGGAAACCTGTGGCATTAATCAGTACCCAAGAAAAATTAACTCTCCATTCATCAAAGCTCTTCTTCCTAATGGCAAACAAAACCACGTTCTGACCACAAATGGAGTTTGGAATTCCAGCGAGGGGGGAGCGTGGCCAAGCCTTTCAGTTGTTATCATAATGCGACACCGACCTCTAGAGGCCAGATGGCGAATTACAGCTCTTTCGCTCAAGCTGTTGATAAGAATTAGAACGCTGTGCCTGTGGTTGAATTATTTATGAAATAGTTTTCATATCAATCTAAAAATTTCTTTTTTGTGTTCTCAGGTGATCAAAGTCAAGAGGCTGCGTCTCCTGTGCAGCTAAAGAAGGATGTGGAGAATATGGAGAAAGGTATGCAAATGATTTGACTCGCACACATTTCTTTATGATGTAATTTTTTTTGGGGCCTATTGGGGTTTATTTTGAACAGAGGCATTATACGCATATGCATCTGTTTTGCAACATTGTCATCTTTTTTGTCTTTGCCCCCCGACAGAAGAGCTCCAGAAGGTTTTGCTGGAGCAGATCGACTTCCGGAGGAGACTGGAGCAAGAGTTTCACGCTCTGAAGGGCACCTCCCCATTTCCTGTCTTCCGTAAGTCAAGTTCAGTGCTATTCTTGGCAAAAAAAAATTCTCCTTCCCTTTCCACAATGTGCATGTTTTCTCAATGAATTGTCCTAATTATTTCAGATAATTTCCAAGACCAGATGAAAAGAGAGCTAGCCTACAGAGAAGAGATGGTCCAGCATTTACAGATGGTAAGACAATGCATGCAAAATACATATTACAGTCTATATACCAATACTTGATATGCTTCATATGAACTCATTCACTGCCATTGACGGCTATTGACGTCAAAAATTCACATGAACTATTTCTATTAGTTTCACATTTTTTTCCCACTCTTGTTAACAAGAGTATGAAAACCTAGAAATGTTTTTTTTTTTATTGTACATTTAGAACAGATATGAAATTTATGATTAATCGTGAGTTAACTATTGAAGTCATGCGATGAATTACAATAAGAAAAAGAATAGAAAAGATGGTTAAAAATTACGAGCGTCAGGCGATTAAATTTTTTAATCTGAATTAATTGTATATCTGTTCTAAATGTACAATAAAACAAATCTAGGTTTTCATACTCTTGTTAACAAAAGTGGAAAAAAATGTTAAACTAATAGAAATAGTTCAAATGATTATTTGACGTCTATAACCGTCAATGGCAGTGAACGAGTTAAAGCAAATAGAGCCCCCCCCCCCCCCCTCCCCCCTCCCGGGCCAAATAAAGCAATTGACTGCTCTGTTGTTGCTTATGTGCGCATCCAAATAAGAGAGAGTAAATCCAACCGTGTAGTTTGTCTTTCATGGGTGAGAAGCTCCTGTGCAGCATCGGAATCAATCATCACAGCTGACTGATAGACTGACAGACTCCATTTATCTTTGCTTTCTGTCACTTGGAACAACTGGACTCGCTTGTGTGCAGTCACAAAGCCTGCATGTGCACACACACACATTGCTAATGATAAATACAAATTTAAAAAAAAACAATAACAACAACAACCTCCCCACACATTTTATTCACCTAAACAATTGTTTAATTAACATTTTTCAAACTTTCTTTGTGTTTCAGATTCCGTATGCAAACATCATTAGAAAAGAAAAGATCAGCTCCCATATGAATAAATAGCTCAAATGTAACCAAAAAAAAAAGGCAAAGAAAATACAAATACAGTAGTAGAACCCAGGCATGTTTCTGGATTCCTCGCGCTTAACAACGTCGTGCTGCTCCTTGGGATTGATTTCCGAAAATCAGCAGTCAGATTCAAAGGCACCAACCAGGACCCGAAGGGGACCCACCATGAATTTACCTGGCGGATTTCAAGGCGAATCTACTAAAAGTTCAACGACCTGACTTTTTAAAGACTTTTTTTTAAAGGTATCAAGAGTCAGATTAAGTTAAGACTGTTTTGTTCAGGACTCTGGACTGCTGCTGTAAATAAACACACTGTTTGAGGATATAGTCCTCATGAGAATATAGTTGCTGTTGTTACTGTTTTGGTTGCCGTAATAAGAGTCAACAACATATCAGCCATTATTTACTGTGAACATATACATCCTAAACACACGGTTTAAGTGTTACCTCAAAAGAACATCATTTGTCATATTGTCCTAAGAGGTATTCTGCAGATAAAGCATCCAAATAGGTACTTTTTATTTACTTTCTAAAATAAATAAATAATAAATTAAAGGTTTCACTTTCACATACACGGACACGAATTGTATATACGGAACTTGTAATATATCCCAACAGAATTGTACATAATGTCCAATGTGTGAGTATTCATCCTCACAGTCTGTTTAAATGTGTTTGTTATTTTTCCTTTCAGTATTGGGGGCCTAAGACCCTGACTTTAAAAATATGATTATTTATTACAAAGAGAAAAGATGACGATGCTGTCAATTGTATCTCTCACAAAGTGTGAAATGGAAACTCATCCATTTTGTTTATACACTGAACCAAATGAATGGATAAAGTTGTCATTTACTGAGAAAGATGTTCTAATTATAAACTGAAGATGTATTTAAATAACATATGTTCATGTTCTCTACAATTTATTGTATGTGTAAATTAAAAGACTATGAATAACGCCTGGATGGTTAATTTGAATATTTACTGAATCATCACCACCAATATAAGTTAATAACATGAACTTCGAGCGAGATGAGTTTAACCGAAAGACAGTATAGTATGCACAAAATATATTTAAAAAAAATCTATATATTGTTGTGGCACCATAAATAAAAAAAACAAAATAATTGACGTTAAACAAAACAAAAAGTTTGTTTTCGATTTTTTGCTGACGTGAAAAACTGAGCTTTACGTCGACAATGTGCGATTTACGACTCATCTCCTTTGTGCGACATTTTCTGCCCATTTACGGCCCTCTGCTTCGCATCTGTGGGAGTGGTTGAAGAAAGAGAAGAGAAGTTGCCAGCATGGCGTTTACACTCTATTCCCTCATCCAGACCGCTATTCTGTGCACAAACGCCATCGCCGTGTTGCACGAAGAAAGGTTTCTCAGCAAAAGTAAGTGTTTAGTCTTTCTTGAGCTAAATTTATATGCCGGCGTATTTTAATAGAATGTTTTGGTAGGCGAATGTGTTAGCTAAAATGACAGTGCTCGTCATCTCCAGTAAAGAAGATGCATTTTTGTTTTGTTTTTAAATATGAAGATCATAAAAGCGTTTTAAAAATATATAATCTGTGCATAACGGTTTTTTTTTTGTATGTAAGACACTCTCATGTAGCACATGATCTCCATTAACATGCACATTATTTTGTTTATACGTCATAATAAATGAGAGCCAATACCTTTTTAAAGTCACAGATTATTTTATTAAGTGCTGCTCTTATGTCAATTGGTCCCTTATTTGTGATCAGTGTGTGCGTACATAATATTTCAGAATTTGCCATCTCACCCGTGTATTTTCTTCTATCTCCCTCTTAGTTGGATCAGGTGTCGACCACGGGGTCTCAGGTTTTGGAGATGACCCGGGAATCAAAGCCCAAGTCCTCAATCTCATCCGCTCAATCCGAACTATCATGAGAGGTCAGTTCCTTTTTTCCCCGCTTGACTCGCATGAATGCAGGTGCATCTCGGTGGATTAGAATAATGAGGAAAACCTTTTTTTTCAGTTGCTCCATTCAAAAAGTGATTATATTATATAGATTCAATCACTATATAAAGTGAAATAGTCTACAATCTAAAACATTTTTTTTTCAAAATGTGGCAGAAATTGCCATTTTGAAAAGCACATTCATTGTGTTTAATGAATCTATATAATCGACAAGATTCCCAATCTGAATTGATCTATCATAGTGAAAACCATTGTTCTACCATTTTCTAATTTATATATACTTATAATTTATGTCTTTTGAAGTTCGCTATCACTTTGAGTTCATTTTTTTTTTCCATGTTTGTTTTTCTAGTGCCTCTAATAATCGTGAACTCGGCCTCCATCGTTCTGCTGTTGCTTTTTGGGTGAGGCCCGGTCAACAGGATCAAGTATCAAACTCAAACTGCAGGACCAAGGAACAATCTTTCTCGCTTTTGTTCTCACACACACGCGCATACACACGCAGTGGAAGCAGTGTTCTCGCACACTTTTTAAGAAAAAGGAAACATTCAGTCGAGCTAAGCATTTTAATACTGGAATTTAATGTCGCAGCACTATAGCGCAGTGGTGAGTACATCTGCCTCACAATTTGAGGTTCTGTGTCCGTTTGTTGCTAAAAGAATTGTGCCAAATGTGTGTGAAAATTGTCCCAAAAAAATTTGTATTGCCTTCGAGATGTTTCTCTCAGAATAAATGTCCCGCTTAAAAATGTTTGTCAGAATTCAATCCAAAAATGTTTTCTCTTCATCTTTTCACCTCTCTATTATAAATATTGACACAATTCCCTCGCCGCGACTCATCTACCCCCTGCTGCTCCACTTCTGTAATAATCCCCATATGCTGTGAATTATCACCGTTTCCTGCCCTGTTGATCCCAGCAAATATTATTAACAACTTTGGACCCCTCCCCCAAAAAGAGGGTTGGCAAATGCGGCTCTGCTAGAATTGAAAGCATATGTTTATCAGAGGGATATTCCCAGCAAAAGTCTGTTTAATCTGTGATTAGGCTACATTGATCTTTGGGTTTACAATAATATGTGTAAGTGAGCACAGGCCATTTTCGTGTAATTTGTGTGTGCTCAGAACATGGTGTTGAGTTTTTATTTTATTTGTATTTTTATAGGAAAATAATAAACTTAATAATGAGTTGAAATCGATATGATCAAATGAGCTATCCCTCTTCATTGACGGCCAGACAATCAACCAGCATGTCCATTAAGATATCCTGTGGCGTGCCCTTGGTTCATCACGAGAGTTGTGACGGGACTCACAAGGCCCTGAGCATCTGACAGTTCCTGGCAAAGAATAATGTCGCCATGCCTCATCAACCTTTATTGACCCAAACTTTCCCTCAAGCTCAAGAAAATCTTGTAGAGGCGCTGTGAAGACAAATCAAGATGCCTGTCATGACGAAATATTCTAAATAAATCCTTCCAGTTAATTAGAAGGGGACAAGTTGTCGTTTGAAACATGTTTTGTGACACCAGTACTGGCTTTAACATCTCTCAAGAAGAAGAGAAAGAGCAAACAAGGTTAAACAAAAAAACAAAAACAATGTAGCCAAGGTTTTCAAAGTGAATTAATCTCCCCCTCCCCAAAAAGTTATAGATTTAATAGTTGAGATAAATAAATAAATAAAAAGGGATTAAAGGCCCCGACAAGTCTTTACTATGTTTCCCCACATGCTAAAATACACGTACAAACAAAAACTGCAAAACATGTATTCATTATGCAGAGGTAACATGAAAAGAGGATTTGTCACAGCGCTTTCTGGCATCATGTCACGATAAGGTTTAGTCTTTTACTAATACCATACAAAATCTACCCTCAACGAGCCATTAATGCGATATGCCTGTTCGTTGTTAGTGGAATGGGTCACATATGTTTAAAATATATATATATATATATATATATATATTATTTTTTCTCTATCGTAATGAGGGGTTAAGTGGTTAGGGATAACCCTCTTAAATGACTACAGCCTTGAAATGTGGTGGAAATAAAGTAAAATCATACAATGGCGCTTCTTTCTTTCTTTTTTAAATAGCGGCATCAAAGTAAATATTTCAGTGAGGGGGCAGGACTGAACATAAAAACACGAAAACGCTTCTTTCATAACCAACGAAGAAGACTCGAACCGGAAATAGGAGCATCTTTTCTTCAGAGGTTAGCAAATTAAAGTTTTTTTTAACCGTTTTTAATCGAAACTAACACACATGTTAACGAGTACTGTAATATAACAACGCGCGTCTTTGCGTCTCGCGTCATTTACAATTAACATAATAAATTACGGTGTTAAAACATTTTGAAGAGCATCAATAAATGTCAATGAATTAAGCGCCTGTCAAACGTAACCAGTAGGTTAGAAGCAGACGTTCGTATTGTTGAAAAAATTCTAACCTATAAATAGTAACAATTGAAGATTAGTATATCAGATCAGAATATGGTAATACTGTACGTAAATCGTGTCCCAAAAGTCATGATACACCATGAATAAATTACATGAGAAACTCATATTTTTGGTATCAACAAAAGGCTTGTTGCAGTTTTACTTCCTATGGATGCTATGACATCATGTTCCACATTTCCAGTGCCCTGAAAACACTTTAATGTCGAATTGTTGTTTGATTTTTCGAATATTGTGAATGTTAATAAGCAAAGATGGAAACTTTGAACGGATGTGTGATGTCCTAATGCGGTGAATGTTAAAAGCAGAGTTTCAATAAAAACAAACAAACGAACAAGCTCTACCTCACCAGCAAACCTCACCACACATGTCGTACTTGGCTTAGATTCTGATTCTAAACTGAGCTAAATACAAATAACAGATACGGGCCACATGAGCTGTTTAAGTAAGTGCCCCCCAAACTGATAACTACATGACAAAAATCCAAGCATGTCTAAATAATAATAGGGGATCACCCCTCTCCCAAATCTGCATTCTAGGCAGGAAACCATGCATTTTAGGGACCAATCAGTTAATAATCCTCTCAGTTCCCCCTTATCTAGGTTTGAACAACACAGTAATCTGATCCACTTTGCCAATTCAGCATGGATTATGATTATAATCCATCAAAAAGAATGAATGGTTCGTCGGGCAGCTTTTAAAAAAACGGTCTAAACCTGCCATTTACAGTGGACTTTATTATTATTTATCAGTTTAACAAATTTTACCCAGACTGAAGGCCAAGTAGCTTTTATCAAAGGATAGAAGGTGCATGGAAATGACCCCATTAAACATGAAGGATTATTATATTTTCTATTGGTTACTTTCTTTTATTTAGAATACAGTATACATTTGTCTCTACCGTATTAGTGTGCACGTTTGCACGTTCTTTCATGCAGGTGACAAGAATGGCAAGCAGACGTGCTCTAAAGGCCGTCCTCATTGACCTAAGTGGAACTTTGCACATAGAAGACACAGCAGTACCCGGGGCGCAGGATGCCCTCTCCAGGTGGGAGCTTTGTGGGGCTACTGCATGAATGAAGACCACAAAAGCACTCAAAATGTAATGTTTGGATGTTGTCAGGCTTCGGCGGGCGTCTGTGGCCGTCAAGTTCGTGACCAACACAACCAAAGAGAGTAAGAAGAATTTGCTGGAAAGGCTGCAACGGCTCAACTTTGACATCCAGGTAAAAATAAATCATAATAATTCTTGTGACAAATTGTATTCAGAATATTCCAAATAACAGCATGTAAGCAAAGCTTAAAATGCATTTCATATTTCCACACGCACAACATTTGGAAACATGAAGATATTTCTCCAAGGGGATTTCCAATGATGTGTCATCATAAATTAAATCGTATGTGAAGTATGCAATTTTTTGTCGTACAGGAAAAAGAGATCTTCACATCGCTGAGTGCTGCGAGGAATCTCTTAGAGAAGGCAAAACACAGACCGTTGCTCCTGGTGGAGGACAGTGCCCTGGAAGATTTCACAGGTACTTATCTGAAAAATAGTTACGTCACATAAAACATATTTGTTGGCTTTTCCTTCATAAATCCTGTAAGTCTTGTAGTAATTTAGGTTTCCATCTGCTTTGCAGGTATTGACACATCCGAACCGAATGCTGTTGTCATCGGACTCGCTCCCGATCACTTTGACTACCAAACTATGAACACGGCTTTCAGGTGATTGCACAAACCTCAGGATGTGAAGATGCATGGTAGATAGATGGATTGCTGGAGCAAGATAAGTTTTATATTTCACTGATTCACAACCAAAATGAGCAGTTGTTTGTGGGAAATTATCCTTTTCACTTATTGGGTCTCAGAAATATTTTTACTAGATGGCTTCCTGCAAATATATCAATATTGTGTTATTTTTTATTTATTTATAAATAATTTAAAAAAGTGTTCATAAAACTGGCCGAGAGTTCACATTAAGTTAGGGTGACTATATTTAAAAAATTAATAAAAAACAGGACACAAATAAAATACATTCTGACTACTGAACTATTTATACCAAATTTAAACAGTCAATTTGGTGACTTACTCAAGGTAGTGCATTCACCAACCTTTTTTGCTTGGTCCCGGCAGCATTAAGCTAGGACTACATTTCCCATGATTCTTAGGCCCCGTTCAGATGGAAGCGTCGCTCCTCAAACAAATCTCGTCAACACAGAAGCATTTCAAGACTTGCCTGTGTCCAAAAGACGACGCTGAGGACGTTTAACGGCTGTAATGTACATGCCAAGTCTGGAGTGGCGCTGTAGCGCAGCCACAGGGAGCTAACAAAAAGAGTAGAAGAATAATCTGCGAAGAAGACGAACACCTTTTTTTTCATGAACTTTATTGCAATCTACAGAACAAACATGGCCTTGCATGTATCAAAGCAACATGAAAAAGGCGAACACTGGAGAAGTGACAATGGCGGGTGATTCAAGTACAACACCGCTTGTTGAACGTGGGAATAAAGAAGCAAAATATTTTGCTGCAAAAGCATAAGCAAGCTAAGGAGGCTGCGCAAAATGACTACGACACGGCTATCCGCCATTGTTGTTGACAGACTTAACGGTTTGCGCGCAGTCACTCGAGAATTGGCGCATACGTCATCAATCTGCGACAATGCGTCGTCATCGAGCTGCGACCATTACGTCATCGCTGGAGGAGTATCCTGCATATGGTGTCCAGACGGACGCGTGTGGGGCGCGTTTTGAAATCTTTCCACTCTGGAGCCCGGTTTAAAAAATGATCGGTTTCAAGCTCCGAAACCGCGCCGTCATGTGGACGAACGGCCTAAACGATAAGAAACTTGTGAGGATACACTAAAACTGGCTTTCGTGTGGACGGGGCCTTAGACACGGAAGCAGGAAATACCGGTAGTTCTACTTCAGGTATGACGAAAACATGGGATGCCCGCTGGCGATTGGATGAGAATGAGAACGTGAATGTTGAAAGTAAATAGGAAGGAATTTAACAGGCGAATCCCTTTTTAATTGTTTTATCGTATGAATCGCTATGACAACTGTGTGATTGACATACTGTACACATGGCCCAAACAATTGGGACTAATATATGAGATGAGACCTGGGTAGAAAATGGGACAGGACTCGGGACACAACGCTCATAACGGGACTATCCAGGTTGGGCCAGTCCCGTTTAATTTGGGACTGTCCCCTTTAAGCTCCGGTCACCCTAAGGTTTTACATTTGTGTAAATATTTTTTTGATTTAAAATCTGTGCCTTGGCTTAACTCATTCACTGCCATTGACGTCAAAAATTCATTTGAATTATTTCTATTAGTTTAACATTTTTTTCCACTTTTGTTAACAAAAGTATGAAAACATTAAAAAAAATGTAATTGTACATTTAGAACAGATATCAAATTTATGATTAATCGTGAGTTAACTATTGAAATAATGCGATTAATTACAATTAAAAATTAGGAGCGTCGGGCAATTAAAATCGTAATTAATGCATGACATCATGAGTTAACTCACGATTAATCACAAATTTTATATCTGTTCTAAATGTACAGTAAAAACAAATTCTAGGTTTTTATACTCTTGTTAACAAAAGTGGAAAAACATTTTAGTTAGTTTAATATTTTTTTCCATTTTTGTTAACAAGAGTATGAAAATGTAGAATTTTTTTAAATTGTACATTTAGAACAGATATCAAATTTATGATAAATCGTGAGTTAACTATTGAAATAATGCGATTAATTACAATTAAAAAGTAGGAGCGTCGGGCAATTAAAATCATAATTAATTGCATGACATCATGAGTTAACTCACGATTAATCACAAATTGTATATCTTTTCTAAATGTACAATAAAAAAAAATCTAGGTTTTCATACTTTTGTTAACAAAAGTGGAAAAAAATGTTAAACTAATTAAAGAAATTGTTCAAATGAATTTTTGACATCTATAACCGTCAATGGCAGTGAATGAGTTAGTAAATTTACGTCTATAACCGTCAATGGCAGTGAATGAGTTAGTAAATTTTAGGAAACACTATCTCACACACAGACATGCTGATTTCTGTCCCTCAGACTGATTCTGGATGGTGCCCCACTCATCGCTATCCATAAGGCTCGCTACTATAAAAGGAAAGACGGTTTGGCCTTGGGCCCCGGGCCCTTTGTAACCGGACTGGAGTATGCCACAGACTGTAAAGCTACTGTAGTGGGAAAGCCTGAAAAGACGTTTTTTACACAGGTTGTTTTTCCACTAATCTCTCAAGTTATGTCAAAATCTGCTTAGTTTTGATAGTTCCACTGCATGTTTTTTTAGGCAGTTATTTAAATGATATCTTACATCGCATCATACCAGCTTGCATTGTCGTAAAATGTTTTCTTCCATATAGGCTCTGGCTGATTTGGGGTGTAAACCAGATGAGGCAGTCATGATTGGAGATGTAAGTGCACTCTCATTTCTTTAGATCCTGCCTCCCTTTTCACAGGTCCAGTTTTAATTTTTAACTTTTTTTGTGCTTTCTCACAGGATGCCAGGGACGACGTAGGAGGAGCTCAGAGTGCTGGAATGTTGGGAATTCTGGTCCGAACTGGTGAGACGAACCCGACATTCTGTGGCCCTCTCGGTGACGGGACCTGAACTTGACTCCTGGGGTCACATTGCAGGTAAATACAGACAAGGAGACGAGAACAAAATCAACCCTGCTCCTCACCTGACGTGCGACACTTTCCCAGATGCTGTTGAACACATCCTTAAGAACCTACTATAACATCACTTGGTTAAGGGAAGGCAGGTGTCATGTACATAACTAAAATGACTAGTTTATTATTAATAGTGAAAAAACTAAAATTGTCCCTATATTATTCCATGGCTGCTTGCCTGAGAAAGGGTTTGATTTCTAAAGTGAACGATGTCCCTTCTAGTTGGAAGCCAGTAACTACGAGGGAATGGAAAGCGGTCGATCAGACGGATTTAAAATCTTTCTCCCAAGCCATGTAATTCTCCATCACGCCATTGGCCGACGGTTTGGTGTATGCCAAGACTTCCAGGAAGTCCTGCGTTGTCACGGCTTCCAGCCGGAAGGTGCTTGTGTCTCCTGCAAAGGGTTCACGTTTGTTAATAACTGGCATGATAATCACGACCGTACCACAGTGTAGGTGTCTACGAGCGGACCTTGTTTGGTCCTAACATCCTGATTTGATTCCAGAGCCTCGAAGATTTTGCGGACTTGTCTCATGGCGGCCTCCTTACACACTAATCTGATGTCAGAGCCAGAGTAGCCCTCCATGTCCTGCCAATTAAAAGCACCATTTGATTTTGACATAATCGAGTAAATGTGGAACGACTTACCTTTGCCAGAAGTTCATAGTCGAGCTCAGCTTTTATCTGCAACTCTCCCGTGGAGTGGACAGGAGGCAGCCAATTAGCGATCATGGTTTGGCGGGCCGGTGCAGGAGGAAGACCAACAAGAATCCTCTTTTCTAGTCTTCTTAGCATGCCGTGGTCCAGTTCCCTGAGGGAAGAAGGCTTTAAATGTGAGGCTCTCAGAGTAAAACAACAGTTCAAGAAAGATCCTCATTGATCTAAAAAATGATCCAATAAAAGGTGTTTGAGAATGTTAAGCAGTCCTATTTCAAATCAAGCTTATTTGGAAATCCCCGTACGGTATATTGAGGAAGGAATGTCTAAAAAATATATATATATATATATTTTTTTAAACTCAGCACCTGTGTTGGTTTATCAACATTGTGGGACTTTAAAGTTTGTATGTATTCAGTGCTAATTACCAAGGCAGATTAGAGGCTGCCAATACAAAAACCAAGTCCTCTGATCTCGCCAGTCCATCCATCTGGACCAGGAGCTCTGCCTTCAATCTTCGACTTCCCTCGTGCTCGCCTCTGAAAACAAACACACCATTTAGAACTGAGCAACTATAACAATATTATATTATTCCATAGCTATAAACTAAGGTTTGAACTTTGAACTGTTATGTGCTCTGAATTTGTTATTGTCCATAAGGGGGGTGCCACAGGGGTCTTTATTAAGCCCCCTCTTATTTGTCATTTATGTCAATGATTTAGGCATGAATGGGTCTGATGCAAATTTGAATTTTTATGCTGACGACATCATTATTTCCTGCTATGAAATAACTCTTGAATATAAAATAAAATAAAGCTCATGTTTTTTCAACTTAAGTTGCCTCAAGTGCTTTATGTTTGAAATTTTTGACCTGAGGTATGTAAGCGCTTCCAATCTGAAGAAAATATTTTATTTTGAGGACATAATTTTTTAATTTTTGAACATACTGTACTGTAAGCATCACTTCTCTGGCCTGCTCAGGTTAACATTTGGGCAGACGACGAGATGGAAGTCACACGTTAAATTATGTAAAGCTTACACTCCGTTGCTCCCTCTCTGGCCCATCATTGACTCCACCTCATCCAGGAAGATGGTGGACGGGGCGTGGTACCGTGCCAGCTCAAACAAAACCTGCAAAAAAATAAAATAAAAGTTTTACATGTGACTCAATTCAAAGAAAACACCTGTAAAATATAATTACCTCCAATACAAGAAGTGTATTACATATTCAAACTCACCAATTCTTGTATTGGAAAAAATACAATTACAACAGGTGTACCTAATTTTGTGACCAGTGCCTGAAGACTGACATACCCTGACCAGTTTTTCGGAGTCTCCTCTCCACTTGCTCACTAAGCTTGATGCTGATATGTTGAAGAAGGTTGTCCGACATTCAGTCGCCACCGCCTTGGCCAGCAGGGTCTTACCCGTACCTGCGAGTAGGGTTGCAAAATGGATGGAAAATTTCCGGTGAGCTTCCGGAAAGTTTCTGGTCAATTTACTTGGAAAGCTAAGATGGGGACTTTTGTAAATATTACAAATTGGAAGCTTTCCATGGAAATTAATTGGGAATTGAGTGTAATTTAATAGAAAGCTATTGCATTCAAGCATCAATATGTTGGCATAAGCAGACATCCATGCAAAATAGCTCTCCTTGCCCACACGTGAGGGCATTAAAATGTCTTAATTCAGGTATGTCCGAAGCCACTACCCTGCATGTTTTTAGATGTTCCCTCCTCCAACACACCAGATTATCAGCAAGATTTTGGGAAAGCCTGATAACAATTCTGGCCATTTGAACCAGGTGTGTTGGAGGTGGGAGACACTTTTTCTTTTTTTTAAACACAGGCTGGATTAGGGCTTTCAAGGACTGGACTGTTTTTAGAATGGCCCCCTCCTTCAACATACCTGATACAAATGATCAGCTCATCAGCAAGCTCGGCGGGAGCCTGATAACGATCATGACCATTTGGATCAGGTGTGTTGGGGAAGGGAATCCTCTAAAACATAGGTCTCAAACTCCAGTCGAGGGCAGGAATTCTGCATGATTTAGATGTTTCCCTCCAACACACCTGGTTCAAATGATCAGCTTGTCATCAAGCTCTGCAGGAGCCTGATAACGATCCTGATAATTGGAATCAGGTATGTTGGAGGACGGAAACATCTTAAACACTGGTCTTCTGAAATGCCGCATGTTTTCTAACAGGGGTGCCCAAGTCCGGTTTTTGAGAGCCCCAATGCATCCTATTGTCCATGTGTCCCTCCAACACACCTGAATCAACTGATCAGCTCGTCAGCAAGCTCTGCAGAAGCCTCATGATCTTTTGAATTAGGTGTGTTGGATGTGGCAGACATTTAAAACACAGGTCTCAAGGTGTGGTCCTCGGGGGCTGGAATGCTGCATGTTTTAGATGTTTCCCTCCTCCAACACACCTGCTTCCAATGAACATCTCATCAGCAAGTTCTACAAGATCCTGACAACGATCCTGATCATTTTATGCAGATGTGTTGAACTTGGACATCTAAAAACATGCTTGAATTGATCCAGAATCCATAAAATCCCCATGGAAAATTTGCAACTTTGAAAATTCTAGAAATTTTGCAAACCTATATTAAGCATTTTATTGATTTATTAATTAACGTGTTTGTTTGTTTTTACCTGGGGGTCCATAAAGTAACAATCCCTTCCACGGAGAAAGGATTCCTTTAAAGAGTTGGGGATACTGTGGCACAAAAAAAAAAAAAAGCTTCATTATTAGGGAATGGTTATATTTGAGAAAACACTCTACATGCGCAAAGGGCAGCTATATTCCTGTTGTACTGGGAGCTTGGGGATTGTCTCACTAACAAATCCGTACATTAGTATGAATGTGAGGCGATAAAGAGGGGCCTGTGAAATCACCAAAGTGACCTTCTACCCCAGAGAATGAATAATAATGGAGACAAAATGTGGTGGCAGGATGTTATTCAATAAGGGAAGAGCTGCAGGGAGGCAGATCGACGCATCGGTCCTCATCTCGTTGTGTAAATGTCAAGAGGATGCAGACGACCTGATTTGATGTCATCACATCCATCAAGACGCATCAGACTGATGACATCTTGGATGCGTGCGTGTAGAAATTCCACATGAAGTCTGCCCCTTTTCCTCGCCGCCTATCCATCTATGCACGCGTTGCCATATTACCCCACATATAGATTTAATGTCAGCCTAACAGAACGGCTTGACCCCCTCCTCTGAACGGCCTTTAAGGGAGATGTATTCAGAATCGAAGACGGGCGAGTGCTGAAATAGCAGTGGGCACACCTTAATGGGATAGACGACGGCCTCTTTGACTAATCGCTTTGCATCCTCCAGGCCAATGATGTCCTCCCACCTCACGTTGGGGTTGTACAAATAGATGTCCTTTAAAGGGACACACACACACACACACACACAGTAATGCATATGGAAGCTATCAGCTAGAAACAGCCAGGCGGCCATGGTGCCATTAGGCCTTAAAGAGGTGTCCTCTGGTGTGAAACGTTCCATCAGGGAAGCAGATAGAACTTAAGCCTTCATTAATACAACATATCAATTCATTCTTGACAGAGCTCTTTGCTGCACTCTAGTGTACAGCATTGGGCATCACGGCATCACATACTGTATCAAATGTATATTTATCAAGAGTAAAACATTAATAAATAGTAGGCACATCGCTTTTATATAGTTTTTGTCAACTTTTTAACTCATTCACTGCTATAAATGTCAAAATTTTCTCTTAGTTTCACTTTTCCCCCCCACTTTTGTTAACAAAAGTATGAAAACCTAGAATTATTTTTTTTATTACTGTGCATTTAGAACAAATATAACATTTGTGATTAATCGTGAGTTAACTAGTGAAGTCATGCAATTAATTACAAAATAAAATTTGTAATCGACGAGATGATTATTAAAAATTTGCGGTGTCCGGCGATTAAATTTTTTAATTGTAATTAATCGCATGACTTCACCAGTTAACTCACGATTAATCACAAATTGTATCTGTTCTAAATGTACAATAAACAAAATTCTAGGTTTTCATACTCCTGTTAACAAAAGTAGAAAAAAAAAGTTAAACTAATAGAAATAGTTCAAATGATTTTTTGACGTTTATAACCGTCAATGGCAGGAATCATGTATTTTGCAACAACAAAACATCCGCCTAATTCATAGTGTTCGTGTGTGTGTGTGGAGTACCTTATTAATAATTGTGGCAAATTCTTTCATCTCACCACTCATTCCCGGTAAACCACTGAGGGGCTTCAACAGCCGCTCCTGCCAGGCAACACAATGAATTTAGAAGAAAGGCAATACTTATTAGGATTGTTATTATTTTGTGAGGATGATGAGAGGCAAAAGTCCTTCTGTGCATTACATATTGGGCTATATACGCACTCAAGAGTTATTCAAACCCAAGACAGCCAGCTTTCTGACCAGGATAGTTTAGAGGCTTAGCCAGTTGATGAAAACCATCTTGACGTGACGCTAGCTGTTATCGAGGTGGCTAAGGGCAGGTTTGGAGCGTAGCGCTATGCTACTGTTAGCATTCGATAGCAAGATTAGTTAACAGTCACCGTACCCGTTGTTTTTAGTTGATTTTGTTTGCGTTTATGGCCTGCAAGTGTTTTTTATATAAACATTTACAACATATTTGATTCTATGGCTGCATTAGCATAAGCTAGCAGTAAGACTACAGTGACTACGCGCAGTTTGGAGCGTAGAGGTAGCGTTATGCTACTGTTAACCTCAGATAGCAAGATTAGGTTTTTGTTTTTTGTTTTTTTTAGATAGCAAGATTAGTTAATGTTATTTTCATTGATTTTGTTTGCGTTTATGGCCTGGAAGTGTTTTTCATATAAACGTTTACAACATATTTGATTCTACGGCGTCATTAGCATAAGCTAGCAGTAAGACTACGGTACATTTCAATTTGCATACAAATTCGGATTACGCTTCGTTACTTTGAGAATTGATCATAATTACCACCTGATTGATGTCTCCTTTGATTCCCATGTTGTCATCAGTCATTTGGACCTGCAACACAACATGTGCACAATGTTGAGTACATCCACAAAGTCTGGCCTCTGCTCTCTCATTTAAGCTTAACTAAATCTTCCCCGGCAGGAATACTAAGTCATAATAACTACAGTATAGTGAGCACCTTCTTGGTCACGGACGCCCCTCCAGCTTGTGCTGAACCGATGGGGCAAACACTGATAACAAATTCTGACAATTCTGGAGACAAGCCATCACCCTGGCAAATGCAAAATGGTAAGTGAATACAAATGAATCATCTTTCATAATCAAATATAGATTTGAGATGAATTCCGTACGTTTGCATGTGCAGAAGCAGAAGCATTCCCTCTTGCTTCTCCACCAAGGTTTGGGAGCAGGATTTTGGGGAGTGGCTTCACAACTGAACAAGCAGCCCTAGCAGAGAAACGGTGGTAAGGCGAGCACGTGGGAAAAACAACTTTGACTTGCACACTCACTTCTTTTTCCCACCACTTCTTGTATTTCTGCATTCATCGAGCCAGAGACCTGAAAAGACATACGATGACACCTGTTAAGCGCGATGGGATTTTAGAGTGACACTTCCTGTTAAATTGTCACCTGTTTCGACCACTTTCTTGATAAGTTTGGGATACTTCTGGAACTTGACATAGTGATAGCTCTCGTACTCCATCAACACCATCTCCAAATCGACATTTTCGCAAACTTCAAACTTCTTCACGCCTCCACTCATCTCCTGGTCCAAGGCCACTGCTGTAGCCACGTAGCTTTTGGATAGAGCAAAAAAACATTTCGCGATTGATTGATCCGTTTGCTTTTTGTGTAGTTTCAATTGTTTAGAGAGAGAGAGAGAGTATAGTGAAGTCACTACTAACCCTTGCCTCATCAGATGTTGGTAGATTAACATGAGAAGGCTCTTCTTCCTCATTTCAATCTTCAATTCATCCTAATAAATAAACATATAAAGAAAGCAGGAGAAATAAATGACCAATTATTAACAAATGCAATTACTGTGGGAAAAAAAGGTAAAAATAACATTCTTTAAGTCCACACGCATTTGATCATAGCCTTCACATAGTGAATTATTCTTTGTTGTTGTTTGTCAAAATACAAAACAGTGTTGCGTTGGGAGGCAAATATGTGTAAGGTTGGAATTTGTTGATTATTGCTCACTCAAAAAAAATAACTGCATTCTTCTTCCCCTTCCACTTATCGCCAATAGAGGGCGACAAACTACCATCAATTTACGCTGACTCAACCTGGGTAACCAGGCAACCAGTGCACGCCGAGCAAGCATGAAATAAAATACAGTACTAAACCACTTTTACCAATTAATAGTAAAGCTACAAACTATTAAATGCATAAAATAATGGGAACAATATTTTCTGTCCCCGATTAAGTGTTGTAATTACTATTCACAATTTTGGAGGCACGCAAGCTTGTTTTCAGTGTTAGCAGATAAAACACTTGGCCTGTAAAAATACGAGAATACATGACAAATAGCAGTGCATTTTCACTTACCGCCTCTCGGGCTTGATTTAAATGTTTTGTAGCACTGTAAGAAACATCCATTGCCGCTTAAAAAATAAGTAAATGTAAATCGTCTTTCCGATACGGTGTTCGAGAGAATTTGGCGTGAATGGGCTATGTGGTAATTTGTCCCTCGGGACGTGCCGTAGTTATACTTCCTCATTCCAATGTCCAAATAAAGTATGCCAATTTTTGCTACTGTGAGTGTAAACGATGAATGGACTAATTTAAAATCGTCAGTGACGTTTTAATGCACGTTCTTCATTGTTCCAAAGCAAGTTGCGTTCCTTACATTTTGCGTCATTTTATGTCAGGGTTAGATAATATATCTGTCGTGAATGTGATTAGTTTACGCAGCCTGATTACCGTAACAAGTTGACCAGATCTTCAATCGGAATTACAAAATGTCTGCATGTAAATTCGGTTCATAATTGTAACGTTTGAAAGATGTCTGTACATATCTTAAGTGCAGCTGTTTGCAGCGATTTTATGATTAATTTTTAGCTAATGAAAATATTAATCATTACATTTGATCAAACATACCCCCTCCCCCAAAAATATATAAACAATATAACAAAATAAGTGTAGGCCTATTGTTTCCCAGAAGTAATGACTTAACTAGGTAGGGTTGCTATGACTTGAATGACAAAACACTGACCTTGATTTAATCAACGCACACAGTATAAGCCACAAGTTTTAATACATTTTCAAAATTGTTTATTTGCATGTGTGCTCATCAACATTTAAGGTTTAAGTATTGTTTTCATTCCTTCAAGACTTACAAGAACCACATAGGCCTACTGTACAGTGTGAAAAGTAAGAAAATTAGTTATTGAGAATTTTTTTCCAGCTATAAATGTCACTACTATACGAATTTTAGAGCTTGTGGTAGAAAAATAACAATTACACACATTTAAGGTACAAAAACGAGATGTGTGACTGCTTTTCATATTCAATTTCTTCAGGAAGGTAGTACAGAAAGACAGCAACTCAGAATTCACTGAACAATCACAACACATACAATATCTTTATAGAAAGTAACAAGACACAACATCCCAGCAGTGCTTACGCAATAATCAAACGTAACAGGAAGCAGGATGATCAACCACCAACATGAGGTTCCTTCGATAACAATGGGTCATGTATTACCCCTCAGAAGAATGTCACATTCAGCAAGTACTTGGAAGGTTTTTGAGCCTCATTTCTAAAAACCACAGCGTAAGACAATTTAAGTTTTGTTAGCACCGAAAGGCTTTATTGTCTGCATAGGCAGCTTTAAAAGGAATGCTCTCATAGTGTAAGATTTCAAGGAGCCTGTTAGTGTAAGATTAATGCTGAAGGGAGTGGCAATTTATTTTTTTTTTTTAAGTCCAGTATCAGTATTAGTGTTGATGCAGTTTACTGAGTTCTTAACTCAAGATGTTCTTTCATTTACGGTGAAAACAATCATCTGGCAAGAATTTACTCCGTGTCAGACATCTAAGACAAAACATCACATCATCATGAGTAGCTGGTGATGTCACGGTCCCAGTGCAGGTGTTTTTAAGCGTCACAACTTTTGCTTTTAGAACACTCCGATCTCAGCGAGCGTTGTTCCCCATTCCAACAGCATCGCCTTGAAGTACACTTTAAACACGTGAAACAAGGACACAAAGTCTTGGGTGCAGAACACGGTGTCGGACAGAGCGATGCCCAGCGTGGACGGGATGAAACCTCGGCCGTACTCAACCATCCACGTCCCGGCGGTCCACTGGACCCCTGCAGCCTCGCCCATCTCGTGCATGACAGTGTCACCTGTATGAGATTAAAAAGGTCAGCCATCGTTATTTGTTTTATGATATTGTCATATAAAATATACCGGTTTAATTGTAATGTCACCTGACATGAAAGAAACAGTAAAAAAATTTGTTTTTATAAATACCGGGATAGAAAAGTTCAATCTTTGTGGTTCCCTCCTTCCACCTTCTGAAGGTACCAGAGACAATGGTGTCAGAAATATCAGCCCAGTAACGACCTATAGAAAATCAGAGACAGAGTCAAACCGTGTCAAATTCTACAAAAAGTTCCACTAGGCGTTTCACTCGGAATGCCTCCCGTCTTTGTAATCTTTGACCGTGACAAACTCAATAAACAATCCCTTTCGCACAATTCTGAATGCGCTACACACACAGACCACGCTTTTGTCCTCACCTGAGTGTCCTGATGTGTCTATTCCAGTACCAAACAGTATCACATATTCTGTCACGGAGGCGTGGAGGACACACATGGAACCCATAAAACCTCCAGCCCTCAGAAACACCCACTGCAGGTCTTCATCTGGCAGGATGTGGCCGGGATACCTAGATTAGTTCACATTGGATTAGCTAGATTGTAAATATAAATCACAACTTGTCCTGAAACTTCCTTTTTACGTACTTAACTTTGCAGTGATGAATTTGTGATCAAGATCAAAGACCAACATAGTGATATTTTTCTTATGTAAATTGCCTTGGAGCAATAAAGGTTGGGAGACGCAGAGATGGGTGCTTTGTACTGAGCTATTTATAAATTGCCCCCCTCTTGTGGTTACATAAGATAACTAATGTTAGAAATAGCGCTCAGTGTGACACACTAGTTTAACACCAATCAAACTAAAAGTTACATCAATTGTATTTTGTTCAGGGTTCAAATTAGCTTATTTAAGTATACCTATACAGTAATACTGAAAGACCAAGATTACAACACTGAACAATAATCGTGCATGCTTCGAAATATTAGCAGCTGCAAAATCGCGTTACCTCTTCCTCAGCTCGACAACCAGTTTGGAGAAGGCCTGCTCGTGGTCCTGCCCTAATAGAACAAACAACGAGACAATGTAAGCATGCAAAACATGCCAATACAGGTTGGATGCGTTTATACGACATGTGAGGACAATCCATGCGAATCTTGGCGTGCTTTCCGGTTTCAAACTTCGCGAACTCACCAGCGTACTGTTTGGCCAGTTTGGCGATCTCGTCGTGGTTGAAAATGTACTGCTTGGTGGCCATCCAGTGCCTCAGCAGGAGCACGGCAATGACGGTAACTCCGATAAAGACCAAGAGTCGACAACACGATGTGAAAAAAGCCATTGTTGACACAAAAATAAAAGACAAATCAGACAGGGACGCAGCAACAGGTTGAAGAGCTCCAAGGAGAGGAAACGACTCACACTGTCAACAAAATAGACTGACGGCAACTTCCTGGTTCAGCGGAGGCGGGGCGTAACCGCTGAACCAATCAGATGACGATGTCACTGTACGTTCCATTCAATGGTATTTCTAGGGTTTGCGTTTACACACAAAGCCCTAATTTAAGGCTCTGTTTTCATTCTGATTGTATTTCATGTTTACTATTCATGGTATGTTGAAAATATGTACCAGTAAAGTCCATCTACTTGAACGGCAGTGTCTCCTTTTAAGAGATAAACACCACGTATTTCGGTAGCAAATAGTATGCTCCGGTTTTATAGGAAGTAGCCGACGAAGCGTTTTCATGCAAAACCAGCTTTAAATGGAAGAACAACTTTAATGAAACAACGTTGTTGACATGAGTGCCCTTGAAGCGCAATTTGATCCAAAAGGTAGGGAGTCGTAGTGACTTGATTTACGTTGCAATGTTTAACAACCCTGGAGCTACAATCAATCAAAACTAGTTTTTGTGGGGGGGTTTTATTCTCAAAAGTTTAGAGGTTCTTGGGGTGCTTCAAATGGAAATTAATGCAAAAAAACAAAAACAAAAAAACACACATAAAAAAAACAACTCTTTACAATTATGTGTATGTAACCCTAAAACTCGAAACTGATTAATAACTGCTTTTGTGTAATATGAATAAAGCAGCAAAATCCACCCGTTTTTATCCATCTCACGTGGCAGCCATTTCGCCGCTTGCTGTCGACTGAAAATGACGTCACAGCTGTTAAGGACTCAGGTAACAACCAATCACAGCTCACCGTTTTTCTGGGTTTAGTTATGTGAGATTCTCAAATTGAGCCAAGATTGGTCGTTAACCTAAGCCCTCAGCAACTGTGATGTCATTTTTAGTCAACACAGCAAGTGTCAAAATGGCCGCTTATAAAAAAAAGAAGAAAAAAAAGCAACGTTAATTAGAATGACATGTTAGAATAGAGGGTGACTTACGGGAGTGGATCTTCATTCCCATCCCATTTTACTCCCACAGGAAAAAAATCCTTCCCCGCCCCCATCCCGAATCATAGTTAAAAAAAATAAATCCTGGTGGCTCCCATTTTGGAGGTCAGCTACATAAAAAAAAAAAAAAAATGCATCGGTCCAAGCGCCCCCTCCTCCTACTGAATAATCTTGTGCCCGTCTTTTTTGTCTCAACACACCCTCAGAGCACCAGCACTTGCGTTATAATCCTTTGAGGGACAGCTGGGTCCTGGTCTCAGCCCACCGCATGAAGAGACCCTGGACCGGTCAGGTGGAAAATCCTCCAGAGGAATGCATACCGAGATATGATCCGTACAATCCACTATGTCCCGGAAACACACGTGCTAACGGAGAGGTAACCACTTACAAAATACGGTGGTACCTTGACTTATGAGTGAAGAAGCTTTTAAGATCTGTTAAAATGATGTTCAATCGGGAATATACAGTACATATACACACTCACTCCATCCAACCAGCTTCTAAATCGCATATTCTCACTGTAGATTGTAATTTAGCTTGTAAATGTAGGTCAGCATGAAGGTCCTTCTGGTTGTGATGGCTCACCAGTGTCATTTGCACATTTGGTCATCCACTGGTAACCAGACAAAATGAAATGAGTGTTTCTTGTGTTGTCTCCATAGAAAAATCCAGAATACAAGAGCACTTTTGTTTTCGAAAATGACTTTCCTGCCATCCAACCAGATGCTCCAGATCCCGGTAAGTGTTTTCTTTCATCAGTCTAATAATATAATTTCACATGAGGGAAAATAAATGTGTTGCAAATGTGTATTAATTTGCTGCTCTCACATCATAAAAGCACCACACTCATGAGGTGGAAGTAGATTAAAATGCTAGCTCTTAGAAGTTATTTTTACAATGTGATCATTTGATTACTGTTACATTATACAGAATCGTGTGATTAAGATTTTGCGCTCTTCAGCTTCAGATCAACATCCATTGTTCCAGTCTAAAGCTGCCAGAGGGGTGTGGTAAGAAAACATACTTATATTTGTTGTTGTTTATCAGCCCTTTTAGGTATTTAGTCCTTTTTTTGATAAGAACAGTTATCAATCAACAAATATTAGAAACATCACTCAATATAATATGGCGTAATTTTACACCACTGCCAACGACTACCACAATAATAAAGCCATTGTTGTAATCATTTCTTGGCAGTGTCACTCAAAACAGAGTATCTTGGCAGAAGTGGATGACTTTATACAGATCTAAAATAGGTTATCTTTGGACTACCTGTGATAGAATAGCAAGGGATTCTTCTTTTGGACCATTCAACATTAGAGTTACCGTATTGGAATTCAGGCGAAGTTTGGATCCGTGATTTGCTTTCCAACATTGTGTTGGACTTCCTTAAACTTTCACCCGGTCACACCCTTCGCACACTATGCTTTGTTTTTCTTCTGGATGGAAATGTTTCCTAACCTCCAAAGATAAGGCCGAAACTAATTACAGTCTATATAAAAGAAATTACTTCATAGCTGCGTGTAATGGTTGTACAGAATAGATCAAATCCATACGTGTTAAACATGCCTAACAGGATAGCCACTCCCTTCCTGTCCTTCAGCACACAAGCCTAATGAATAGTTGACATCCACAGCCTGCTGAGTAGTAAAAACAAAGTTCCTCTATCTATCTATCTATCTATCTATCTATCTATCTATCTATCTATCTATCTATCTATCTATCTATCTATCTATCTATCTATCTATCTATCTATCTATCTATCTATCTATCTATCTATCTATCCATCCATCCATCCATCCATCCATCCATCCATCCATCCATCCATCCATCCATCCATCCATCCATCCATCCATCCATCCATCCATCCATCCATCCATCCATCCATCCATCCATCCATCCATCCATCCATCCATCCATCCATCCATCGACCTATCGATCGATCACTAACTTTGTAGCCATTTTTCTCTAGCTAGTTAGCTAGCTTGCATGGCATAAACGAAAAGATAAATACACAAATAATCCACACAAAGATAGGTAGCTAGCAGCTAGCTAGATACATAGCTAGGTAGCTAGCAGCTAGCTAGATACATAGCTAGGTAGCTAGCAGCTAGCTAGATACATAGCTAGGTAGCTAGCAGCTAGCTAGATACATAGCTAGCTAGCTAGCTTGCGTGGCAAAAAACGAAAAGATAAAAACGCAAAGAATTCACACAAAGCTAGGTAGGTAGCTGGCTAGATATCTAGATCCATAGCTAGCTAGCTGGCTGCGTAGCTAGCTATCTTTGTGTGGATTCTTTGTGCGTTTTTACCTTTTCGTTTTTTACCATGCACAGGCTGGCATCTTCTCATACATATTGTTGTATTGTTTTGCAAAGGCTTGAACTAAAAGTGTGTGGGCCCCCAGCGACATTGAGACAAGCAATTACAGAAACAAGAAATTTGGGGATTTGTCTTCTAGAGGAAACAAAAAGTCATAATTGCAATTTCTTCTTAAGGGTGCATGATTTCTCTCAAGTCCTGTAGAGATGTTAATTGGTTACATTCAATTTAGATCGACTTCAGTAATGAGTTAAAACTCTGTCAGCAGAAGCCAATTTGGATGGCGATCAAGAAAGCAAGTTTATTTGTAGATCCGCAGCTCGACCATATGCTTCCTTCAACCGGGCATCTGCATCATAAAAATCAGTATTCTTATTCCCCCGTTCATAGGACGATGATGTTTATTCATGCAGTTTGTGTTCCATTCTCATCTTTTTCTGCAAGGGGCAACTCGCAAGGCATGCTAGTTGTATTTCTGTCAGTTTGACGAGCACTCAAGACCAGAAAATCCACTCAGAATGTCAAAAATTGACAGATTTTTGACAGGTGTTCTCCCACAAGTTTCCTCAGCATTCAGAGTTTTGAAGAGAGGGATTTCGCTTTTTATTTCAGCAGGCGGTTCCCACACACACATCAAGGCCCGGCTGCAATTTAGCACTCATTCACGACTTAAAACATGATCTCATCTTTTCAGCAAGGTCATGTGTTTCCATCCCTGGTCTGATGTCACCCTCCCTCTCATGAAAAAAGAAGAGGTTGTCACTGTGATTGACAAGTGGGCGGAGCTTATGGAGGAACTGGGTGCCACCTACCCATGGGTGCAGGTATGGGATGCGCCGGCTCGCCCTCGTCTTGCGGTGTAACATAAGATATATATACGTACATTATATGGTATTAATACTTTAAAAGATTTTCATTCAGATTTATTGTTCTGTAGTAAATCACTGAAGGTGTCGTCGTTGAACCACTTTATTTTTGTGGAGACATCATAGGTTTAGTTCCCACAGCGTCTGCGATAGACCCGATCATCTCAATCACTATAGAAAATGTATGGATGGATGTTCTATTGTGTCCAGTCCTTCCTTATGCAATATTGCATGCCTCCTCCTGTAAAATTCGTACCACTGTCATATAAAATATCCCATGTTTTAATTCATGCAGAACTATAGTGTATGCTAGCAAAAGTAGAAATCAAACACGCCATCTTCTGTTTTGTCTTTAGATCTTTGAAAATAAAGGAGCTATGATGGGTTGTTCCAATCCGCATCCCCACTGTCAGGTAAAAACCCGAGCACACACTAATAACTCAATACTCAGAATGTTGACCCCCAAAAATGTTTAGTAGGCCTTAAACTAAATCTAATTAATGTGTATGATGTTAAATTAGGGTACATTCAAGCATCAATTTAAATCCATTAGTGTAGTTCAACACATGTTCTTAGCTGGCTGTTGTAATAACATTGAGAAAATAGTATTTCTAACAGCAATAATACCAGACATCAGCATCCACAGTTTCTCAAGTACTGTCAATATCTAGATGCCGTCAATAGAGGGCAGTATATGACTTCAGGCTAACGTATTCTCTCTGGACTTTTTATAGAAATATATGCTCTGTCTAAAATTGGAAATTCCCTAACAACTACATGCAAGGGAAATGTAATTAAATGGACAATAGAAAGATCAACTTCGGTATCATATATATATATTTTTTATTGGAATATTAATTTAGTACAATTCAAGTAAATTTTGGATTTGAATCGAAACAACAACCACAATTTCCACAATTTTCAGATCATTCAATTTGGTCATCAATGTAATGTATTTATTTTTTTAGATACTCTCAGTATTATAGTATTTTGGCCTATTGCATAAAAAATTTATCTAAAAACTGTACATTATTTATGATACAACTTGGGTCATCTCTTCATTTCTCCTTGAGTCAATAGTCTGCTACTGGATAGGAGCTTGATCTCGTGTCCACAAAAACACAGCTGCACAAATACACCCGCAGCTACAGATGTTGGCACGCGTGCAGATTTAAACCCTGCAGCCGAATGATATATGATAAAGAAGGTTCCAACATAAAACACTTCAAAATCAAAGAGTAATGACTTAATTACCAGGAGGACCCTTTTCACAAATGTGTGCGTCGCCTTTGGATGTGCTCTGCATTTTGGGTGAATAAGTTCAGGGGTGTTTAATCAGAAAACAATTAGCCATTCTGTCAGATGCAGTCCTCCGTGGCATGCCTAAACAGCACTGAATGCCTCTGGTTATTGCTCTACATGGAATATTTAATTACATTTTCACCCCAATGTCAGAAATAATATTAAGTAAAACACGAAAAGAAGTGAGAGACCACTATTAAGTAGAGAACTAAAATTGTGTTTGCAATTCTCCGGTCCGAAAAGGAAAATGTAGGAATAATATTTAAAAAAAAAACAAAAAAACTGTGAATGTAAAATGCTTGTGCACACATATTGCCCTGCTGCAAATAGTGACAAACTTGTTATGCTAAATGACACCTTTCCAAAAAGGTCGTTATGTGCCACAGATGATGCCAAAATACCCTTTTTCTATTAGACAAGGCTATGGACTGTAGTTTAGAATCTCAGTAAAAGGGCAAAGAAATGTTTCAGTTCAAAAGTTTTTTTATAGTGAAATTTCTTGAGAACAAAAACCATCTAATGAAAACCCAAATCATGAATCCACGCAAAACATAAAACAAAAAAAAAGTATGCCACTTAACTCATTCACTGCCATTGACGCCTATAAACGTCAAAAATTCATTTGAACTATTTCTATTGGTTTAATTTTGTTCCCACTTTTGTTAACAAGAGTATGAAAACCTAGACATTTTTTTTTAATAATCTTTTTTTGTTGTTGAAACTCCCCCGAAAAGATTATTAAAAATTAGGGGCGTGAGGCGATTACAATTTTCACTTTTGATTAATCACATGACTTCAAGAGTTAACTCACGATTAATCACACATTTTATATCTGTTCTAAATGTACTATAAAATTTATTTTCTAGGTTTTCATACTCTTGTTAACAAAAGTGGGGAAAAAACTATATAGAAATTGTTTAAATGAATTTTTGACGTCTATAGCCGTCAATGGCAGTGAATGAGTTAATTGATGATTACCCTAACCCTCAACGCATTCAAAGAGCCACTTTACAACGTTGTGTCAAATCTTATTATTGGCTATCTCTTTCTTTTTTTTTACTCACTTCCTTTCGATTTCACAGGTGTGGGCCAGCAGCTTCCTGCCAAATGAGCCAGCTCTGTCTGATCGCTGTCAGAGAGTGTTCTATGAAAAACACAAAGAGCCAATGCTGCTGCAATATGCCAAGCAAGAAGTTGCGAAAAAGGTACAGTTTGAACACACACAGTGCAGTGACAAATCCCTTTGAGAAACGGCCCTAATAAAGTCATATTGTGACTTCAGCTAAAATGTTGCCTGCTCTAACGTCAGTCAAACACTTTGAGGAAAAAAAAAATATATTCATCAGACTCAACTAATCTCCAAATATTTTTGCAAGCAATAAATAAATAGAATTTCTGCTTGCAGTACTTTGATCTTGGAACTGAATTTTTTTATTTTATTTTATTTTAACAGCCATTCCAGAAACTGTTTGGTTTGAGTTTCCACTGTATTAGGAATACAATAGAAAACATTACACATGTTATAGTGGAGGAAAACAGTATATATTTTTTCTAATTCTATATTAAATTATTATTATTATTTTAAATATTCAGTATTTAGTTGTTTCACACTATTCCATTTTTAACCTTGGATTAACTTGCCTTTTATTCCAGTGATTTATTGATTATCCAATTCAATAAAGAATAGTTTGCTAAGTCCCGTTGCAGTTGACTTTTCCATTATAAAGATAATCTTTGTGTATCATTTTGTTGCTGCGTTCTCCCTTCATCCATCCGCTTCCACCTCCATCACTCCCCGTGTGTTTTCTGTTACACCTTTGCTTCTTGTTTTCCTCGAGCAACACACTACCTGTTTTTCATGCAGTCAAGCATGTGATGGGGGCAGCAGAAAACGCTCATTAGCATCATGCTGTGGCATCCGTCTTCAACCCGAAAAAAAGATTAGGAAGACATATTTTGTTCGTTTCGCGCGTTTTAGCAATCCTCCAGTCATGTGTGAAGAACATAAACAACGGCAACCTTGAGGAAGTTTGGCATAACACAACATTTAGCAACCTAAACATGTTGTGAATGTCACATTAGTAAGCAGATCTCTTGGTGCAAAGTATGGAGAGAAACAATTCTAAAGTTGTCAAAGTCGAACTGTTTTCTAGATTTTGGCAGGATTTAAGTACAAAAGAAATAGATAGAACTCATGCTGTACTTTTGGACCTTTGACATCAAGCCTTAGGCTAAGGTCTGAAATAAGCTTGTCTGGGACTCGTTAGGAGCCGAGTGCCTCACAGCACTTTGGAGCGGTATCCTTTTGAATCCTTTCAATTCAAGTTGAACCTTTGCATGGATTTAGTGCGACGGCATATGCTCCTTATTGCTTGATCTGATTTACATTACCGGCAAATTAGGAATCCCGCAGTAACTGATGGCACACACATCCGTTATTAAACATGATTTGGGAAGAAAGAAAATAGCTGTCTGATTCATTCAACACAGAGATCTGTGTGCGTGCTTACGTAGCACAGGCACTCATGAGGGCTGACCTTTATAAGATTACAGTGGAAGCTGTGTATGTGTATCAAAGCGAGAGTGTGTGTGTGTCTGTTTACTTGTACATACCACATTGTGAGGACCAAAATACGTTCTTTAACCAACAGATTGCGGACATTTTTGTGAAGTGAGGACATTTTGGCCGGTTCTCACAACTTAAGACCTCTTTTTGAGGGTCAAGACTTGGTTTTAGAGTTTAGGTTTGAATTGGGTTATGGTTGAGGTTAGGGTAAGGAATGGGGGTAGGCGATAATTTTTGATGGCTGGGGTTAAAGGAAGGGGCTAGAAAATGCATCATGTCTATGAATGTCCTCACAATTATATAAGTACAAGTGTGTGTGTGTGTGTGTGCTCTTGTTTTTGTTACATAGTGGGGGCCAACATTTGGGGATTTCACAGAGTTGTGGGGCCCACCCGTCCATGTGGGGCCATTTTGCTGGGTCCCACAAGTTTGGACCTCTTTTTGAGGGTCAAGACTTGGTCTTAGAGTTTAGGTTTGAATTGGGTTATGGTTGAGGTTAGGGTAAGGAATAGGGGTAGGCAATAATTTTTGATGGTTGGGGTTTGGGGAAGGAGCTAGGAAATGCATTGTATCAATGAGATGGCCCCACAAAGATAGTAAAACAAACCCTGTGCGTGTGCTTGCATGCGTGCGTGTGTGTTTGTGCCGATAGTGTCCCTCTTCCTATTTGCTCCTGTCTGTCTGACCCGAGGTTAGGACCGTAAATTGGCTCACGGCAGTACATGGAGAAGCTTGAATTGGGGTTTGGCTCCCATGCCGATACGCTTGAGTTTGAAAGCAAAACTTTCCAAGCTAATTGAATGAAAGTTTTGGGGGAGGATTTGAAACGTGTGAGGTGTCTGCTTGAGAACATCCTCCACTTATTGCACGCCTTGGTGTTTTTTTTGCCTTTTAATTTGTATTCAATCTTCATTCTGCTGCATTGTAATCCGCTTAAAGTGAAAATACTGCAAGGAGTGGGAGGATGCCGGAAGGTTAAAGAGGAGAACAAAGCTTAACTTATGATCTGATCAGTAAAGGTTAAATACTGTATGTTGTTTACATTACATACATTAATACTAGGTCTGTCAGAATTAAAGCGTTAACTCTGGTGATAAATTTGCATTAAACAAAACTAACTTCGTTAACGCAGTCGTATTTACTTCCTGTGGCGGCCGTTTGGAGCCAAAAAGGAGTCATAGGCGGCTGATGGATAAACACGGACTATATGTTAGTTTTACTTTCTGTTTTACTCGCTTGACACTTGTTGGAGAATTCTAAAATAATTTGCACACTTTGCAAAGCCAAATTCAAATAACACATTCGTTGTACGTCTTTGCCGGATCATCCATGCATCCATTATCTGAACCGCTTCCTCACAAGGGCCACGGGCATGCTGGAGCCTATCCCAGCTGTCTTCGGGCATCTAAGAGCAAATGATTTGACGTCAGTTCAAGTATTTTACTGAACTCAAGTAAATATCTGTTACAAGCTTTATAGAACATAGTAATGCGATTTCCCAGGATGCCAATGGTGTGGGCAAAAACTTCAAATGACTTCAAAATTGTTTTGTAAACCCCACAATAATGTGTTAGAAATCTGAATTATTTTCAATGCTCAGCAGCAGCAATTGGAGGAGAATTCAGTTCCCTAATTACCGTAATTTATCATCTTTCAATTTGTGTCTCCTTTTTAGGAACGTGTGGTGGTGATGAACCCTAATTGGCTGGCAGTGGTTCCCTACTGGGCAACGTGGCCCTACCAGTTGCTGCTGTTACCACGACGACATGTCCTCCGAATCAATGAGCTGACTGCAGAGGAACGAGAGAGTAAGTGTTTTTGGGGGAGGTGCTACAAAACAATTGTGATGTTGTTTGTCTCAAGCACAAGAACGGTTTGTCAATTTTGTGTAATTTGTTTTTACAGTTTTATATCCAACATTTGAATTGAATTGATTTTTTTCAGGTCTGGCTGACGTTATGAAGCAACTGCTGACCAAATACGACAATCTATTTAATGTGTCCTTTCCCTACTCCATGGGCTGGCATGGTAAGAATAAACATAATCATAATCAAAAGGCACAACAGTAAATGCTTATAATGGTTTTTATTTGAACACTAGGTAAGAATGAAGTTTTCCATAGTGGAGTCTTGACATAATCTACATAATGTTTTATGTGATGGATGTCTCATTTCAAACTAAGGACTTTCAACTAAGTTAAACAGGAATAATAAGCAATAAAGGAACGGGAGAAGAGCATTACAAAGCTGTAACAGTACTTTAGAATAATTCAAATTACCTTACTAATTACCCTCTACTAATTATTATTTTTTCAGTGAATATTAAACATGTTTGAGGGTCACAAGATTTTAATTCCTGTTCTGTGTTCATTAGAATGATCAGTGTACCATATAGCACCGTCAAAGACATTAGCATATTTAAAGGTTACATGTGATATTGGCAACAACGTAAATGGAAAGGGATGCATTTTTCTTTCCCTGTTAGTGCTTAATATGTTCTTATTTAAATGGTGCTTAGGTCGCTTTGCAAAATTGTTGTTGAGTATATAATTAGAGTACATCCCACATCGGAATAGCTCATGTTGATTGCTTGGAAAAAAGTACAGAACTTGGAGAGGCGCATCAAACGTGCAGAAATTTTATATTGTTCCATTCTTTAAGATCTTCCCTTTTTATCAGTGACCCCCCCCCCCCCCCCTCCAGCTTTTTGTTGCCAAATGCGTACATGTAGATAAACCTGGCCGGCCACTATGACGGCGGCCATATGCCACTTTCATACAGTAAGGGGACGAGCACATGGTACAAAGGAACAAATGACAAACGGCGCATTTAGAAATAAGAGGCTGATGGAAAAGATTCAAGCAGAGATTTAAGATTCAAGCCGAATCTTTGTTCTATTCCTGTGGACAAACAAACATCACAGGATGATGGCATTAGCAAGGAATCAGTGTTTCACACAGACTTTGAGATGAGTTGGCAGACAAGAGTTGATTCAGAAGCGGAAAGAAAAGCGTGTTTCTTGCTTCCATAATTTTACATTACAGTCAAGCCTTATTTCTGTAACACGGTTTTTGAGCTGTGGGACCTCTAAAGAAGTGCTGATTATGTGCTTGTTTATATAAATGATGATGATTCCTGTCAGCAGGACTCTCCGCGTGATCTGCAACAAATCCCCATGTGACTAACACATTTCATCTTCACTGAGGATGAACCCATTTTGAGGCTGAGCTAGGATTTATTTTTTTAACTTTTTGTTCGATAAGACAAAGTACTTTTTTTTTTTCAGCTCTTTCCTTAATTTCTTAGTCCAAAATCTATAAATCATCGTTTGTTTGTTGTTGATCCAAATTCAAATTGTTTGGCCTGAGAGTGACAGACATTATTTTGGCTCAGAAATCTAATAAAGTGGAACACTTTTTTTTTTTGTTGCAGAAATTTGCAATAAGGCAGCTTGTTGAAACTAAAGACATGTTTTGTATTGCCTAATGATTCTTCACAACAAAGTGTTCCAACTAGTCTTAGTTTTTGACACCCCAAAAAATAATTGCTCATAGTGGGTTCATTCATATGTAAAAATGCAGAGTTCCCTAAAACATGTAAATATGTTTTTAAATACTTTGTCCTTCATTCTCAAAAACGTATTTATACATTTTTTAAATAATTTTTTTATGCAAGAGCATACAGAAGGCTTTGATGCAGCTTCTGAAAAAAAAAACGGCCAGCAGGTGGCAGCAGAGTATACGAGATCAGTCAGGGCCATGTTGCAACAAGCTATTTTTGACAGTGTTTTTAACATGTTTGTGAATAATGATGAAACTTAGCCATATTCTAATGCTAATTGCTGCAATAGGGAAACTTTTTTTCCATGATAAAAGAAGAGGCTGTAATCTTTCTTGTGGTAAATTCCATGTTTTTATAGCAATAGAACACAATAATCTGTGGGCCTTGCAAAACTCAGTCAAAATCCAGTAAAATAGCCGGGAGCGAAGGGGGTTGCTTCAGTGAAAATGGCTGGGAATGAATGAGTTAATATACGTATTAGTTAGTGATGCACCGAATATTTGGCCACCAAAATAAAAAATACAATTATAGCCGCAAGAATATGGCCGAAATAGGATGTTAGGGTGACGCAAGCAAGCGTCCGTTTGAATTAAACAGCGAACGCAGGGGTAAGTGTCCGTCTCGCTTCTCGCTGGCTTTAAACACAGAAACACTTACCTTACTTTGGAGTCCGTTCCCGAAGCCGATAAGCTGGTGCGAGCAAATTTATTTATTTACTTTTAAACGTTGGTGAATACAAATTAGTTAATTGATTCCAATTTTAGTTTTAAAAAAACAACAGCATGTGGCTTTCTTCAGTCACCACAAAAGTCCAAGACTCACCCTTTTTTTTTTCAAAAAAAAAAAAGAAGCCCAAGTGTAACAAAAAGTCCGTTGGTGTGTCAAAACATCACTTTATTTTACATTGCTCAAAAACAGTAAGATCAACTTGCATCTCTGAAGTCAAGCTGTGAAGACGATGTTGGACGGCTGAGAAGAAACAGCTTGCACAAATATACTAGAGTCCGTAAGGGCTGCTCAGGATGCTGTTTACAACCCAGGCAGCTGTTGCTCTATCTAAAGCGCGGGCTATACTTGATATTTATCTGTACTGCAAAAAAAGCGGTGGGAGAAACACCCAATCTGGGGGCTTGCCAAAGAAGCACCAAGAAAATAGGGCCATAGGCGGAACAAAGGTTAGCATAGTGCAGTGATGCAGTGAGTGATATGTGACAGGCGAGAGCAAGTGTCATCATGCCTCAATAGCCAGCCGAGAGTGTTAAATATTGCAGGTACAACGTGAACAGCAATGCCTTGCTGAGTTGCTTTACAAAATGGACACTTCACTGACCACTCGCCATGCAATTCTCAGTGCCTACTATTGCCTGGAATGGAAATTTCAAATGTACATTCAGGTATGATCCAATATAATATAAGAATGCAAATTTTGAGCAGTAACACAAATTCAGCAATTATTCTTCAAAAGGAAAAATGTATGTTCCATAAATGCATAATTAGGGGATCCACTAACTTGATTAACCACAGTTTGAGTCCGATAACCGCCAGATTTGTCGAAACAAGAAAACACTAGTGCATTTCAGACTGGTGTGAGGTCAGATACAAGATCTCAACAAGAATACAATCACACCACAATCCAAAGAAATTCTGGAACACATGAGAAACAAAGTGATGCCAGTGAACCACGGTCAGAGCTATTATCCACAAATAGAGAAAACTGGGCACAATGGTGAACCCTCACAGAAATGGTTGGGCAACCCAAATTACTCCTAAGAGTCCAACATTGACTCATCCAGGTCGCAAAAGATTCCGAAACCCATCCAACTTACTGCAGGTCCTCTCTGACCTCAGTTAACGTGTTCATGACTTAATAATAAGAAAGACATGGTGTAAAAATGTCATGCATGGGACTTAAAAGGAGAAAAACAGACCTGACAAACTTTTTTTTAGTACTTACATAAACAGGTTAAAGTCATTTTGGAGGATAAAAACATCACCTTATTTGCCACACTCAGTGGCCTAAGCAATAATTCCACTGCTTTAAAAATGATCCTCGACAAATGTCACTTTAGAGGACTTGTCCCCGTGCTGCAAATCTTTCTTTGTTCCCACAATGCACATTAACACATTCATAAACTTTGGTAACGAGTTAAGTTATAGCTCCCATCTGTGTTTGCACTTTATCTTTATTTATTTTGCTGCAGCCCGTCTTTTTATGGGTCTTGGCTTAGAGTAGAGCTGTGCAGATGGGAAAAATTGTTGGATGGTATTAAGGTCATGGATTAGAAAGAGATACCTCCAATCTTCTTCAGTAGGTACACACACATCTCAAATACTCTACGACCAATTGATGTGTGTGAAACCTAAACACCTTTTAAACCTCTCAATGATAATTAGAAGCTGGGCAGTCATTTACTAATAAGATCACTCCTGTCTTTTCATTTGTTTCTTCTTTGTGCTTACGCTTTCTATTCCCGGCAGTTAGTTTGTTTACTGTCTCCCTCCACTCATCTGTATTTGTCGCTGTCTCTGGAGATTTATTGTATCCCACAGGGGGAAACATGGGCAATATTGTGGATTCATATTCTCCTGTCCTCTCCTGTCTGCCATAGAGATTTCTTGCAACACAGTTGAACTCATTTGCTCCCAAAAACGTATGAATACGGTCTATTTTAAACATGCTCCCAAAGACGTATTTATGTTTGTTTTACGCTAGAGCATACAGAAGGCTTTGATGCAGCCTCTGAACTGAAGAGAATGGTTGAAGCAATGGTAGTTATTACAAAAACGGCCAGCAGGTGGTAGCAGAGTATAAGAGATCAACCAGGGACATGTTGCAAAATGCTCTTTCGCCTTTTGAATATTCACATATTTGTGAACAATGATGAAACTTAGCTATATTTTAATGCTAATTGCTGCAAAATGGAAAGAGATAAAAATAATTTTTTTCCTGATGAAAGAAGAGACTCTAATCTTTCTTTTAGTAGGTTCCATGTTTTTATAGCAATAGAACACAATATTCTGTGGGCCTTGCAAAATCAGTCAAAATCCAGTAAAACATCCGGGAGCGAAGGGGGTTGCTTCAGTGAAAATGGTTGGCAGTGAATTTGTTAATTTCAACCACATTTACATTTTGTCTGTCATTATCATTAACAATACTTGAGACTTGATTTTGGTCCAAAAGTGGCATCTTTTTATTCAATTCTGATTATTTATTTATTTATATATTTTATTCATTCATGTAATGCCCAGTCAAAGACCAGTAACTTGATTGGAAGTTTCCAATGCATGTCCATGCACAAGCCAAGTATGAATTCAAAAGAATTGTCTGTAGACCCTTGAGACAGGATCCGGTGAGAAGGGCCTTAGTCAGGCAGTTGACAAAGAACCCAATGAGAGTTACAGTGTTCCGCTGTGGAAAGACGGGAACCTTCCAGAAGGTCAACCATCTCTGCAGCAATCCACCAATTAGTCCCGTATAGTAGATTAGCCAAAAGCACCCGAAAGACTTTCACACCATAGGAGATGAACATATTTGATCTGAGAAGACCCAGATTGAACTCTTTGGACGGAAAGCAGGCACCACTCTGAGTGACTCATCGCCAGACAAATACTATCCTACAGTGAAGCATGGCGGTGGCAGGCAGCAAGCAGTGGGGGTGTTTTTCAGCAGCAGGAACTGGGGGGAATAGTCAGTGTTGAGAAAAAGATTAATAGAGCCAAATATTCAAAGGAATGGCTTCAGGACAACTGTGTGAATGTCCTTGGGTGGCCCAGCCAGAGCCCAGACAGCACTCCGATTGAACAGAGCTGAAAATGGTTCTCTCTCTCTCTCTCTCTCTCTCTCTCTCTCTCTCTCTCTCTCTCTCTCTCTCTCTCTCTCTCTCTCTCTCTCTCTCTCTCTCTCTCTCTCTCTCTCTCTCTCTCTCTCCCCATCCAACCTGATGGTCTCCTTCCAGACTGTTGAAGTGCTATTGAGCTAAGCATAGTCCTGAATTTGATCGTGCCTAACCTGTAATCTAATTTAAAACAGTGGTTCTTAACCTTGTTGGAGGTACTGAACCCCTAAGATTTACTGGCCAACAAAACGAACAGAGAGAGAGAGAGTAGCCCTTTTCATCAAATCTGGCTCTCTTGACCTTGTATTCAGGAAGTGTTATGTTCTTGTATTCCCCATGGACTAAATATTGACTTTGACCTCAAATGCTTCTTGCAATTTTCATGTATATTGTATTTTTGTATTTTATTCTTGTTTTTTATTGAATAGCCTCGTTTTACACTGGGTGTGGCCTATAGATTTGTTAGCACCACACACTTTTTTTGCAGGCTTTTGGAGCCACCTGGGCTGATTAACTCCATTTGCTAGTGAACTGATGAAGGCTGTGCCAAAACATTATCACGTCACATTAAAGCTATTTGGACAGCTGCCTGCTGAGTGTGATGCTATTTTTCTGTATTTTTGACTTTTATTCCCATGTCCCCATGCAGTTTATTGACTTTTGCTAAATAGCTAGTTGTTGCTCAACTTGGCTTTGCGAGTCATGCAGTCAGGATGCTGACTTCCATCACTCAACTCAATTCAACTCAACTATGTTTATAGAGCTCTTTAAAACAACCACAACTGTTTTCTTAAGATGGAACCGTATCTGGCACTAGATACAATGAAAACAGCAGAGGCCCCAGAATTGAACCCTGTGGAACGCCATACGTTACGTTATACCTGCAAATTCATATGGCACATATTTGTCCAGCCCCTTTTTTTTTTCTCTCAAACCCCTGAGACTGACTCACCGAACTCCTGGGGTTAGACCGGACCCAGGTTAAGAACCACTGTTTTGAAAGCTATAAACGTACATATTTTCTGTAGGTTTGGAATTGAACACTATCAATGTGCTTCTTTCGTCACACATTACTTAAAGGTTTCTCCCTAAAAAAACACACACACTTTCGACGCATTATACTACTTTTTTTTCTGTTCAAATGTCAACAACTGCTCTTTTTTTGTAAGATAACATGAAAGCTGTTGATTTCTGGTCAGCTGTCAAAATGATTTAATGAGCAAAGTGCTTTGTTCATTCTGTGTGAATGGCAAGGGAGATGAATGATCTTGTTTTCCCATGGTGATGCATATTCTTAATTAGCCTTCGAGCCAGTCACCCTGGTCATTCTTTTTGTGTGGGCAAGTGTTTTGCAGCATCGAAGAGAAAACAAGTCAATATAGTCTCCTATTCATTTGTTTTGTTTCTTTGCACAAAAGCTCACTAATGATGAATAATAATAATAGATGAATGAAATGTGAGCTTTGAGGGAAAAAGCATTTCATTTAGTGAGTTTTAACAAATCCTTCATCTTTCATCTCCTTGTTTCTGTTTGTGTTTTCTTCCTCAGGAGCCCCTACTGGCCCTTACTTAAAGGAAGACAACTCGCACTGGCAGCTGCACGCTCACTACTACCCTCCTCTGCTGCGCTCCGCCACAGTGAAGAAGTTCATGGTTGGCTATGAGATGCTTGCAACGGAGCAGAGGGACCTCACTCCGGAACAGGTGATTTATAAAAGTAACACTCTTGCGGGTTTTACACAGCTTCGTTTACTACTGGAACCTATTTATGGTTTGTTAATGTACATTTCAGACACTGAGACATTTTTGTATTTATTTTTTTATTTTTTTGTGTGTGGACAAAAGCAGAGTGTTTGTCTAGACTCCGAGGCCTTCAAAGTCTCGACTTGAATTTGACTGCCTATCCCTGAAGTTGCCTTACTTTATTATATATATTTTTGTAGGCTGCAGAGAAGTTACGGAATCTGCCAGAGGAGCACTATAAAAGCAGAGGTGGAGAAGAAAAAAGAGAAAAAAAGAAAAAAATGTCGCCCGAATAACAAACTAACAACCTAAAACCAAAAAATGGCAATATTCAACACTAACACTCATGACTTGATTTTTTGTCCCATCCAAAAAAGCTGACAAGGGGTCCCTTTGAAGTAATTATGAAATCCCATTTAGCTCAAATGTAACACTGCACTGTTTTTGGTGTCCCTAATTTGAAAGTAATGACACCCAAATTGTAATGTCATTCTTAAATAAATTATTTGGCTGCTTGCAGCCTGAGTCTAAAATTTCTGAATAAATGAAATTGTGGACTTGTTTCATGCAAAGCAATTGGCTGCCAACCAGTCCAGCTGGGATAGGATGAAACTCCCCCCATAACTATAATGAGCACAAGTGGTACAGAAAATTGATATTTGATTAGTTTTATGAGTATTTCAGCTTTTTGGTGTGGTTAGTGTGAAAACCAATTGGTCAGAAGGCACTCGGCTTAAAAATGCTTGGGCAACGGGTTCCCTCTGACAACTCCGGCTTCCTAAACGTGATGAGAATGTGAACAAGATGTGATTGAATAAATAAATAAATGGATCAATTTAAATCAAGATAGAGTTGTGTCAACTTATCAATTTCCCTTCATGTACATTAAGGTATAGTACATATCTGACTCTGTGATTGACTTTTGGAAACGTTTTTGTCCCACTCGCACACACATCTTAGCAACAACAGAGGGCACTGTTACTCAAAAAGTAAGGCCGACCAGGACCAAGGGTTTAGACCGGGGTGGGTAAACTTTTGTGCTCAAGAAACAGACAGATGGACCATGTTATTCTTTGACGGGGTTAAAAAAAAATTGATAGATTTATGTAATAAATAAAATAAAATGATGCTTACTTCTTATCTTGTGTTATTTATAGCCTAATTAACACATTATTTCATAACAAAAGTTTTTTTTTTTTTTTTTTTTACTCATATACAGTATTTGAATTTTAGATATTTGATAGGACTAAAAATGACCATGGACATTGTAACAAATCAATCTGACATCAATTTTCTGACTGAAACATCTGAAGTGAATGTCCCAAAATTGTAAACTATCAAATGTACACATGAAACTATTGAAACAATGTCTTCCAAATGTGTAATTCAATTATCATACAAAAACAAAACAAAAACCACTGGTCACATTTGACACATGCATGGACCATTAATTTTTGAGGTGGCTAATACGTGTATTACAAGAAATAGTTGAGTGTACAGACTTTCCTCAAATGTGTTTATGCACAAATATAAAACCAATTTGTTTTCAATGATCATATCTTCAAAACCTCTTTTTAATCAATCTAGCTAAATGGTGATCTAGTCGGGTATTCCATTTTGTTTGCCACATAAAATGAAACGAAAATGAAACTGACTTGTTTCTTTGAGTTGCGTCACATTATCTGACCTGCTTTTTTCTTCTTCTGCTTTTTTGCCTCCAAGTAAATAAACACTGATGAAGCGCGGGACTCTTGGCTCAATTCTGGCTTACCCAGCCTTCTGTGTGTATTTGATTAAAACAGTCATCAGTTTTTATCATCAACTCAAAGTCTGTCTTGATTTCATCATCTGTTGTCCCGACTCATCTCATCAAGGTCCAAACCTTTAAAGTTGTTTACTTCACAGTGAGAACTAGATCTGTATTTAAAAAAAATATATATATATATATATTTTTTAAAGCAACTAAATATTCAGAACTATATAGTTGGCAGAATTTCCAGTAAAGTGCACTAGCAATGACACTCGGGAATGCCGTAAACACACATACTGCTATTATTGCAAAGCTCAGTCTTGTACTCCCTAGAAATATGAACTGCGATTCCAGGTTTTGTTCGAGTAGATAGGCTTGAACTGTGACGCTTTACCGAGGTCTTTGCGGACATGGATCTTTGTGGGGAAAAAGTGTGTTTGTGTGGATGTATGCCTTTTTATGCACTGCGACAGACCTCATTCTTTCAAGTCAATATTTATTTAGTCCTTTAGGCTCATGGATCCCTCATCTATTCCATCACTCCTTCGAGACGTGTGTGTGTGTGCGTGTGCACAAAGGCGCGTGAGAAATATATTTACCAAATCCTTGCTACTTTGCTTTTTCAGAAACAGTGGAGCGGGTTGTTCTCCCAGCTCGTGTTAGGTTAAATTATGGCAAGCAGATTCATTCAGGTAACGTGATTTGTCACGTAATTTATGAAGTTAGAAAATGCAGTAACAAATTGCAGAACACTGACAAGCAACCGGTACGGTTTTGCTCGTGTACGACTCTCATTTAAAATCAAGCAGGGTTCCTACTCTGGTATGCTGTAATAACGAAATGGTGGTCGAAAATGGTGGTTTGTGTAGCTCTGATGCAAAACGTGCAGTTCCAAGAAACATCAAACGAAGAAGGGAATCATCAAGGGGCCATTTTGAAATGTACACATAGCTGACGTTCTGGCAAGGGATTGATTCCTACTAAATGTCTATAATTGACTAGTGACTAGCACAGGTGTGAATGTTTTTTTGTCAATACGGCATGTGCCTCATTAACATGATTGCCACGGTTACCTTTAAAGAGTAATTGATTGCTTTGCAGATTACTTGAGTTAGCGGTAGTTACTGTACTGATTACTTGATTTAAAAATAACCAAATTCAGGAAACTTAATTACTTTACAGATATTTTTATAGATAACTTGACTTTAAAAGTAACTTACTTTGCTGTTTACTTGATTTTAAAATAAGCAAAGCGAGGTTCATTATTTACATTCAACAGATGCTAATCTGCCAATCCTTCATTGGAAGTGCATTTTTAACAGTAGCATTTAAGAAAAAAGTTTTTTTTTTAAATTAAAAATATTTTTGGGTTTGACATCATTATTTTTTTGGTTGTTCTTTCATAAACATAAACATGCTCCTCGTTTTTTATTGTTTAAAAAAAAGTCTTTCAAGATAATTAATAATAACTATTTTTTTTTTTTTACCATAAAGATATGATTGTTAATATTGTCATGGCAAAACTTAACAGTTAGAATTTACATTGTTTATAAATCTAATGATTACATATGGGGTACCTCATACAGTCACAAAGCCTTTTGGGTCTTAAAGCTTGAAAGTTCTGCGATCCATGTAATGTTTTTTGTACTGGTAGGGTTTTTTTAAGCTAGATAACACCGTCAACAACACAGAGTTTGCAACATAACCTTCACATTTTCTTTTGCTGACACACTCAAAATAATGACTGCATTTCCATCTTGAAATCACAAATTTCTTTTTTTCCTGCAATATTTTTGATGGGGTCGTAAAAACTCGACATGGCACATATGTGACATCACTCCCCCAAAAAATAAAAACACCAGAATGCTTCTCTTCAAGCTGTAAACATTACAGTTTTTACGGGGTTTTTTTGCATCAAATTTGCAAAGTAACTGTAATCTGATTACTTCACCGGGAGAAGTAATGCAATAAAACAGTATTTTTGAGTAAGGCGTTACTTTCTAAGGCGTTACGAGCATCACTGGCCACGATTGACTTACAACCAGTCCAAGAATAAATGAATGAATGAGTGGATGGATGGATAATTGAATCTAACATTTGTGTTTGTTATTCTGCCCTTTTGCTTCTTGTATCTTTCACACAATCATGCTCACTATCAATCAAATTTCACCTCCGATTTCACCTCACCTCGTCGATAGAGCACGAGACATTGTAGGTGTATCCCGGAGGCGACGGCTCTGTAAACTCCAATTATAGGAGAAACGTGAGCCACTGTAGCCTGTGCTCATCTGTCACATCATTTGGCACAGCCTGTAGACAAGGATGAGGGACGAGGGCTAGTGTGGCAGACGAGAGAAGCAGCGGAACAGACAGGAATGAGTGTGGTGTGCTTTGTTAGGATTTTGAAATTAATATCTGTACTGCAAGCCAAATAGCCACACGATCTTTTACCACAAAACTGAGTAGGAAAAAAAGTTTCTTCCCAGTGTGTGTTTTTGTGTTGGCTAAAATGAAAACACATGCAAACTGGTAGTTTTTGAGTTCAGTAGGTAAAATTGATAAAGTAAAGATGAGTAAATGAATTTACTACCAAAAAAATTAAACTCATACTGAACTTGTATTTTGGGGTTTGACCTTTTTATGTGACTTGTGGTTCTGCAGCCCATCAGCAAGCACTGTGTTCGGTTGAGTAAGTTAATCAATAATTAGATTTAGATAGTCTGGGGGCGGGGGGCATCTCCATTCGTTGAGGGACTGATGGAGAATAAACAAAACAGAATTGAAGCAATACATGCCAATGCTTAGACGGGTGTCACTATTGAGCTTGCCCCATCACGTCCTGCTTGCGTATTGAATAGTGAGCTGACTGTGAATCGACAGGGAATTTGCAGGGGGGGTCTCAGATTGTACACCTGTTGACTTTTCTCCTTCTTGCAAGAAGAAATAACCAAGACCGACCCATGGTGTTTTCTATATTTAATGATTATAAGCAATTTCCATTGCCCTATTTGCTTCTTATTGAAATGTTGAACATGATATGTCAAAAGCTTCAAAAACAATATCCAAATGTAGTTCCCACAACATTGTCGGTAATCATGATGTTAACGTTTTTTTTCATTAGCACTCAATGAGGCCTCTCATATGCATAAAATGCACACTAATCACAAACACGATTAAAACAACTGCACAGTCCACCTCTCCAATAATTCATGTAGAACCTTGCCACACCGAGCGGTATCCATCTAAATTAAATTCATGTAATTTTTAAGGGAAGGCTTGACTCTGCTCTGCCTGAAAGCTTCACTTTAATTCAAGGCGACCTGCAGACACAAAAATTCACATTTGTGTCCAGGAGCTGTGCAGTACCAAAATGAATATGAACAAAGACTGCTTGTGTTAATAATCATAATAATAATAATAACAATAAAACTGTCACTATGCAAACACCATGCATACATGCAGCTATTGAATATTTTAGTAATCGGGTATCCATTCATACTCGAAATTCTATCAAATAATCGGATAAAATGTATTTTTGCTTGCAATAATGAATACACGAGGAAACGCATTTCCTTTATTAATGAACGACGAGTTAGATCATCAACTTTTTTTCCCCTTAAATTCTAATTGTTATCAAGTGAGCAATTTCAAACAAATAAATAAAACATATCTAAATCAATTATTGTTTAAGTGTCATAATGCATTAATTTAAAAAGGCATTAACAGCCTTTCTGTTGTGCAACTTCACTTTAGCAGCTAGCCTTTTAGCATGTTAGCATGCTGCATGGTACATGTTATGTTGCGGTTGTCACCTTGCTGCTCCTACACTTGCAAATTTTTTTGACAAAAGCGCGTGCCAAGAGTGGTGTCGCATCAGAATGCGCACCCATTGTGATTTTCTAGGAATGTTCTAGAAGTGATCATTGACAATGTAGACACTGGCGAGTTTTATAGAAGCAAAGTGTTGTTTACCTGTTTTCCATCAAAACCATCAAACATGATCAGTTTTCACATAAATGAATATTTTTAATAAAGTAGCATGATTACATTATTAACGGTAAGTTGAGCAAATTTGTTATTTCAGACGTGTGTATCAAACTGGTAACCCATCGCATGAATCGGTATGCAAAAAGTAGCTCTGAATTTCAAAAAGGTTGGCGATCCTCGCAATCGAGCAATCAGTGTTACTTCCAAATAATAGCAATGCACTATATATTTTGCTGGATAGTGTTTTACTTTGGAGGAAGAGAAATGGTTTATTCGGGAGGCGAGGCTTGATATGTCCTTAACCACTGTCAGATGTGTACAAAAAACACAGCACGTAATACTTGCTGCCGACGTGAAGTAAGAAGTGATAAATGCAATCGCGGTCAGATCAAGATAAAAGAAAGATTGAATGCCTTTGGACTTTAGGAATCTGCCTTTAAGTCTCCAGGGTGCAGCAAAGATCCAACAATCGTCTTTAATCCTGTTTGTTGAAGAGCCGTTGAACAACACTTGTTAACCTGAGCCATCCCCCCGCTGTTAGTGGATGTTATCTCCCGGCTCACTCCGTCTGGGTTTTTCCCTTTTTATTGTCTCGTAGAATGTGATTTATCATAGCAGCCCAGGACATGGACTGGATGAAACACAATTCCACGAGGACAATCTGATTATACTTTAATTCCCAAATGTAAATTTAGTTTGGCTCTCCGTGGAACTGTTATTTGAAAGGCTCTGACCTCCACAAAAAGAAGGACGTCACACCTGTTTGTACTGCTGAGATTTGTTTACAATTTACCTATGGTGATTCTTGAGTGCAATACAGGGTGGCCACTTTCATATGGTCAAAAAGGAGGACATATTTTAAGAAAATACGTGTTCCCTCGCTACAACGCGGTTCACTTCTCACGGCCTCGCTGTTTCGCAGATTTTTTTTTGTGCCATTTTTTTTATGCTTATTTTATAACATTTATGAAGCTTTGAACATTGAGAATGTTTAAACGAGAGAAATGTGAGAAAATGTAAATGTGTGGTGAGGGGTTTTAGAGCCTTAAAACATTTAGAATAAATGTAAAACAAAGCTATAACTACTTCGCGGATATCATTTATTGCGAGTATTTTTTGGAACCTAACCCCAGCGGAAAACGAGGGAACACTGTATATCAGACTCGCGGTGTATTTTCATCAACAAAATTTTGCATGTTTTATGGCTCATGTTTGTGCACTAAATGGTAAAAAATATCAATAAAAAGTCAAACTTTTTTTGGACAATTTCATTAGTTTACAGTAACTATGTCTTTAACCCATTAAGGCACTTGGAGATTTGTTTAAATTTATTGAACTAATGATATATGAGATTTTTAACTGAAGCCACTCTTGGCCATTACAGACCAGTTGTGACAAACAGGGTGATGTTGGGTCACATAAAATCAACCACGGCTCATTTTCTTTAAAAGGGGGACAAATCAGCATTAGGCTTGCGTAGGATGCAGGAGACTAAAAAGTAGGACTGCCCGGCCTAAATCCGGACGTCTGGCCACCCTAGTGCAATATGTACCATTTCCAGTACAGAGCAGAAAGGTTTTTCAAAATCCTGCTTGAGCCTGTCTTTTACCCGTTCACTGGTTCTTCCTCAATTACCACAGCAGCACATTCAGAAATAGAAGACAATTTAAATCAATTGAGGTCACTGACTAATCGCATTCAGCGCACTCATTTGTCGCGGTTCTGCCTCATGCTCAAGCCAAAAACGTGATCAGTTTCTACACAATTTCAAGCTTTGAACGACATTGTGGAGTAGTAAAGTCGACAATTTGACTATAGTCGACTAACTGTATTTAGCGTGGATCCGCTTTGGCAGTATTGTCCCTCTCATAGGTCAGGCTTCGTAAATATGACAGACTTCATGTTCTAGACTCACAATTGTAGACATTTCATTATCTGTCATTTTCTCTAGCTATGTCGCTATCTGGATTGTTATCTAGCTAACTTGCTAGCTAAGTATCTCTAGCTACCTAGCTGTCTGTATATCTATCTAGCTATCTATCTATTTATCTATCCATCTATCTATCTAGCTAGCTAGCTAGCTAGCTAGCTATCTATCTATTTCAAGGTCATATGTTGATGATTTAATTTTCAGCGAGCTCCATATCTGCACTCGCTTCACGAGAACAAACCACGACGCGCCAACAGCCCGGCATCATGCCACAGCAAGGTGACGGCTCAAGCTGACAGACAGCCAGTTAACAGCCACCTGGTCTGACAGCAGCCGTGCTCAGGTTGAGAACCAGTTGGATCCAGCCTGGCAGCCAGAAGTCTGCCAGACAGGAAGCCGGCGGGGAGCCAAGAGAGCCACGGAACGACCTGACAGAAGGTGAGGTGAAAAACGCTTGGTAACAACAGTAACCAGGTGCTTTATGTCACAGGGTGAGCTGTCTAAGCTGAGATATTAATATCAATGACCTTTATCGGACTCTTCATTTTCCATCATAAGAAAGTTAAATATTACACTTGAATATTTTTATTTCATTGTTCAAATCTGACATAATTATGATCAATCATGTTCCTTTTGCACATATCAATAGCAATATCAGGGACATTTATAATACAATACTACTTACTGTAAGGCATTTGGGAAAGGTGTCAGCTTCCACATACCGGTAGAAGGATGCTGGAAATGGGAGCCGTCAGGTCGGAGGCAAAAAAAAGAAGACCAAAAGATGAGATTTAGAGCCGTGCTGAGAGAAGACGCAAATGCAGCTGAAGTCAAAGATCCAGGGACAGGAAGGAATGGAAGAGGATGAGTGATGTTCTATTAGCAAAAACTAAGAAACATAAGCAAATACAATGAGAATCAAAGAAAACATATATGGTAAAGGTTTGTAATTTGCTTGTTAACGAGTCATTGAGCAGAGAACAACTTTAGTTTCACATGCAGGAAAGTTTTCTTTGCCAAAATGTGTTTGGTCTGTCCCTTGGTTCAGCTCTTTACTTCAGATTCTAGCTCTTGGAAGTATTGCCACAAAAATCTGTGACATTGTCCCATTTAATGTTCTGCCAGGATACTTTGCTTGTTTCAACAATTGAACAACAGTTTTGGCAGCCACAGTTATGGCGGTTAGGTTATTTTTTGTGGTTGTCTTTATTTAGAGACATGTTTTTGCAGAACTTGTTCTTGACAACAGAGGACAAAAAAAAGAGTGTTTTATTTCCTCTCTGTCTTCTAGTCTTGGTTTGAATGGAGGAAAGGGAGGCAACGTGTAGAACTCCTGACAAGCACATTCTCGTCTTGGCAGTAAATTGGCACAGGTGAGACTTATTTTAGACAGGTAGCTAGCAAAAATGAACAATTTGAGTTTTTTCTTCATGAATCTCAAACAATCTTTATCTCTTATAAGATTAACCAATCAACTCTGTCCAAATTCAGTGCGATAGAAAATGGCAGTTTATGGGCAAAATTATAAATCGTAATACTCAAGTTGAAAATAATTTAAATTTAACATAGAAAATCCCCTTTTGACAAGTTTTCGCACGCTCAAATTGAGTTTGTAATTTGCTGTAGCGTTCATCCCTTTGCATTCAGAAGTTTTAAATTATTCTACTGTCGTGCCACTTCTAATGTCTGAGTTCAAGCTTCCTATTTTGTATGTAGCGTTCCTATCAATCCATATGCAACATGAATCTCTAAAAAAAAAAGAAGACTGCCACTGTTATCATTTAACTTATTGTTTGCATGTTTACAAACGAGTTTTAAAAGTCATTTCATTTTGGCTTACATGATGGCTTTGGAAGCTGAGGATTTTATTTACAAGACTGTTTGCCGAGGAGATGGTTTTCAAGGATAAACGTCACTTCTGATGAATATACAGACGCCTCGTCATCCATCCGCCTTCAATCACGAGTGCTAAACGACGGGTGTGCCAGCGTTGACGTTTCCTTTGTCATAGAGTACGCTTAGGCAGCTCAGAATAAACCACTTTTCTCCCTAAAGTGTTCAACATCGTGCGCCACTGAGCAATGGGGTTCTGCTTCTGCGCTTCTCTCTTTTAAGTATGTGAAATATGCATGGGATCAGGATTGGACATGTGGTGATCCTTCTTGCTGAAGGTTTTATTTTTCATTTTCATATTTTACAAAGGATTCGGCATTTTTGGGGTGCGGGAGCCAGCCTGCGGGAACAACCTCAGGTGTAGGTTGGTCAACTTGGTAATTGTGTATTTTTCAACCTTTTTGAGATTTTGTTTCTGCAGCAGGCAGAATGTAAAAAAAACACCTAAACGCACAGCATACCGTAGTCCTTTTGTGATGCCCCCTTCTCGGGAGACATTGCCACAGCGTGAAAAGAGCCACTGTGTGCATGTCATCTGAACAATTTCCCCATCGAACAGAGGTTTACTGTTGAGTTAATCACATGCCGCTGTCTGTGGTCCAGACTGAAAGATGACAAGCCTTAAAGTGCCAAACCTTTTCCAGCAGCTGCTTATGCTGCTCTGAGCTGACTGTTACTATCCCACTGTGAGGGGTTTAGTTACAAGCCAAAATCAAAACTCACACAAAAAATCTCTTGAGGCAGATATGCTGTACGGGAAAATTCATAGACCCGTCCTGAAATATGCAACTAAACTTAAGAAAATTTAGAAAATTCTATGGATGGTATTGGCAATTTAAATTGTCTAGTTACGTCACATTATTATTATTATTGTTATTCGCAAAACCTGCCCCTTTATCGTAACGGAACTAGCGCTCTCAGTCCCAATTATTGACCGATGTTCTTCTATATTTTAAGAAATATTGTTCTCAGCAAACAAAATATATTTAAAAAAATTAATAATAGCTGACATCAAAACTCAAAATCACCCTTTCTTGTCAAGCCTCTACGGGTTGTGAATTATTATTTTACAGCAACTCGCTTGATGTGATTGTTCGCTCACCTGACTTCTGTTCAGCCTGTCCGGGTTCACTTTTCACCCAGCGACGGTGCGAATTGAGGTTGTCTCGGATTAACTGCTGGCCAAACAGTCATCGTACAGAAAGATAAGTGAGACACAATGTTTGTGCTAGCTAAGATCATAGGTCATGTTACCTGTCACTATTTTAAAGATGTTTACTTCAGTGGTTCCTTTGCAGGGACTGAAGTCTTTCCTGGCACAATTGTCTAGAAAGACCCGCGAGGAGTCGAGGACAAGAAGTAGAGACGTGGGTAGAAAGCCGACAGAGAGCTTTTTAACTGAAATTACTGCATAAAAAAAGCAGTTACGGTTGTGCAATGACAAATGGGAAAAGCCCTTAAAAATGCAGATACAAAAATAAAATGATGCCATCAACCATAGGTACGTTCAATTGTGTGTTGTGTTGGAAAAGTTGGTTAGTGCGTGTTTAGACTAGAGTGACAGTGCGTGGGCGTGCCCATTGTGGGCTTGTTAAGTGGGTGACAGTAAATGACAGCTGCTAGGTTGTAAAGGGTCTCCAAGCTTGTTAGGGAGTGACCGGCGATGACAGAGTGATGGGTCTGCCACATCAGTTTTTTACGCACACACACGCGCACATTTCACTCTGTTGTGCATACACCGGCGCTTGTAGAAGGTTTCATGAAAAATGACACCGTGCTTACGAATGTTGTGGTCATTCACTGTACGTTTGTATGTATGCAGTATTTTAGCACAGCCCTTCTACTACTTCGTCTCAAATCAATGGAATGGCTTGTGTGACAGCAAGTTACCAAAGTTAATTCAAGCTGTCAGCAGCCATAAAGCCCCCCCCCCCCCCCCCCCACGAAGGTGAGCAGTCTAAAATAGTTTTGTCATGGCGCACTTTATAAATATGGGTGCCATCTATTTTTATGTTCCAGCTGTTCCTGACTTGGCTGCCATAACCGCCATTCGTTTTCCAAAATGGGCCTCCAGTTACAGTTTTTATAGCAAATGAGACAGTAAACATTTACTCTAAACATCCAGCACTTTCTGAACAACAGCAAGGAATGGAATTGACAGAGACGGTCAGACAAATTCAAAATACATAGCTAACGCTAAAAAAAACGTCCGGAATTATTTTTGAAATGGTTTAAAAGTTTGATGTATCCTGAGTCATGTAATGTTATTTGTGTTTCTATAGTTACAGAGCTGCCTTATTTTGTAAGAGTAAGTTACGTTGTTTTGTTAAAGGGAAACCGGGTGTTGTTGTTGTATCAGGCACTTCCTGTTTAGCGTCTTGCCAGGTTGCTGACTGTTGACTGCGGCTCTATGTCCTGAGCCAATCATAACGGATAACGAGCGATTAGCATTGAGCTAGCGATTAGCGTGTTAGCTAGCGAATGTTAGCATGCTTTTTTTAAGTAACTGTTTTTCATATAGCAGGCAAGTGGGGAGCAGCATTTTGTTGTATTTTGTTTTACAACATAATGTATTTTTATGTTTTACACCTTTGAGTCATTTCCATGATAAATTAGAGTGCAAGAATCATCAACAGTTGTTATCATTTAAGGAGTTAACTGTCTAGCTAGCAGGGACGTAACAAGGGTAGTATACATATCATTGGGAAATGTTCGATGAATGAAATTTCCAAACCTCTCTGACAATGAAAAACTGCAGTCAACCATCATATTTGATGTCTTGGAATTATTGTGTGAATCTATCAAATCAACTGCATTTTCACGGGATCTTTTTGCAATGCTCAATTTTTCTTTCCAACATATTTTTTCAGGTCTGTGTCTGTTATGTTGTCCACAACTAAACCTTTGCCATCACCTCTGCTTTCTTATTATTTCAACGTCTCCTCCCTCCCAGTATTTGCTTCCGTCTGGTTATTGTTTTGGACAGATTGCCCTCAGATGACTTGGGCATTGAATATAAGGTTGCCTGTAAAGATTTAACACGACAGATCAGGTATTCTGTTCAAATAAGCAATAGGCAGAAGATTGGAGTAATTTGTGCCAGCAAATTGTTTCAGGCCAAGATTCTGGAATCCCATGATTACAAAATATCGACTGGTTTTATATTCCTCAGGTGGATATAGGATTTTCTCCATCTGATAAAATTCATTTCTGTTTCTGTTTCAAACTAGAGAAAGGCTTACAGAGGAGCTGTCCATGGTGCTGCTTATCAGGAATAGAGCAAATTTGTGCTGAGGTTGCAAAATCAGAATAACAAAATGTGCAAGTTGTGCATGACCTAAGAATATTTACTTCGAATTCGATGGCATATTTAAGTGCTTATCCGCTTGAAAACAACAACACCAAAACAATATCCAATTGTTCATCAAATACTGATTTGCTTTCAATAAATACAATGTCCTCCCACATCTCGCCGCAGCTCTTCTTAATGAGCAAAATAAGACAGTGGGCTTGAAAACAACCTTGAATTATTGTCATTGAGTCAAGAAATGCAAACACCTACATATTTCCCCCCGTGTTTATTTCTCCTTTACACATCCTTCCTGCCAGCTTGTGTTTTGGCACCGCTTCAGTTATGAAATAAAGCGAGCGGAGACTCCAACCCCCCCCCGTGCACCGCTGAGAATTAATGGTGCACGAACAAAGGACATCATCGGTCAGAGAGAATAATTGTTTATTCTCACAGATCTGAAACTTCGAGGTAATTGTGTTAAACGGTCACTAAACTTATACCGTTTTATACAAAGGACACACTGAAAAGAGGCTAATTAATTTGTAAATAATGGATCCCAGTGTAATGTTCTCGTGCAAGACTTTCTCAAAGACAAGCAAAATAGAAACATTTGCACCCCGGAGAAACAAGTTTTGTCAAAACTTTGTCAGCCGGCACTTTGTCTGAATTGAATTCATTAGAACTCAGAATGACTTCAAGCTTACGATTGACTGTAACCCCCCCCCCCCCCCCCAAAACAAACAAACAAACACACAAAACAAAACAAAAAACCCCTGAAAAAAAAAACCCAAAAACTTGATGCCTAGCAGGGTTATTATAGTTTTGGATTTTTTTAATAATACTCAGTCTTGGGATTTCAGAGACGAATGTCAACAGACTTCTCTTGGACCACAACCAGGAGACAACATCCTCTATGCATACAAATGCCAAACTATTTCCAGTCTATTGTTATAAACAAGTTCATTCCATGAATAATAATGTGTGTTGCAGAAAATCTGAGTAAAACACCGTTTGTATGGGAATGATGTGAAGTTGATTCCTGTCAACTTTTTCTATATGATGATAACTCATTCACACTTAAGGCAGGTTTAAAAAATGACCTATTATTGTTAGCTTTCTAGAAAGAAAGAAAAAAAATCGAATATCAGCATTGAGGTACACACACCGGTTGAAGTGAAGTTGGCATTCCTCAATAGTCAAACTTTAAATAAACAACATATTATTGATCTTATACAATGAGCAGTCGATAAACGGAACTCGTGACAAATTAGCACCAACAAAGATGAATTGTCAGCCCCGGGGGGTGCAAAGGAAATCTGAGAGAAGACAAGAATGATGATGAAAAAGTTCAAGAAACAAGATTCAGCAACTGTGGCACAACTCTAAATCATCCTTATAGGTGGGAATGTAAATAGTTGGATGGAAATGATTAAGTATTGGCTGTTAAACATATCTGCTCTGACATACTGAGGTGTTTATTTAAAAAATAGCTCTAAGGACCTATGATTCATATTTAATTTTGAACCATAAAAAGAGAATTATTTTAATAATACACTGTAGGCAGGTTTATTTACGAAGCAATTCCCTTGTGAAAGTCTTTCAACTATCAAATGTGACCCATTAAAGCTTTATGATAGCACCACCCTCCCGCGCTCAGTATGAGGACAATCATCTTAATGCTTTTAAAGAGCAAAAGCCTGCCACTGACCGGCAAGTGTTGATGAGGTTCTGCAGCTCGTAACTGCTCGCCTGCCACTTATGCTCCCCACTAGTCTTATTAAGCAGCAGGAGAAACAATAATAATGATACTTAATACAATCAAGTTAAGAAATCTGCCGGCAGGACATCCTTTTGTTGTCTGTGTTAAATACAGAATTCAGATGGCTTAGTCACAGGTGAGTGAACAGAGATTGATTCAAAGCCATGCACGGGGACTGTGGTCTATGGTTTGATTCTGTGAGAACAGATGGACAGCACTGTTACTGTACACATTGCATGTCCCTCACTCCCTCAAGAAAGAAAAAAGTCATACAAAGAGGTGGAATCATTGTTGTGGATGCCCATAACTTTATTTCGGTGCGTGTGTGTGTGTGCCATCGTCAGCATGTGTTCCAAGATGTGCTTCATTGACAGATGGCAAATTGCTTTTTAATTAGCCGTGAAAATATTAATGGTGTTTTTTTTTTTGGATCAATTACTGTGTTTGATGGATAACTCAGCCAATGGACTAAAGATTACAAAACAAAACAAAAATACAAACTTTGCCTATGTGTAATTGTTCTTTTATTTATTTATTTATTTATTTTTTACAAACTCCCATTTTTATAAATATGACCCATGAAGCACATTGGCATTAAGTCTTACATTGAAGGGTAGAAGAAGCTTTTAAATCGTCATGAATACACTTGTTAGTATTATCTGCGACATTAGAAGCGCTGGAAAAATTGGTATAAGGTACGACAACAGTCGCCCAGTAACTACCTGAAAGCAAAACTTGAGTAAAAGCAAAAATATCTGATTCGAAAATACATTTGGTAGATATTAAAGCTACTTAAATAAAAGTCTTAAAGTATCTGTCATTAAAACTAAAAAAAAAAAAAACGTTTTCACAAATGTAGTCAAATATTAGGGATTTTTTTTTATTTTAAATTTGCTTCAGTGGCGTAGTCTAAGATATGTGTGTTAGCTAATGAGCAACGTTAGCTAGCATGCGTTAGCTTGGCCATCACACTATTAACAGTTTGCCTTAACAAGGTTCAGGTTGGATGGGGTGTGTTTATATGCCAATATTTGACACGTTAGGTGTATATATAAAAGACATTTCAGTTTGAAGAAAAGTCTTTCACAACGTATGAGACCAGTTACTGTAAAAACGCCCACGGGTGTGTGCAACGTTATCCTTGCTCGCCATTGTCGTTGTCTCAGTCACACAGTTGCCAGCAGGTGCTTCCATTTAAAATTCCATCCATTTGTATTGTCAGTGAAGATAATACGGTAGGCTATGAGAGCCAACACGGCCTCCATTTGCGGTGTGAAAATTACAGTTGGCTAAAATAGCATTTGCCGGTTACTATTTACTGGTGGTGTTTTTTTTTTTAAGCTCTGTGGGGGTGTCGGTTTAAAAAATGATGAATGCAGACTGAATTTTTACTTTCCTCTTCACCTCATATGGCACATACCCTCAATAAAACTACAGTAGTAGTAGTGATATCCCCCACTAAAAAATAAAAAATAAAATGTCACTAAAATCCGCATATCACTGTTCAGATTGTTTTCTTCACATTCATGCTCAACATTGCTGCTCAATGACCACGATATCCTCTAGTGACTTCTCTTGTCTTTTACTCGAGAACAATTTGGCAGAGCAACATTTTTGCAAACATGGGCCTCGGTCGCTTTCTGTGAAAATAAATGCACCCAAAGACCCCCCCCCCCCCCCCCCTTGTTGTTTCGGCATTCAAAGCTATAAACTGTCAACAACACAATCACTTTAGGATCATCCACCATCCGTAAATGACTTAAACGGGGGAAAAAAATAGAATGTCCCCACCACAAATAAGACGTTATTCTCTGATATAGCTAGTTGTTGGCAATGTCAAATGAAAAAAATCCATTTGCACACATCTGATGGTGTGGGGGGGGGGGGGGGGGGGGGATTTGATTGCTTATATCCCCTCTTCTAAATATGAAGGATTTATAAGCTTATTTACAGGAAAGGTTCACCATATGATTACCATAGGGAGCCCATTACTGCCTCTTTTTACTCTGTGATTTATTGCCATCGCCTTGGAATGATGACAGGCATTTTAAGGAGCGTGATGTTCCACTGCATCACAAGTGCGGGTACGCACCTTATCTTGGATGACAGTGAAATAGAAATGAAAATGACTCGGGAGGTTTTGGGGCAACTTTAATCAATGTTGCAACAAACACAAAAATATACAATGGATTACAGCCACAGTTGAAAGGGAAAGCAATCTGATGAGGGAAAAGTCAAAGTTTTCTTGCTTGTAAGTCAGAGCAGTCAAAAAATGCCGAGTTTTAGAGGAAAACTCTTTTTACAAAATCATGATGAACATTAGAGCTTGCCTACCCAAAATCCCCGTTCCCTCATCGTGGGTGTGTTCAGAAACACACTCCGAGCGCACTGCTTTACTCAGACCGTTCGGAAAACTCAGAAAGCTGTTCAAAGGTACCGTTCGGTCATTCAGGTCGCCCCACGTCAGGCGGTACAAGGACAGTTGAAGCACAAGCTGCTGATTATAGACAGTATTCAGAAATGAATGTAAGCCAAGCGTGCTCTGCCTCCCGCAAATGTCCGCTTCATAGCTATGTTAACGTTTTTTTCTTTTTAGTTAAAAATGGCTTATCTTAACCAGAATCACGCGGGTTAATCTGCCTTTTGGCAGAGCAAATGCTTTTTGTGGAAACCGAAAACTATTTTCTTCTTCTTCTACTTTTTCTTCTTTCTCTTCTTTCTCTGCTTTCTCTTATTAATCTACTTTTTCTTCTTCTTCTTTTTTGTCTTCATCCTCCTCCTTCATCCTTTTTCTCCTTCGTCTCCTCATCCAACCATGCGTAAATACCCCACCGTCAAAAAAAAGTCAACCTCTACACTCAAAGGGAATTGTTGAACCAATTTAGGACTAAAAACAAACCCACACAATAAACGAAAATCTGCAAATTACACTCTAAAAAAAAAGAATTGTTGACCAACTTAATTGAATTGCTTCAGTTGGTAACACACAGTTGAATTAAGTTCATCCAAAGTTAATATATCAAGTTTAATGAACTCATAATGAATTAAACTTAATATATCAATCTTGGATTAATTTACTTGCTTCAATTGGTAACACACAACTGAATTTAGTTGATCCAAAGTGAATATATTAAGTGTAATGAATTACTAATTAATTAAACTTAATATATCAATTTTGGATGAACTTAATCCATTTGTGTGTTACCAATTGAAGAAATTCAATTAAGTTGGTCCACAATTCTTTTTTTAGAGTGTAATTTGCAGATTTTTGTCTATTGTGGGGTATTGTGGAATGTATCGCCCGCAAAAAGTGACAACACACACACACACACACACACACACACACACACACACACACACACACAAAAACAGTAATATCCGCCATTAATAATACCAATTTGTGAAAAGTAAACACCCCTTTATGTATACTTTTCTATGTTCATATCTTAAAGCCGAAATATATACAAACTATGATCTCCAAAAGAGTGCCACAGAAGAGTTTGCGATAAGGCAAATTGACTCAACTGTAATCTTTTAATATCATGTTGGCATTGCACTTTGAAAGCGATAAATCCACAACACTCAATTATATCTGAGGTGTCTGCTTTGAAAGAAACCCAAAATGCATTCCTCTGCGCTCCCGATGATAGGCGCACAAACCACACTCTGTCCATCATGCACAACGCGCTGTGAATGTTCCATCTTTCGCACTCCAAAAAATAAGCCAAGCAGATAGCGTTACCACATCAGCTGCAACATAATGAGCCATCCGAATGGGCCGCATTTCTATATCACCTTTCTGCACTAATGACACTCTTTGCAATATCGCCCCATGCCTTCATTCACACACTTTCAGTGGAGACAACCTGCTTATCAGGAGCAACTAGGGTTTGATGTCTTGCGCAAGGACACTTCAACTGCTAGATGGCCACTTTATCTCCCGAGCTATGCTGTTTGTGTCCTCTTAAAAGCTAAATCCAGTTTGACGCAATTCCATCCATATGTCGGTAATAAAGCATCTCAACTCCAGTGCTGGCTTTATTTTAGTTGCAATACTTGAATGTTTACGAATGAGGTTAAAGTGGAAGTCAACCTTAACTCATTTGCTTCCAAAGACTTATAAATAAATTATATTTAAAATAGTACAATGGTCCCAAATACGTATTTATACGTTTTTATTTTCTTTTTTTTTATACTTGCGCATACAGAAGGCTTTGATGCAGCCCCTGAACTGAAGAGAAATCTTAAAGCAATAGTAGTTATTACAAATAGGGCCAGCAGGTGGCAGAGAGGATAAGAGCTCAACCAGGGCCATTTTGCAAAAACATGTTTTAAACAGATTTATGAATAATTATGAAATTTAGCTATATTCTAATGCGAATTGCCGCAAAACGAAAACTGATAGAAATATAATTTTTTTCCTGATGAAAGAAGAGACTTTAATCTTTCTTTTGGTAGGTTTTTATAGCAATATAACACAATATTCTGTGGGCCTTGCAAAATCAGTCAAAATCCAGTAAAATAGCCGTGAGCAAAGAGGATTGCTTCAGTGAAAATGGCTGAAACGGGAGTGAATGAGTTGAACATTTGACAATATGTTATATGTGACCTTACTAGTCTAAACATGACATTCTGATTAATATCACATTTGTGGAATATGAGTTATTAAGTAAAATCCAGCCGTTTTTATCCATCTCAGGGGGCGGCCATTTTGCCACTTGCTGTCGATTGAAGATGACATCACAGTTGCTCTGTGCTCAGGCAGCAACCAATCAGAGGTCACCTATTTTCTGAAGCTGCACTGTGATTGGTTGTTACTTGAGACCTGAGCAACATTGATGTCATCTTCACCGACAGCAAGTGGCAAAATGGCCGCCCCCTGAGGGCGGATTTTTAACTCATATTCGCAATATTAACCAGAATACCATATTTAGTCTAGTGGGGTTGCATAGAACATATTATTGTCCCAAAAAATAAAAATAATTTGGGTTGACCTGCCTTTAAATAAGAATAATGTTAAATCTTATGTCTCAGACTGCTCCATGAATGGTTGTTCTCCCAGAGCATAATTCTACCCCATTTAAATGACTTAAGTCGTTTCCTTTCATGACTCGTCTTGCTGCCATTTGTTCTATGTACAGATGTACAGTCTCGTAATTATATTGCCGTTCGAGGATGTTGTTATTGTGTGCAAGTTGATGATGTGTCAAGCAGCGCTGCGCTGTCGCTTCTCATGTTTTGCGTTAGTCCTCCTCACACAAAATTATTGTGGTATCAAGCAAAGTACAAAAGGCTAATTATGACTACGCGTAGCCTGGACTTGTCTTTTATCATCCACGCGGGGCTAACAAGGCCTTCTCCTCATTAAGGCTGTTAAAGCTCCAGGCCAGTAGCCCGTTGTCAGCTCACAAGGCAAATGAAGGGGGCGGCCTCTGACTGAGCTTGGGAGGCTGGAGGTTGGAGATTCGGTTGTTCCGCTCCGCACAAAGACAGCGGGCCAAAGTTCGACTGACCTAAGTGAGGCGCCTCTGTACCGTGTTATAATCCGAAAGACAGTAATCTTGCTGATAGGTTGACACGTGCACGCGCTTCGTGTGAGGTTAATTAGCCTTCCTGACGTATTACTCTGATGGACCCGGCCAAGGAAATGCGGCAGTATAACAATAATGTATGAGGACGTTGATCCTACTGGGAAGAAATGTAAAAGTAAGATTTAAACAAATGAGACAGTGGTGACCCAATTATTGGAACAAAAATTGACATACTGTACTAAATCTCTTTAACACACACCCATTAACTGTATTTTCCTTATTTTAAATTAACCTTACTGTCATGGTGACGAGTACAGTAATTGTATGAATGATAGGAAGCTAGCATTTAACCTCTTCTTATTATTGAAATTAATACATTACAATTGGAGGACCTGAATCTAAGGACAGACTTTGGAGGATCCATGATATGAGATGTGTCAGAAATGTTCCAGGTCTGGTGTCACAAAAAAAAAAAAAAAAGTTTTGCCCTTTCAGTCTAATTGGAGGAGTCCAATATCACCGAGGCCGAAGAAAGCAAGACAGTTGAAGTCTAAAGCCAAAGTCATGTTGATTGCGTTTTTCAGTGAGATGGATATTGTCAGGGTTAGACGATCAACCAGCACTAGGGCTGTTCGATTATGGAAAAAATAATGATCACGATTATTTTGGGCAAAATTGAAATCCCGATTATTCAAACGGTTATTTATTTTTTTGGTACGATAAACGGGACGACGGTTAAGATTTAAAAATATTAGGACCAGTTAAAAAAAAAAAAAATTAAACACTAATTATGTAAGATCATTTTGGACCAATCAGAATTTATAATAATATATATTTGTAATAATATAAATTTATGTTGGCAAAAACGTGGAAGTTGGAGTGCAGCTTGCGCACTGTGCGGTAGGATGATATTTTTAAACGTAAAAAAAAAAATTAAGACAAATACAATTCTTTGAAACACTATAATTATGCAAGTTCCTTTGATGAAACAAAATGTTTTATTAAATTAGTTATTTTAAAATTTAAAGAAGTGCAAACGTATAAATTTAACAACTCAAAAATTTGTATTAATGATCTTTTTGGAACGCTTATGCTGATTTTGTAATTGCGGAGTGTAATAATTGAAATTGTAATTGAATTTCGATTAATTGCACAGCCCTAACCAGCAACCTGCGGCATTTACCACATTCGGTGCATAAGAAGAGGTGATAGTTGTGGCAGGACAACTCATGTATGTTTCAACATGACAACACGCCTGCTCACAATGCCCTGAGCAAGCTCACGGGGTAATCAAGGGGACCTGTTTTGAAGATGTGGATGAAATCAAGATGGAGCTGATGCTGGAAGAATCTTTCCAGGATTTGGCGCTTGTAAATTGAGTTTTTAAAATATTTTTAGATATCTTTTGTGACAGCGATACAGGAACTTTCTGACACACCTTGTTTTGTGAATGAAATGACATTATTGGTGGGTTACACCAAAGTTGCAAAAATACAGTATTTTTGCTGTATTATTTACATAAATAGCAATAAGTGATCCAATAATAGTGATGTTTTCATCCCAACCGTATGTCCAACAGTGAGCAATGGCATTGCCGTATACAGATGTGTCACCAGATAGAGCTAAGCCTGTGACATTTTTTTTCAAGCAACCGGACGACTTCTCTTGAGCCCCCATATGGCAGACCTTAATGAGCGTGCGATCCAAAGCAAGATAAAGCAAGGCAACATAAGATTAACTTTATTGATTCCTAAAGGGCAACCATTGCGGTGGGGGAAATTGAGTCATTACAGCAGTATAGGCTTGGCTTGTATGGGATGGAGGAGAGAGTAAATAGACTAACAGGGTGTTGCATTGTGCAGAGAGAATAGCCTGCAAACACCCGTCGGCCCATTGCAAGGGAGAGCGGCGCTGGCAGCACAAACAATGTCATCCTCAAGGTAACTTCGTCAAGTGGTTACAAACACGGGAGGCCATGCGCGGTTGGTGCGAGGTGAAGGGCATCTCTATTTTGGCATGCTGACACAAAAGTTGTCGTATGTACTGTTTCGCCTTTATGTGTCCATAAATGCTCTCATCCTTAAAACGTCATGCGTCTAAACTGAATAACTGATCAATTTTTGAGGGTTAAAGAGATTTCCTGTACTATTTAGGTCCAACTGAATGGCATAAAATGACATAAAACTAGGGGTGTCAGGTGATTAATTTTTTTTAATCGTAATTAATTGCATGACTTCAATAGTTAACTCACGATTAATCACAAATTTTATATCTGTTCTAAAAAAAAAATCCCTAGGTTTTCATACTCTTGTTAACTAAAAAAGGAAATCAATGTTAAACTAATAGAAATATGGCTGCATCTTTTAGTCATTAATACATTAATTTCATAATAATTCCTAAAATTGAGTTACAAATAAAAGATTTACTGAACGAGTGTAATATTGATTTGTGTTGAGGTCATTTTTTTCTGCCACTAGATGGCATAACTGCATTTGTAAGACGTTGGTGACAGCTGAGTGCATTTTCATTTTGATATTAAGGTTTCCATACTCTTGTTAACATAAAAAGGGAAATAAATGTTAAACTAATAGAAATATGGCTGCATCTTTTAGTCATTAATACATTCATTTCATAATAATTCCTAAAATTGAGTTACAATTAAAAGATTTACTGAACGAGTGTAATATTGATTTGTGTTGAAGTCATTTTTTTCTGCCACGAGATGGCATAACTGCATTTGCAAGACGTTGGTGACAGCTTAGTGCATTTTTATTTTGATATTAAGGTTTTCATACTCTTGTTAACATAAAAAGGGAAATACATGTTAAACTAATAGAAATATGGCTGCATTTTTTAGTCATTGATACAGTAATTTCATAATAATTCCTAAAATTGAGTTACAATTAAAAGATTTACTGACTGAGTGTAATATTGATTTGTGTTGAGATCATTTTTTGCTGCCACTAGATGGCATGACTGCATTTGCAAGACGTTGGTGACAGCTTAGTGCATTTTTATTTTGATATTAAGGTTTCCATACTCTTGTTAACATAAAAAGGGAAATAAATGTTAAACTAATAGAAATATGGCTGCATTTCTTTAGTCATTGATACAGTAATTTCATAATAATTCCTAAAATTGAGTTACAATTAAAATATTTACTGACTGAGTGTAATATTGATTTGAGTTGAGGTCATTTTTGTCTGCCACTAGATGGCATAACTGCATTTGCAAGACGTTGGCGACAACTTAGTGCATTTTTATTTTAATATTAAGAGCTATCTAATCTTAAATATGAAGTAATTTGTGTCATTCTGCACATTTTTAAAATTGTAAAATACAACTTGACCACAGTCTCCACAAATATATGCATTATAATGAAATGTATTACTGCTCAAGTTTGACATGGACGTGTCTGCTGCGGTGCGACTGGAATTCATTCATGACGTGTTAAAAAATGAGTGGCGTTAAAGGAACTTTAAATTAACTCCAAATGAATGCACTAATTTTGACACCCCTACATAAAACTATGTATAAAAAAGAAAAATAATAATATGATTATTGCGATTACCATGTGAAAAGACGTCTTATTGTGAAACTCACAGGCTGTGTTGAGAGTAGAAATGAGGACGTCAGGGGGTTGAGGCGAAGTGGGTGCTCGGTGGTGTTGATAGCCTGGAGCTAGCAAAAAAAGTGTAGGATGCTAATTGAGTATGTGCGTGTGTCTCTCTGCATCTTCGTGCGTAATTCAGAATGATTTTCTGAGTTACTCTTGACTAACTCGTGTGGGAAGCTCATTTGGCGGCCATGTTGTCATGTTGTGCTGTCAATTGAAATGAATGACTTCTTGCTTTTATGCACTGTTATTGCCTCTCTACATGATTCATAGCCACATCATCTTGAACAAACTGTTGCCGTCCATTGAAAAGCCACACGTGATTCCTTTTTTTCTCGGCTGCAATAAAAACAGCAGCGTATATTTCATAACAACACAGCAGAAAGAGTTATTAGCACCGGAAGCATATTTACAGTAGGGCCTACATTGTAGCTTCAGCCAAGGCTAAAGTACTCTTATTTAGGGTGACCAGATGTCAGGCAGGTCCCGTCCCATCGTCAATCACACGGTTGTCATAGCGATTCATACAATAAACCCGTTAAATTCCTTCCTATTTTCTTCTAAATTTACGTTTTGGACTCTCATTTGCATCCGTTGAAGGACAGTTTTAGCAATGAACCGCATACATATCTATGAGAACAGCTTGTATATTTTCCTTTTCTGCCTTTCATTTTGGTAGGATGGAACTGTCATTATCCGCCATTACCCTGTGGCCTATAATTCACCGCTGGGTCATCTTTGCACATCATGCCAAATGAAAATGGCTTCTAAATTATATAATTTAATTGCATGAGATTTTGGTGATGAACCATTTACCCACTATTATCATTATCCATTAAAAATAATGGATTAGTGTTGCGCAATGTTAGACGGTAATGATAATATCATTCCAGTTTGATTCGGCGATGTTATTGTTTTGCTTAGTCACCATCGACGAGAAGATAACCTATGCCTATGTGATTTTTCATTGAGAAAATAGGCCATGAAACTGCACATTGTGCTTTATAACTCACGCTTATCACCAACATCACCGTGATTTAATTGACTTGCTCAATCATAAAAATAGAGGACAAAGCTTCTACTACAAAATGATGTTTGTTTTATAGTGTGTGATGCTTTCGATTGACAACAGTTTTGATTTAGCAGAATTATGCATGCACGTGTATACAAGCAATTAAAATCTCATTTTTTAATAGTTCGTCCCATTTGATATGATTTACTGCCATTAAGATGCACAGATATTTTAGTATCCGTGTTTTTATGGTACGTCACAACCACCAAAGCTAGACTATTCTATTCATTTATATATTACAGTGTTAATTTCACACACCACAAAAAAAATCATTTTCTTCTTCTCTGACATGCTGAGGCAGTGCTGAACACAAAATGGCGCCATGAGCCTCGTTTGTGACAAATTTCTCAAACCCAGCTAATTAGCTGGCTTGTCAGCACTGTTGGTGCTCCCCTAATACAAGACACAGACTGAAGAGACAAGCATGTAAACAACGTTACAACACAGGATGCAAGATACACGTGTTAATTAAAATAAAACTTGAAGAATGGGCGGCCATGGGAATGAAACTTCATGCATAGTGACTTTTGAAGCTTAGTGGCAATCAGCAAAGTAGTCCTGTATGCTAATGGCAAGATAACTTGCAAATATTTCTAACCAGAGGCAGCATGGTTGAGAGTTCAGAGGTTCTGGCTTGGTATGGCTACCGTATTGCATGAAGTTCCTGAGGTAAATTGTTGGCTCATCTCAGTCTGTGTTGCTCCATGCTCTTTAAAATGGGACATTGTCAATCAAAGCTGAACATTTTCTTTGTAAAGGCAGAACTTTTGAGACAATTACTTTGAAAATCAGTTGAGTAAGATCTGTCTGCCTGCAGCAGACGCTCCCAAAGGAACCTATCTAAAGAGGCTGCAAAGAGACAGGTGACAAATTGTCTGCAAGATTCCCTCAATTTGGGGAGACTGTGCATTGAACAACAATGGTCCATGTAATGATTCACTATTTCCAGCTCTGTGGGAGAGAGACAAAGAGAATCCATTCACAACAGTTTGCCGGAGGGCACGCGGGAGAGACTCAAATCAAGCGGAAGAAACAAAAGTCGAATCCTTGAGGAAAACCTTCGGTCTGCAGCAGGAGAGCGGGAAGACAATAGGCCTGAGCGTGTCACCAAGGATACTGTGATAGGTGATTTTCATTTATTCTCATGGCAACAATTAAGGTCTTTGGTATTGCTTATCAATTTGGAGAGAAAATGTGGTTTTCACTTTGAATCATAAATGTTTGTGGTAAAGTTGAACTTGAATTGTGGTTTAGGGATCAGCATATCCAAACCTATGTTTCTTTACAACCACATACACCAGGGATTGCAATGTTTCAGTTGTGTGAGTTGGAAATGGACTCCCTTGAAATGTGAATATTTATGACTATAACAGTCTCTCAGCAGCCCACCATCCCCAAAGGTAGCCTTGGCCATCCTGACCAAAGACAAATGTTCTGGTATGGGTTTGGAAGGATTACATTATGCTCAAAACAGGACAGCATAGAGGGTTACATATGTTATTTTATAACAGTTTTGAACCGGAAAAAAATTGCTTCCAATACTTCCGCAGTTCAAGTGGGATTTTGTCATTTTGAGATCAAACCAGGGCCCTTGTTGAGTGTTTTTCAAGTTTTACAGACCTCGCTTACATGCAGTTAATATTTGGGTTAATGTGAAAATTCCGATTTTTGAAACGATCTGGATAACTCGTTGACGTGTATATATATATATATATATATATGCCTTTTCCTTCTACGGTCAACAAACAACATTATATTCATGTTACTCACCGCAGTAGTAAAGTAGCCGGTTTCTTCCTTGCTAACCTTAACAGCAAACTGAATTTTTGCAGTATTTTGTGAGATCACAAACTCCGAAGAATACATCTTGTACCGCTCCCGCTGATACGTTTGCAACCTACCTTTTTTTTAGATCGGACCAATCAGGCGTTGTTAAGGGCGGGACGAAACCGATGGCAGGGGGGGGGGGGGGGGTGAAACAAACAAACCTAGCAGACGAATGGACGCTGCAATTAATTCTGTTCTGGCAGAATTACACACCGTTCCCTTGTTGAATGTTGAACAGCGAGAGGCGCTTTGTAAATTTTTATCTGGTAAAGATGTTAATGCTCCCCCCACCCCAAAAGACGAGACCGAAGACGACATTTTCATCCGTTGCCTTGATTGGTCAGCAAGTGCGTCCGTTCCCCAACAGATCTGCCAATATGAAGTTCCAGATTATAATTAAAATGAATAATGATACAATTGATAATGTGAAGAACTCTCTTGAGTCTGTCACAATTATCAATCTGGCTTGTGAGGTTACCTCCTTGCTCCAAAAGTGTGGTTCTGTGCTGCGTCGCTATGTTTATTCATGTTTGTTTCCCTCTGCTCGAGTATTTGCGGTGGGTTGTGCGACAGATGCAGTCTAAGTACACACTGCGGCATTTCACCAGAGAGACTGAAAATTATGTGAAAACACCACAGAGACATCAATGTGTTCAAGTGAGAAATGTAAATTAATGATACCGACAGAACTGAAAAATTGGCTAAAAATGTAACCATGGACTTATTTTTGGGAACCCTCAGTTTGGAAATTCTCCCAGCACTCCTTGCCAAAATGGACTTGTGTCAAATGTGTTCAGAAAGATTTTGCAACAGTTGCTGACCTGAAAAATTGGTTTTGGGGAAAAGTGGAATTTTGTGCCATATTTCAAGTCAGGCCAAGACCCCTGGTGGGGATTTGGAAGTTTACTGATTGTCCTGGTTGAAGCTGGCTTTTAGAAGCACAATCTGGAATCTGTGTTTTGTTGTAGCCGTGGTCCTGAAAAACTGGCCAAATTCTGTAATAGCCTCCTCGGGTAAGTAGTATTGTTGCCATTTTTGGGTCTGGCCAGGCCCAATGATTTGGGGTTAAAAGGGTTCCTTGCATTTCTGCCAGAAATGGGTCTATCGCGGTGCCGTCTGGAAACGTCATTTTTTTCTTTTTCTTTTTTAGGTCCAGAAATACAGACACACATACACCCACAGTTAATTTATATTCCAACACAGCTGTCACCTCAGAAATGACTAAAAGACAGTGATGCTTCCTTGCGCTGTCTGCTTTTGAAAAGGTCAACTAAGGTTCCGTCTCCCTATTTTTGACAACCCGTCTATCTTAAATGCAGTTGTCCATTCTTGTCTGCTTCATTCATCTGCATGCAAAGTTTGCATGAGGAAAGTGCCGGGTGTGGAACGTTGACAGCTGTATGGATCAATGACTGACAAGTCCAGCAAAGATAGAAGTTTGAAAATTGTCTTTTGTGCTGGACCACAAATTAGAAGCCACACTTCAACATGCAGTTTTGTCTGTGGGCTCCAAAATCCGAATTCATCGTTACCTACCGTAACTGTGAAGACTTCATTTGCACACTTACACAACATTCTTAGATCATCTGCTGGGATTGATGAGAAGGGTTTGAGTCATTTTAAATCAAGTTTGAAAAAAAAAACACAATTTCCCCAAATTCACTGGCTATCCATCTCTCAGCCATAAATGTTTTTTCCCCCCTCTCTAACGTGACTTATTTCAGTACATTTAATTAAAAGCATGCATACGTAGGACACATTAGAAGTGGCTTTAGGCCAACCATCCATCAAGCTCTTATTACATATTCAAGGCCGGATCTGCCAAGTCACTCGTCAGTGTCACCCTCTCACCAGTGTTGTGCAATGCCTTTCTTCTAGGCAGCGTGCATTGCCATTTTTCACCTTCAACATGACCACTAGTCACTAAAGATGTAACAATATCCAAACATAACGATACGATAAATATCATAATGTGAACCTCATGGTATGATAATTATCAAGATATTGTGGGGAGGTTGGCGAGATAAAAAAAAAAATCACAGCAGTGGCCAAAACACTCCTAATTAAAATTAAACTGCACTACTAAACTAACCACCAGAGGGTGCTGGAACTACACAAATATAATCTAATCTCACCTTTTTAACAGATGTGCTGCCTTTAATATCGTGACATGACGATGACGATATTGTGATAATTTCAATATTGCAATATCACAATATTACAGTTCCTTACTGGTCACCAGATTGACTAACGATTACATTTGTTATAAATATTTCCCGGTGAGAATTTATTCTATATTTGATTTTTAGCAAAATTGTCATGTCCGGGTTTTTAATTTTGAAAATCTGGTCACACTAACCTTTGTGGGGTGTAGAATACACTTGAAGCCCTCCCACACCTGTGGATCACAACAAGCTTCTTCAGATTCTTGTCACAGCTATTCTCTGGAGTATATCACACAACTTTAGTTTTTGCCATAGCAGCCTTTGTCCTGATAGAGTTGTCATTCTTGTCAGTGTTGTCCCCCACCTGACCGCCATGCTGCGTGATAGGGAAGAATCTCTGCATGATGTCCGCCATCTGGAGTTCAGAGCCTTTCATCATCACTCCACCTGCTTGTGAAATCGCAGCTGCATCCTCCTGCTTTATCCGCAGTGGCCTCCAGTGACCATTTACTACGTCTAGACACCTCTACATCCAGGGCCGTAGCATACAATCTGTTGGCTCTGTCACCAGTCAAGAAAAAAGAAAAAAATCTTATTCTATAAGGGGGGTGATGGGTATGTTCCATTTGTGAAAAATACTATTCAAATTTAGCAACCTTTGCCTGCCTTCTCCAATAAATGAGATCACATTCATTTTACAAAATGAGCCATTTCCCAATTCAGGCTAACTATTATGATCTGCCCTCGAATGTATAAATTGCGTAATGTCATCCAATCCCCATTTCAAACTTTGGTGAGTTCATCACACCGACCAAAACAACATCTGCCAGGGTGTTTAAATGCTGTAATGACTGTGGGGGGGATGAACAACCCCAATAATCTCCATAATCTCACACCCAAAAACCACAAATAAAACTGCGAAAAACAGCTTGTTCCTCTCAACAGCTGTGCACTACAACTGGTGTATTTCCACTATTGCATAGAAATAAGGTGTATTGAGTATTTTAGGAGACCTTTCATTTCAGTAAATGCAGCATGTACATGCTAAAGGTTAATGTAAAAGATTGGCACTGAATGTAGCACATACTTCCCCTGAGGCAGAACAATCCAAAACATGACTGTTTGAGTAATTTGACTGAAAAATTGTGACATGTGACAGACTATTCAGATTGAATCCTGTAGAGACAGTTATTACAAAGTGTCTACCAAAAGCTGTGGTTATGATTAGTTAGTTAGTTAGCTTTGGTTACATTGATTTAGTTAATTAGGGCTAGTTATTTTTTGTCTGTTAGCTAGGGTTAGTTGGGTTTAGTTAGTTTGTCAGTTAATGTTAGTTGGGCATAGTCAGTTAATTTGGGTTACTGTAGTTGGGTTTGTTTGTTTAGTTAGTTAGTTAGTTTGGTTACATTGATTTAGTTAATTGGGGCTAGTTGTTTTTTGTTAGTTAGTTAATTAAGATGAGTTGGGCATAGTAAGGGTTAGTTAAGTTTAGTTTGTTTGTCAGTTAATGTTAGTTGGGCTTAGATAGTTGGTTGGTTGGTTAGTTAGCTTTGGTAACATTGCTTTGGGTTGGGTTTGTTTAGTTAGTTAGTTAGTTAGTTAGTTTGGTTACATTGATTTAGTTCATTGGGGCTAATTGTTTTTGTTAGTTAATTAAGATTAGTTGGGCATAGTAAGGGTTAGTTAAGTTTAGTTTGTTTGTCAGTTAATGTTAGTTGGGCTTAGATAGTTGGTTGGTTAGTTAGCTTTGGTAACATTGCTTTAGTTAGTTGTGGTTTTGGCTTTTGTTAGTTAATTAAGATTAGTTGGGCTCAGTCAGTTAATTAGGGTTACTGTTGTTAGTTAGTTAGTTAGTTAGTTAGTTAGTTAGTTAGTTAGTTAGTTAGTTGGGGTTTTGGCTAAGCAACATATATTAAAAAAATAAATAAAAATGTCATGATTTAATTCTACAATGATTTCTAAATGCATACTGGTGGTTTAAGAACTGGTAAGGTTTAAGGATTTACAGTTTTGACACGTTGATGGCCGTGTCAAATTAGCCAATTCCAACACATCAATGACAATTTAACACCATTCCAGACAAGTGTTTCTATTGTATGTCTGAATCTTTGGCTGGCATTCCTCTAAAATAGGCCATGCCAGCTCAAGCCATGCTGCAACCTGTCACTTTCTTTTCAAAGATCAATTCAAAGAGTACATTTAAAATGTGATGTATTCATACGTTCATACATAAGTGAGTTCAAATTGTTCTAACCACGCAGGTCAGGCAGGAAAGGCTTGTTCCAGCAGCAAGCCTAATTATCATAAAGCATTTATATTTTGAATGTGTTCCAGAGTGTGATTTAACAAGTTGATGAGGAGGCACAGACATGACCTGACCTCCAAATTACATCCCATTAGAAATAGATTACAGCGAGTGTTTGTGAATGCTCAACAAGATGCCACATTACACGTCTTGGTAAACAAAGAGAAACACATCTAAACCCAAAAGACCATTTCACAGTTCGGATTTTGTAAGGGTTGACAGTTTTTTTCTTCTGAGATTATTTCCTATGTTGCTTTATTTATTTATTTATTTATTTATTTATTTATTTTAACTATCATTGCATATTTAGAATCTACAATTAAATATCCAGTCCATCAAACTCAGATTCCAAATGCTGAAACTCAAAAACTAAAATATGTTCCGTTTTTGTTCCAGATATCCAAAAGTTTAATTAGAACATTTTATAGAACGCATGTCAAGCCAGGTTTTGGTTATAGTTAGGCACAATAGTGTGCAGAATGTCAGAGAAAATGTACCCTTTGAAGGTAGAAAGTGCCGTCTTCAGTGCGATGTTTCAGTCGTTCCAACTAACAAGGGCATTATTGCTGCAGAGAGTTTGCAGAACTTGTCTTGTTGAACTCACTCAACTTTTCTTTTTGTATAGTTGGATGTACTGACACACATTAAAACCTCAAAGAAATCTATACTACAAATGTCATTTGGAAGCTGTGGACTGTTCCACAAATTCTAATGCTGGTTGGAAACACTAATGGATTTATCTACAAATATGATTTTCCCATTTCAGCGCAGATTCTGTAAAGGTCTGTCTGTCCCCTTGGGCAGTGCAATACACATCCACTCTGCTCTTATCAAAACCTTAATGATGTCTAATTTAAGAAAGCAGAGCAGATCCAAATATGTCTGCATAAACACAAGCTCCCTGTGTGGGTAATATACGAGTTTTATTATGGTAGTACGCCAAAGTGGAACAAGAAAAACAAACTGTTGGCAATATCTTGCGCTCAAATGCTATATTAAGATGAGCAATTTTTGTATGTAAAGTGCTACACAAATAAAGCTTGATTGAAGTTTGAAGAGGAGCTACATTATTTGTTGGTGTTAACTCATTCACTGCCATTGACGGCTATAGACATCAAAAATTTATTTTAACTATTTCTATTAGTTGAAAGTATTAGTATGAAAATTTTGTTATTGTACATTTAGAACAGATTTAGAGAGCGTTAACTTGTGCGGTCATGTGATTAATTACAATTAAAAATTTTAATGATGCCCCTAATGAAAAAAAAAAGAAACAATTATTAAAAATTAGGGGCATCAGATAATTAAATTTTTTAATTGTAATTAATCGCATGACTTCAATAGTTAATGTACAATAGAAAAATTCTAGGTTTTTATCCGCTTGTTAACAAAACAAAAAGTGAGACTAATAGTGAGAAATAGTTAAAATTAATTTTGGACGTCTATACCCGTCTACGGCAGTGAATGAGTTAAAGTTAAGTAACACAATTTTACATTCAACATCTCTTTTATACATGCCCTGGTTGGTGAACTCTGTCATGGTAACAGCCACATTCTGTTAGTATTTAGCACTTAAATTCATTAGCTTGGCTTTTAAAGCTTCTGACACTAATTCCAGTTACGGTACTACAGTGACAAAAAAATATAAAAATACTACAAACTGAGAAAAGCACAGACAACATGATGAACGACATTTAAACAAAAGATTTAACAACCTTTCTTCTAACGTATCTTGACTTTCCCAGCATTTATCTTGTTTTAGTGTTCTGTCAATGTTGGTCTGTAAAACGAGACAAACTGTGACAAGTTGTCCTCAATGAACCAGGCGATAATGTACTGTTGAAAAAAGAATAGCAATCAATGTCTGGGCTGTGTTAATTAAAACTGATATTGTTCATGCTCAAAGCATCAACAAGGATAACAGACGTGTACACAAACACATTTATAAGCTTGCTTGAGAGTAAACTTCAAATCAAAACTACTCAAACTGCTGCCAGATGCAAACTTTCTAATTGATGCCGTGTGAGGACGTTTTATTATCTAATGATGTCATTGTGAAGTCATTTACTAGATATTTTAAGTAGAGGTGAAGCAACGACTTCGGTACCATGTGAGGACACCGCAGTTGGAACCAGGGTGTGGTTAGTGACGTTACTTTGAGGTTTTTTCTTTCACTGCGTCTTTGCACAGAAAGCTGTAAGCTCTTTTTGCACACATTCCTATAGATTTCATACCGTATTTGACTTGGGGCAATAACTCCACGGCAAGATTTTTATAGTTAGCAAAAAGTAATGAGATAACTGAAACAAAAATAACAAAAAAAATACTTTTGTTAAAAGTGATTTGAAAAAAAAATTCAACCAACTGAAGCAACATCTTTCATTTCAGATCATGACTTTTTTTTTTTAGCCAATCAATCCAATTTGATCAGAAGATTGAGCAAAATATCTATTTACGTTGAATACGTTTATACATACAGTCAGCTACTTCCATTTGTGGGCGATGGGGACGAGCCCTAACCAAGAATAGTGGAAAACCCCCCAAAAAGAAAATTTAATAAATAATAATAAATAAATAATTTTGCATAAAATGCCCAAATATCGCCAGACCCAAACCCAGCCGATCAGATCGGCGTAAAGTCTAGTTTGCAAAACCAAAGATGGTATCTCATTCAGCGGCAAAGGCTTGTGAGTGTTTGCATACGTAGCAAATATTGTTTTTTCATCAAATTTTGAACCTTCAAAATGTCTTGGCGACAAGAAAAACTGTTTGTGAACATTAAAACCGTTAGCAAATGTCTGTAACCTTTAACCAACCCTAATGAAAAGACAACATTCGATGCGTTCACAAGCACTCGGAAATCTTCACCGTTCAGTAAGATACCACACTTATCTAAAACTAAGTCATTATAGTGAGCATTTATTTTTTATTTTTTTTTTTTAAATCTTGCATTCAAAAAACACTCCATATATTAAATAACTAAAACTAACACACTAATAAAAAATGCAACTAAAACAAAGCATAAAAAAAAGACTTCCTCTAAAAGCTCATTAAAACTAACCAAGTAAAAAAAAAAAGAAAAAAAGTCCTATAATGAAAATCATAATCATAACCCTGCTGCATGACAAATATTTGTTAGTATTGAATAATAATGTAGGCATGCACCAAATAGACTAAACTTTCAAATTATTTGGGGCCATTTTTATAAATTAACTTTTTTATTTTTTTTAGCTTTCAGCTTTATACCTTATAAGTGACTGTCGAGCATATAAAAATGGACTTGATTGGTTGAGAAACCACATTAGCGAGACTTCTCATTCCCAATCTCGTAATATGGCCTGACCAAAATACTCAAATTTAGTTTCTACTGCCCAATAAATCATTTCATTCTCTTTAACATATTTTCACATCTCGTCTTTTTCTGACACGGTTGTACATCAGAACCAACTCCAGGGCAAATCTTTTGCCATATTATAGAAATTTAAGAATAGGCTTACTTCACAATCACAACTGCTGAACTGCGGGATAAACAAAGTATTCCAAATTGATTTAAAAAGTACCCTGAGTGTCTTTTAAGGAAGTTTAGGACGCGAGTCTGACCACACAGCTCATGCATAATATTGGAACTCTCACCAGAATAAAAGCTACGCTTGAAAATGTGCAGAAGGACCTTGCAAAGCTGATAGTCTGGCACTTATTCCATCACGACCTGTAGCTTTATTAGGCTTAATCCCCCCCCACTTCTCTTCCTCACTGGATTTTATACCTTCTCGCAAGCCTGAGACAAATGCTGCTGCATTACACTAAAACCATTAATGCCGGCCAATCACATGCTCCGCTGGCTAAAGAAGCAGGTAGACCGACAGCATTGGAGGAAAAAAAGTGGAAAGTGGGGCAAAGGAAGTTGAAGGGTGCACATGGAAACGCTTTTATGCAGCGCTTGATGCGCTGGGGAATATTGCCTTGTAAAGTTTCTTTTTTAAGAACTCTCAGAAAGTCATTAAAAACGTCACCCCCCCCCCCTTCCCCCGTACAAGCTGCGATTTAACAAGCCACTTTGAGGACACGGTATGACATAAACTCCTTTGTAAATGACGACAAGTGCAATCCATTTGGTTGGAACGTGCAGCTCGGCGAAAGAAGAGGGCAAAAAAAAAAAAAAAAAAAGAGGCAGAGATGAATACAAATCTCCAAAAGAATTGCCTTGTGCAGGCAAGGCTCAACAATGTGTCACGTACAGAGAGCCGGATGTCACTCAGGCTCAACAAGGCTGCGCCGGGTTCAAGCAGAGGCGGGGAGAAAAACCTTTCAAGACAAAGCAAATCACTCAGGGGGAAAAAAAAAGTAGAAGACGTCCCAGTGTAAACAAGTCAATTATACTTTACAAATATTGTATAACTACTATATAATTGTAGCATCCCCTGTTGAATTAAAGGTGGTTGACAACTTTTATTAACTCATTCAATGCCATTGACGGCTATAGACGTCAAAAAATCATTTGAACTATTTCTATTAGTTTCACTTTTTTTTTTCCACTTTTGTTAAAAAGAGTATGAAAACCTAGGAAAAAAATGTATTGTACATTTAGAACAGATATAAAATGTGTGATTAATCTTGAGTTTAAATAATTAAGTAATTAAACAAAAAATAAAATATTATTAAAAAATTAGAGCCGTCAGACGATTACATTTTTAAATTGTAATTAATCGCATGACTTTAATCGTTAACTCATGACTAATCACATTTTATATCTGTTCTAAATGTACAATACATTTTTTTTCCTAGGTTTTCATACTCTTGTTAACAAAAGTGGATTAAAAAAAAATAATAATATAAATAGTTCAAATGAATTTTTGACGTCTGTAGCCGTCAATGGCAGTGAATGAGTTAAAAAGCTCTTATGTGAACACACTGGAAGAACGATACATATAAACAGGAAATGCAATTAATAACTCCAACAATATGTTTTGTGTGTCCTTTTATCTAATTGAAACCATATTCCATAAATAAATACCCTTAAACTTAAATTATTGCGTTTTATAGACTTGACAATCTCTTCTTTGAAAACTGTTGACATATATTTATTAAACATTTTAGCCTTGTCTTTTGCCTTTTTGTGTATCATGAAGTAAACCATGCAGAAAATAAAAATTCATAGGTAACAATACTGAACTAAATATTTAGCAAGGAGCGTTTTGGCCACTGAGGGGCAGTGTGGTTCCACCCGGTCTAATACACAGTTAAGTTGTAGCCACATTAGAGAGTAGAAGGAAAAAGTTACGATCAAGTTATTCCAATAAAAGTTGTTTTTTTTGCAGCGTGGAGCCGTTCTTTTGAGTGATAAAAGTGCCGCGAGTAGCGCACTAATTAGCATTAGCGAGTCAGACTGGAGTAGGTCATTACAATTCCTTAGACATTTATAGATTGAAGCAAAAATCATTGTCAATCAAATCATTTTGAAGCAAAAATCGCCCTTAACCGAAAATCGATTCTGAATCGAATCGCAGTCCCCAAAATCGGAATCAAATCGTGACACATTCAAAGATTCCCACCCCTAATATATACCCCGGAAGGCATACATTTTTAAAGCAAATTGAAATTTGAACAGAATAAAAATCACAATAATATATGTGGGAACGCTTCCTCCAGCATTCCTGTTCTGTCTCCCTCTGTTGGCTATTTGCCGTATTTCTCCGACGCGTTGCGACTGCGAAGATAAATTCCTTGCGTTTTGACATACTTGGCCAGTAGATCTGATTCTGATGGATGGTATTACTTCGAGGCATCTACGATTAATCACTTTGGCCATGTAAAACATCGGAAACGTCGTTGTCATAAAATATCAAGATTTTTCTAACGTTTATAGTTCAGCCCCCCTGAACCAGTATACTTATTTTTAACATTGAGTGGGCCATAGTGCACCGCATTCCTTTTATACTGCAGCAGTTTATACACATAACTGCACTTAGCAAGGAGTTTCACTCTTGTGGTTCGACAGCCCATCCATTAAGATAACTGGCGTTAAAGTCCTGTGCTGCCTTGCTGTACCGCTGATGGATACACACATCAGCTGTCAATATGAGTCACATTCACTTTGGGTGACTGACAGCATTTTTGCCACTTTAGAAGGGGAGAGGGAAGATGTTGTTTAAAAAGAAGGCTTTAAACGGTCCAGTATAGTGGAATTGGGTTTTGTGTTTTCCTTTAGGATTAAAAAAATAAAACATTGTTTGATGGCTGCGTTGTTGTTGCTGCCCCCTGATCTTGGGTGCGCAGTATCGGCACATCAGGGCAGGTAGGCGTCACTTTTATCTTAACACAGGATGTTAAGCTGTCATCTGTGAGGCTAGGTGAGACATGTTTGTTTTTAAATGTAGTTAATTTAATAACGTAGCATTAAACGTGCTGTTTTTAGAGAAAATCCTCTTTGATTTTATTTTATTTTTTTCATTGGAGTTGACTATAGCTTGCCCCTCCGTTGTCACACATCGACGACTGTGACACTTATTATGAGTGACAAAAAATAAAGAAATACTTTTTTTTGCAAGTATGACAGTATTAGGAATGGGCAAGTACTGCCAACCACATTTTTGTCATTATGTTAAATGACATTTTATGAAGTATCTCACAAAATATTGACATGGGCATTTTCCCATAGGGGTGTTTTCAATTTGGACATTTTCACATTGCGGTGGCCGGACCGATTAATCGGCCGCCGATTATAATCGACTGATTATTGCCCTTCAAAACAATCGGCCAATTGGGCCATATGGCCGATTATTTTCCCCTTAAAACGTTATAAGCGACGTTTCCGACGCTATGAAAGTACCCTAAATGCACCATTTTGCTTGTGTAGCATTAGCAACTAGCAAGTGTGTTGCGTATGTCATTCTGGTTATTCTGTTGTCCCTCAAGCGTCCTTTAAGCTTTTTAATAACATCCCAGTGGCAGCTAACTGTAAAACTAAACACAAGACAATAAGAATAACATTCACTGTATATTTAAATACGAATCATGCTTAAAACCTAGCGCTAATGCTAAAAGCGAAGGGAGGATCCCATTCAAATGCTAACCGGAAGTTAGCATCGACTTGGGAGTGTTTTAACGAATATTCAGACACAAATGCTGTGGGAACACATAACCACAGGTAAGATAACAATACGGCACAAATTCTTCCTAATGTGTGAAAAATGAGTTATTTTAATAAAATTCAATCATAACTTTCTTCTGTACACCATGGATGCACGGCACCACACTGCTGCCAAGAGGCCAAAACGCACAGGAACAGTCAGTATTTGTTCTTGCTGTTTTTTCAGTTGCTATTATTTGAGTATATTCCATTATTATTTTACTTTCTTATTTTTATTTTGTCATTGTCCTTTCAAGTTATATTTAAAGTTGATATTTCAAGAATTCAAAGAATTTCTTTTCTCAGAATTCAAGGATGCAACCATATGCAGTACAGCAGTAAGAATGGTTTTATTTTGGACACCTTGTATACTTCATGAAATGTGTTAATAAGGTCATACCATGGACTTGTCATTCAAAACAGAGTAAATCTTAATAGTGAAAGTTAGGAATGGGGCGGGAGGGGGACTTTTATGCATTATATATATATATATATATATATATATATATATATATATATATATATATTATTTTATTTTTTTATAATCAGCCGATTAATCGGTAATCAGTATTTTTTTTCTGCCAAAAATCTGTAACGGCATCGGCCTAAAAAAAATGCATATCGGTCGGGCCCTACTATCAATGGTTGTATTTTGTGTTATTTTGAGGGAACAAACAAAATACATTCACGCTGTTATATAAAAGCATTCGGCTAACCATCCTCACATAATGTGTGCATTCTCTCTATTTTATCCCAAAACACATTACATTCTTAGTATTCTATTCAGGTTGGCAAAATGAGTTACCGGTAATGTGTGTCCGCTGGTCAAATGAAATTAATGTTTTGCTGGAGAAGCGTTAGCAAGCTCATTGTATTGAGCGACACGCATTGCAATAGCAGCAGTGATTTCTGCCATTCGTGAATGGATGCGACGCGCTGACGCAAGCACATGTCTTTCATTTACAAAATGATGCTAGCAAACATCACCTTCTTGGTAGTTAATTCCTTTTCCGATGGACTCTGTCATGCACAGTAAATTCTGTCAATTTGACTCTTTTTAGGGTGGGACCAAAATAGACTCCGTTTTAGAGTAGGCTAACAATTTACACTTGGAAGACAGTAAAATAAAGAATGTAGTAAAGAAGTAGGATAGCGTACTTGGTTGTTTTTACAGTGTATGTTTCTGCTATCCATGTGCATTAATATAGACATCAACAGAGATACAATATGTTGTGATTGGACTCACAACAAATGTGTTTTACAATTTTGATGAAAACGAAAGTATACGAGGACTCATTCAATACATGACAGGGACAAAACAAAAAATATATTAGGAAAGTTTGCAGCGCTAACTTTTAATTACACTTTTGACTGTAGCAAGCATGTGATCACCCTCAAAGCACCATTTACTGCGCCTACAACTAAATCAAATAATTTATTCGCTGGCTCAACTGAACACACTCATGCAACCACTGGTCATCATTAAAATTCATCATTATAAGCTGTGCAGAGGAAAATCTAAAAGACTTCTGGGTTCTAGACTCATTGATCTGTGTACACTGCATAAATATTTTTATTATAGTATATAGGGCTTTGTTTTTTAGTTTTAAATCTAGCTAGTTTTCATTTGTTTTCAAAGCGGGTTGGTTAATTTTGATTTATTTTTTTTTCCCCAAAAGGCCGTTTTATTGTCGTTTGTATTAGTTCTATTTTGTCCCTCCCGGCCACCAGGTGGCGGTGCTGAAACAGCACGGAAAATCCCCCACGCGCACGCGTCACTCAAGAAAGCATTCATAAAGGATATGTCCATTGTTCCGGCTGACGTGACGTCACCCTCATGTATAAAGGAGGAGCGTAGCCGGAAACGTGTCTCTTTGAACCTTCTCGCTCTGTCACTCGCAGCGGTGTTTACCGCTGTTCTTCGTCTCCGTATCCGTCGCTGGTGGCCTGTGATCGGGGCAGCGGGGTTAGCCCCGAATGCCTTCGTTGGCACCCTGACGGGGCAGGGGTCACGTTGTGGCCAAATGCTGCGTTGTAGGGATTCGATTCGTATCACGATTCGTATCACGATTCATAGGTCACAATTTGATTCGATACCGATTAATCCCGATACAAATCTATAAATTGACTATTGCAAACATTTTTTTTTTTACTCAAATTTAAGTAAGATTCGTATGAAAATGTATTTATTTATCAGAAAATTCAGGCTTATAACTGAGCCACTGCATTTAACAAACAGGTTGCAGTCTGTTTGAACAGCACTGAAATAAAATATTAAGGCTTAATGTTCCATTAATATAACATTCTAACATGCTTAATGTGTGAATCCTAACCCTAAGTAAGACGTTTTGTTGAATATCCCCATAAAAAAATTGATGTTTAAAAATCGATTCGGCCGCATATCGAATCGATTCGAGAATTGCGCGCTGTAATATCGCGATATATTGCCGAATCGATTTTTTCTAACACCCCTACTGCGTTTGTGCCAAAAGTTTTGTCCGGCTCTCAAGCCAACCACCCTATCCGTCTCGCTCGTTTTGCTCCACCGCCGACGGGTGGGGTTGACGCCCCCCGGGGTTTTGTTGTCCTGTGAGGGCGCTCCGCTCTTATTTGGATACTACGGCATGTTTCCGTGCATCCACACAGCTTTTTGTGGCTTTCGACGGCCCGGATAAAAGGGGCTGCTGTATCCAAGCAACGCCTCTCACGTTGGATCGGGGAGGTGATTCAGCAGTCGTACCGGGTCCCTGGTCGTCCCCCCCTCCTCCTTGGGTGCGCAGTCACTCCATCAGGAGTGCGTCTACGTCATGGGCAGTTCTGAAAGTGTCCTTGAAGGACGTTTCTCCTTGCACGTTCTCCAGATTCTACAGTTTGGATGTCACCTGTCCTCATCCACTGGATGTGGTTCGAGGTTCGGCGGAGGCCCCTCTGTGAGGGTACACTTTCCCGGGTCTTCGTGACATTGCTGGTATTCGGCGTTCCGTGCACCTGGCGGTCGGGAGGGACGAAATAGAACGAAAGTTACGTATGTAACTACGGTTCTTTCGTTTTCGTATTTGTTGTGTACAAGATACGGTAACTATTAGCAACCGCATCTGGTGGCGCTTTTGTATTGGCTGCTGCCAGATGACGTCGTTTGTAGGCGACACACAGTAAAAGAATCAGGATGCTGATAACATGCAGTCATAATCACAACTACCATGCTAAAGTTGACTAACAATTACATGCTAACAGTTTGAATGCTACATCACAGCAAAATGGCAAACCAACGTATACAAAGCGACCACGTGACAAAATGACGCCGTTCATTTTGCCAAGACCTTGCCCGCTACAATGCTAACATGCTAACAACTCTTCGGCTAGCATAAAACACGATTTGAAGTCAAGAAGCTCGGTTTGAGGTAGTGCATTGCGCCACAAGCAGCCCCCATAACAAAGAATGCGTGCAACGAATAGTAATTGAAAAGCACTCTCTCTACTTTTCGAGCCGCGGGGTCGAGGTACTGCATTCCGCATTTCGCAATCAGCCCCAGTTACGTTTGACTGACAAGGGGGATAATAAAAATAACAAAGGAGAAATGGGGCCATGAGTTTGTTCTGTATGTAATATTGTACGGTGATTTTTAATTCCCTGCCGTTGTTTCTCTGACCTGATTCATCAACCTGATGACAAAGTGCGAATGCGCGTGCAATCTGTCTTCATGAGCGCAGGGAGATGAGAAATCTTAATAGAGCAATAATGTCTAATTGCCTGCAATTACTTTCAGATAATGGCATTGTATGCCTCTCGGAAAAGACAAGGCCAGATGATTTGTAAGCAAGGTTTTCATTTTGAAGCCAACTTGTGGAGGAAAAAAAAGACTGATGATGAAATATACCAGAAATGATCGAAAACAAAGTCATTCTTCACAGACAGATTAATAGTTAGTGGAAAGCAAGAATTAAGTTGAAATTGAGAGTACACAAACCCATTATTGTGGGGAAATACATTTCTCTAAAATCTAAATGTGTTGCTCACTTTTTGCAACAATATTGTCTGAATTCACAAATAAGGTCAAGATAGGAGCAGGGCTGGACTGACAATTATTATTTTTCCTCCATTTTAACCTAAGAGACCGACCCACAGTTTAGAGGGAGCAGCCCATTAATCAATACACGCAAACAACAACAAACAAGTAAAAAGCAGTATTTAGAATTGTGAAGAATTACGACATTTTTGTGTCATTGGTGGTTTTTAGATGTGATTTGAATGAATGGACCCCGGTTTACTTTGCACCCACCTTTCCACAACTTCTCACTAAAACGGCAGGAGGAGTGATTACAGCAATAACTCAAATTCAAATCATCTCCCAATGTCTTCCGAAGCGAGACTTTCTCTTCTGTTAATCAGGAACCTTTCTTCTTAGAATCCTCATCATGCCTCAGATACGGTATAATAATGAACAGCAACCACCTGACCTTCGTGATCAATATATTGTACCGTTAGTTATTGATTCCTTGAGATTGTTATGCCCGGCGTGTACGTGAATACAAGAAAAAGACTGGTTATCTTTAATGTATCTATCCTTGTATATACCCTTGAGGCACGACATAAAAAATTAGAACGCATGCTCGTAAATGACGACGGTGCATCCCAGCAGATACATTATACTTATAAACAGTTATGCAAGTTTTACTTTCATTGTGGTAAGATATTTTACGAGTTGCTCGCGGGCCGGTCAACTTGACACAGAGGAAGAATGTGAGCGTTGGAGACGCGACGCCAATAAAGGTCGTTTTGGCTCAACAGTATCCCGAGTCTTTATTATTAAGACATTTTTACAATAGTGATAGAAAACCTCAAAATAAATACATGCCAACTTTTTGGTTTAAGGTTGACAGTAGAGTATGTTGATTTTATTTGACCTTTACAGCGGTGGGAAGTAACTAGCTAGGTTTACTCGGTTACTCAAGTAACTTTTTGGATACTTTGTACTCTTGAGTAGTTTTAATGTATTTATATCCATTTTGGTCTGTGAGAGACTTGTGTGTGACTACTGCTGACTTGAATCCATTTGACCAATCAAACGGAGCCGGGCAGTCACATGACTATGTGCAGTTTTCATACCAAGTTTTTAGTGTCTTATTTACATAAAACTTGGTAGAAATCTACCTTATAGCTCATGGGTGGATAGATTATGAATGTCAGCATTTCAGCCTACAAGAACTCCGCTTAGAACTTGAAAAACATAGAGGTCGTCTCGGCTTGAATTAGTAAATGAAACAGATGTCAAAATTGCTGATGAATGTGGGTGAAACCTATTTGACATTCATTATTTGATTTTTTTTTACTCACCAGTTAGTACTTAGTTTATTCTTACTCAAGTACAATATTTATTTGTATTTATTTTGAGGGGTGTCCAAACATTTTTTTTGAACATGCAATTAATTACTTGGAAAGCCTGTACTCGGGGAATTTCAGTCGCAACACAGTAGACACGTCCACGTGAAAATTTTGCAGTAATAAATGTGATAATAATGCATATATTTATGGAGACTGGGCTCAAGTTGTATTTTAAAATTTAAAAGTTATTTCATGTTAAAGTAGATAGCTATTAGCTATCCCCAAAGTCTTACAAATGCAATTATGCCATCTAGTGGCAGATAAATGACCTCAACACAAATCAATATTACACTCACAGTGCAGTACATCTTTTTAATTTTAACTCAATTTTATGAATTAGTATGAAATGACTGTATCAATGACTAAAAGATGCAGCCATGTTTCTATTAGTTTAAAATTTGTCCCCACTTTTATGATAACAAGCGTATGAAAACTTAAGAAAACAATATTTTATTGTACATTTTATTGTACATTTAGAACAGATTTAAAATTTGCAATTAATCGTGAGTTAACTAATGAAGTCATGCGATTAATTGCGTTTAAAAAAAATTAATCGCCTGACAGCCCTATATATTTTAAATTTTTTCTACTCTCCTCATGTCTTACCGTACACGCAATTTATCATAAAATTACAACAGGAATACATCTGTGTTGTCAAGTTAATGTGTGTTAATTCAGCCCATTTGTTGATATAATGTGCGGATACACCCACCCACCAACCCACACACTCACACACACAGCCAGCCTATCCATATGGCGCGTGAAACATTAAAGTCCCACGTGAAACATTAGCTGTGCCATTTTCCTCCTATGAGTCACAGGATTAATTTTCAGAAAATACAGTGCATGATGGCGGTAATTAAAGACTCTTATTCATCCAATGCACTCGACGTCCACTTGAAACTAATGTTTCTCATGCAGGCTGTATCATTAGGAGTCGTATGTGGTCTGCATAATCGGGAATGTTCTCTTGGGTAGTGTGCAGAATATATAAAAAAGGAAAAAATAGCATATTTGGTATTTCAGTGGGGAATTATTAAAAATAATGATGGTGAAGTCTTTATCAATGCATTAGAGCACAAGATATCTGGCTTCATATTGATAGGCGTGCAAAGTACATAGTGAGGAAGTTCACAAGGTTTATCCTGGAAGTACATAAGAAATGTGTTTGCATAAATTCTAGATTAATTATGACTTTCTCATTGAAGCAGAAAGAACCACGTTTTTGGTCTCAGGCTAACCTTTCTTTTGAATTCTTTTTTGTATTATTGTTATTCATGGTCACACAGAATAAACTGCATGGAGTTATTTTAATTATTAACTGATATTGAATACTGCAATTTTGTAATCAATTATTTATTTATTTTATTTCCTTGAGTGTGTTAACTTGATAGGAATTTAAAAAAAAGCTCTTGTTAATTCACTTGAACTTTTTCACTAATGTTCCTTCCAGCTCGCCACACTCCTCTGAAACCTTGCTTTGGAAAATACTTATACACTTTGGTACAAAATCTAAAATTGGGTAAGACGTTATCAAATTTGAATGAAAGTACACTCTTTTTTTTTTTTTTTACAACCCCTAGGAACCAGTAAACATCTTTACTTATTTGTGATAAACAATTTTGTGTGCACTCGCCCCTATAATATCTTGAAGTATATTTTATTCAAATTAAAAACTTTGAACACTCCACAATGTTACCAGTGACTGACATTAACTTGGCTGGGTTAACATTACGTCATGAGGGAACGTGAGTAGATGAGGGAAGGTGGACCAAATGCAGGAAACAAGTGCAATGCGTGGGACTTTTATTGACCATAGTGAGAAAGGTGAGCAGACAATCAATCATGACTGGACGAGACGTGAGTGGACTGGTCACCATGACAGGACTTGACTTGCTGTGGAGTGGCAGTGACGATGACGACTTGGTTAGCTGTGGCGATGACTTGGTTAGCTGTGGCGATGACTTGGTTAGCTGTGGCGAAGACTTGACACACGAACTTCCACACATAACATAGCAAATGTACCCACACTGCCTGGACAAACACAACACAACTAAATACACTAAGACTAACGAGACACACCTGGAGAAGGGAAGGTACACACAGGTGGACGTGGTTAGACATAACGAGACATGGGAAGAAACCAGGAACACAAGATAAAAAAACGCCAACCACAGACAAAAACAACAAGAACACCCAGAACAAATATAAAACAAACAAACATGACACATTGGTGTGTTTTCATTCTCCTGTCCATTTTCTTTAGCTGCAGTTAAAAGTACTATTAAAATATTACTAAGATTTAACACCGCTGCAGGGAAGGTGTCGGTGCCAGTTCTCAGTGCAGCATTTGATACAATTGGTCATAATATACTGTTGAACAGGTTGGAAAGTTGGATGCGAATAAACAGAACAGTCCTAAAATGGCTTTGGTCCTACTTGAAGGAAAGGGGTGATTTTGTGATCATTGGACATTTTGAATCTGATCAAATGGCCGTGTCATATGGGGTCCCTCAAGGGTCATTCTTTGGACCCTTTTTGTTCAATGTTACCTTTTGGGTCAAAATGCTTCAGAATGCCAATGTTGGATATCATGGCTATGCAGATGATAGACATCTATATTTATCAATGTCTCCAAATGACCAGCTGAAAAACATCTCCAGTCAAATTCCTGCTCTGATGCACATTCCTGAATTTGATTCAACATGAGACTGAGACTGTTGATGTGAAAACTTGACTTTACTTAATTTCTAAAACTCACTCCATGTTGTTATTCATTTGTCTGATTCCAATTGCAAACATAGGCAATTGGAGCAAATGTGGACCCTCGTAGTAGCCCGACGACCCAGTGAAAGGGTCTCCACAAAGTACTTACTTAGCCCAAATTTTGACCAACAGAAGTTCCTTGGAGGACTAGTATCCTTCCAAAAAGAGTGAATATGAAATATGCATGCCCATGGCATCCAGACAATGCCCAGGGCAAGAAATGTCTATAATTTCACTTAAACATGATACAGTGTTTCCCTCCAGGTTTCTCAAGGGCTGAAGGAGAGCAAGGCATCGCAACAACTGACCCCTATGATTGAATGTTTCATAATTACAGACTCAGGAAAAGTTTGTTACTACTGTGAATAATTAATATAAGTAGGATCATTACTTCCTGTCAGGTTGTTTTTATTTGAGGCAGAATCTGAATCTAATGATCAAAAAAGTTTGTTCCGTTTCCAGACTTTTATCTATGTGTGTGCACTGTTGATAGAAAAGTCTTAACCGTTTTTTATTTTTCCGCCTCTTAAGACACCTTTAGAATTTCGGATTTGGCACCACAGAAAATATAATCCTGCGTGTTGTACAGCAACAGTCTGGGGACACGTGATGGAAGAATAACCGTCTGTGTTTTTAAACAAAACAAAGGTTTCTAAAACCACAGTGGAATTAAATGGTCATGCATACCATTAAGATGTGTGCGACGATTTGTAGCTTTGAACGTGAAAGTGACAAGAGAATAAACATTACCCTTGTGTGCCTCGCGTGTCTAAATGCAGTGAAATGCAAGCACAGTAAAAGAAGAACGACTGCAAAGAGAAATAAACAGGCTAAATTTGGAACGCTATTCGCAAATACTGCATAATATCTAGACATACTGTAAATAAACCGTGTTGAGCGTATTATCTGCATTCTTAAATGACAGTGGAACCTCCAAAGTCAAACCCAAGCTATCAGTAATGCTTGTTTATCATTATCATTGAAAAAAATAAATAATATGCCAAGTTATTCCAATTAGACAATTACACTTTGTAAAATGAGCATGGCGGCACAATCCCTTCTAATCCACTCCCGCACAATTGGTCTCACCATATTAACGAGATTGTGTTTTCTCGAGGTGACAAGTATATGCCCCAAGAAAAATACAAGCAAATATGTCAACGCTATAAGATATGCAAGCTCATGTCATATTAAACAAGCCTTGCATTGTACAGCCGACTTACAGTGAAGCCCCAATGTATCACACCTCTGCACTTTGCTATGGGATAGAGTAGCTCACAAACCCACCGTAGCCTTGGATGAACCCCTGTTGCTTGTCTCCCTCGCCTGAAGCTGACTGTGTTTATTTATTGATTATTACGCCTCCCCCGTGTAATATACCCCAGGGTTACAACGCAGCAGGCTCCTCGCTGGTCAAATTTTGCTGTGTGTGCCTTTTTGATCCATGCACATCAGTGTTTAATATTTTATGCTGATTAATACATTATTGTCCATAACATGCCCTAGGCACAGTTATGACTTTTCTTTTTCTTCTTTCTGGTTGAAATGTGTATTTATCCTAAACACTTAAGGGGTCAAAGCAGCCAGTCATTAGTCACAGAGCCAATTGCTGCAGCATCATTTGCTAGGTTGGTTTTTTGCTCTATTTGTTATGGGGCTCTATTCTCTACTCCATAGTAAGTGTTCAAATAATGATACGTGTTCAAAGATTAATTTAGGGGGCGGCGTGGCTCAGTGGTAGAATGACCCTAACCATCTCCCAACCCAGAGGTTGTGGGTTCGATCCCATGTAAGGTGGGAAAGCGCTATATAAATGAAATACCAAGTAATAATGATAATAATGAGATGATGCTTCATGACAAAATGTCAACATGAAAAGAAACTACAATTATGACAACAAACCGGCCTGAACTAAAAGACCTACACTAGGCGAGACAAATTAATAACAGTAGTACTTACTGGTAAAAAACAAAATGAGAAATTGCAAGAACAAGCACCACAAAATAAATAAATAAAATGGTGTCCCTTTTCACACTGCACTCATTCAGTGTGAAAGAGTCATGTGTAGCGGTGTTTTCAAAAAAAAGATTCTGATAAAAAATTAAGAGAGTAGAAGGAAAAAGTTATAATCAAGTTATGCCAATAAAATTTGTTTTTTTTGCAGCGTCGGAAGAGCATATGCCGGTGAGTAATGTTAAGATGCTTCTTTGTATACATTCCTGAAGCTTTTAGTATGAATAGCCGTTCCTTTAAATGATAAAAGTGCCGTGAGTAGCGCGCTAATTAGCATTAGCGAGTCGGACTGGAGTAGATCGTGACGATTCTTTGCACATCTATAAATTGAAGCAGAAATCATTGTCAATCAAATCATTTTAAATTAAAAATCATTTTGAATCGAAAATTGGTTCAGAATCAAATCGCAGACCCAAAAATGGGAATCGAATCGTGAGACAGTCAAAGATTCCCACCCTTAGTCATGTGGCAACGCAAAATTATCGGTGGCTCGCATGCCCATATTAGGAATTGCTGACATAGCAGCCTACCAGGACGTTTAAACAGATATTTTGCCGCTGGTTATGCTGCATTCGAGGAAGGTGGGATTTATCCCTCTCGGTTTGTCCCAATTCCAACCTAAAAAGCGTTCGAGGCGAATGTAAACAACAAAGAGGGCTGATTCCGATAAATTGTTTGTTGTTCTGGTTCACGCAGCGCTGAAGTATGGTGTTGTGCTTTTCCTTTCATTTACTATAGTTTGTTATCACTGCATAGAAATGAGGTGAACTATTGATTAAAATATTATTGAAAATGTCCATTTATCAATTGAGAGCATAGTCACCATAACCCTGACTCTTGTCTAAAGTCACCCGTGATCGACTTCAACCGACGGGGGAGCAGCAACCCGAATGTGGGCAAGCAGTACAGAAAATGGATGGATCATCGCTATTAACTAGTTTACTAGACTTTACTAGACTACCACACGTGATGAAGTAGTCATTTTAGAATTAGTCAAAGCGCATGTGTCTCATTACCCAAGGTTATTTTGTATGCTCCGTACCAAGTAGCTGAGAACAATACTGTCGTATGTTTCTGGTAAGGGGATAACTTTTATTCTGTTTAAGTGTGACAGCTTTATTATATACTGCAGGCAAGAATTGTTTTAGCAATATATACTGTACTGTTAAAATATGGCCACAACGCATGGTGTTCTCCGGCTGTTCTTTAATAAGGCAAACACTGCACCCTATGCTTTGCTATTAATATTTACAGTATGTAATTTCAACTCATCCTATTCATTTCTCCAGTTCCATGCTAGAGGATTAATTAAATTCCAAAGCGAAAGCCGCCGAGCGTGAATGATTTTCAGATGATAATAAAAGAGAGTATTCATTTAGGTTAATGGCTTTTCTGAATGTACTGCGAAAGAGATGTCACCTCATTAGCCAGTTCAGTGACCTCCCAACCTTGTGATTTACGTTTACATAGCACTCATTTCAATGAGCAAACACCACTTTGGATAGTAGGACACCAAGATGAATTTTAGAGTGTAATTGGCTGAGTATTGAGCAAATAATGCTCCCCCCCCCCTTTTTAAAAATGTGATTGTCCAGACTGGTGGTTTTCATCAATAAAGCATCACATCCTGGGGTTGTACACAGAACTTGGCGGATGTGTCCCTTTTGCTTAGTCATGCTTGACCTTGCAACTTTATTAAATTTGAATGTTACTCTTTTAGTAATGAAGATCCATAGAAGAACAAATATCACAACTGTGCATATTAAATGGGGAGTTGGCAAACAACAGCAGCGAAGTGAAGGGACCTCAAGCAGCTGAGAAGTTGGAATGAGGAACATTTCTTCTCTACAGGTAAGTTTTAGCTAGCCCCTCTTTATCTTTTCAGCACATTACATTTGATTGTACATTTATTGTTATAATAACACTCTTTACGAAGCCATGCTACCAATAGCAGCTGTGGCTAATGTTGGCTTGTTTACAGTGCTAATGCTAGCTTAGTATCACTAATGCAGCCAATTTCTTGAAGCCGAATATGCGTGCTACGCCCTTTCACAATACTTTGCCATTCTGACGATGAGGTTGGGATAACCGAAACGCCCTCTTTAATCTGATTCTTTCAAATACGTAGTGTTTGTTATTTAGCCCTTTTCCTTTACACTCGTTGACATACCATTTATTTATTTATTTACTGGTTATCAACTCATGAAAGAAATGATGTGTTCTGCCCTGACCCTGCAATGTTCTTAAATCAATAAGTAGCTATAATTCTTATGACTGGCTCTTTTTTTTTTCTCCATTTATATTGATGAATACTGTTTCTGAAGAAACTTCTCCAGATCAGTGACATTGCAACACTGAAGCGTTCTGACTCTGAATCTGACCTCGGCTCACATTACTGGCCTGCTCGCTTCTTTTTTTGTTTGAATATATCATTTTTATGTCTTTGGAAAGAAACTCCCTTCCTGTCTCTTTCACTTTTCGACTTGAACGGGCTCTTTGTAATTCCCTTGATGCTGTTGAAATTATTTTGCCGTGATAGGCCATGTGGTTACCAAATCTTTTTTTTCTTATTCAGCTTTTCGTTTTTTTGAGACTCTTACAGTAAATACTAAATGACTTGTACCCCCTTCAGTGCTCTAACTGTTAGAGATGATAACATAACAAATTTGATCAATTCTGGCATGTAAGCAAAAAAAAAAGTCAACCCTACATGTAAAGGTGAATATTAATTGCTGGATGTAAAACCTAAAAAAAAATTAAGTTCAAAACAGCTTCTTAAATTGAACATTAGCTCAGAGCCAGCTAATTGCAATGCTTAAATGATTTCAAAGTTAATGTAGAAGGCTTGCTTATTCATAATTAAGTGCTGGTAGCAAAAGACGCGAGGAAGGGTTACTGTTACAGAAGATGCTACTGAAATCTCTTTCAAAAATGTTTTTGAAACTGGCACTGAGTTCATGAGTTTAATGAAAATATTATTTTTAACGACATGAACATTTTTGCAGCCAATTCATTGCTATTCACTTCATAAAGTTAAGCTGTAAGTTAATAGCTGTAAAAGCAAGGCCAAGCGTTGTGTTGTATACAAGTTGCTATAATACACATTTTTTTTGCAACTGCAAGGGCGCAAATGTGCCCCCTGTTGAAAATATACATTTTCCAGAGATCATCTTACAGGCAGACTTAATGGTTTTGTAGTACACTACACACCTTCAAGTAATTTAAACGCTTAGCGTTGCGGTCTTTGCCTGAAGTTGTGGTGATGCATCTTGCGATTTAGGAGTCCCTCCTGGTGGTTCCCATAGCTCAGGCAGTGAGGTCCTTCGCTGTATCAATTATGCCTCAAGTCGCTCCAGGGAAGACTTTGATAGACTGCGCATTGCATAATGACTCCCTCGTTGGTACCCCCCCCCCCCCCCCCCCGTGCAGCTCCTGTAGCACTGCGTGCGTGCGTGCTTGTACATATATTTGTGGCTATGTTTCCAAACTGTGTGTACACAAAAGGGTAAATGGATGTCAGATTAGCTTTAGCAGTTTGTGGGTTACGTGAATGAATTATGACATTTGATACATTTTCCAATTGGCCACTTCGTAAGGGTTGGCCATTGGTGTTCCGAGTTGTTTCTTGGGAGGAGCAATATGGCGGACTCGCGGCTTCAAAACGCTTGAAAACTTTAGGGAGTTTGACCTCTCCACAGATGATATCACATTAAGCTTTACAATCCATCTTCTTCTGAGGCATCAGCCAGTTTGTTTATTTTATTGTTGCTCCTTGTGGTATTTTCTTGCTTAAAATGAGGTCATATTACTACAATGGGGAAATTTGATCAAATTATTTTTATGTCAATTAAAAGTGTGATAAGTGCTTTATTGATAACTCATGGATGTCATATCTCAAATTATTGTGATGGTTTAACAGTTTTTTGGGTTTTATTTAGTTTTGTCCTACAACCCCACCATGTATAATACACAAGGGACACTACACTATTGTATTTACAAGTCACTATAGCCTACGACCTGCGTGCGTTTTGGGGTGGGGTGTCCTGGTGACTCGCTTGAGGATCATTGCGATCGTTTTTCACCTTCAAGTTTCATATTTCATAGCTCATGTTTATGTTCATGTCATCCCACTTAAAAGAGCATAGAATGAAAATGTGTAGTGATATTTTGCGACACAGGCAGACGGTTCATTTTCGTGCTGAATGTGTATTTCAATTTTTTTTTGGTTGCTATGTTCATCCAATATCAAAACCGCTTTTCCTCACAACATTTATACAAACCATTTGTGAATGTCGTTTGAAGGCAGAGAAATCTGGGTTAAACAGCAGATGGCTAAGACACGGCGCTAGCTAGCAACTAGGCTAAAAACACTCCCGTAGTTATGATGCCTACTGTCTAATAAGTGCATTTTTTTTCATTCACTTTTATTACATTTATTACTTTTTGTGCTGCTGGCAAATGAAACTAGAGACCCTGAGGAGGCTATTTGTGGAGAAATCTCAAAATCGACATTTTTGTGCAAACTGTACATTTTCATGTTGTAGCTCGTTAAACATCATTCCGACATGCCGGAGCGGGTCTTGTATATATATATATATATATATATATATATATATATATATATGTATATATATATATATATGTATATATATATATATATATATATATACATATATATATATATATATATACATATATATATATATATATATATATACATATATATATATATATATATATATATATATGTATATATATATATATATATATATATATATATATATATATATATATATATATATATATATATATATGTATATATATATATATGTATATATATATATATATATATATATATATATATATATATATATATATATGTATATATATATATATATATATATATATATATATGTATATATATATATATATATATATATATGTATATATATATATATATATATATATATGTATATGTATATATATATATATATATATATATGTATACATATATATATATATATATATATATATATGAGGCTATAATGGTCAGGCATTGCTGCAAATGAGGAGCGCTAAAATTGAAAGGGGAAATGTTGCCATATAAAGTAGTTTTATAGGAAAGGTGAAACGTGACGTTGGAAAAATATATCATGGTTGTAAGCGGTCCTGCTCTTCATGTAATAACTACAAAATATGACAGAGGGAAGCTCCCGGTCTTAAAGCCTTGCAAGTATAAGAGTACCACTGGATGTATGTATCTCCGCTTCATTTCTAGCTTTATATCATTTCTGTTTTCACTGACTGGCACTTTCTTATTTGGCCTTTTACTTTTTTTATTTTGGTCATAAAACATGTGATATTTGAAAGGCAAATTGAAAGGGTAACAATGTGACATTTGGGATGTGATCATAAAGACTGTAAATGAGTCTAATCCAAAATGAGCCCGCTCTCTCATGTCCCCCGCTATCCGCCCATACAGCTCATGGAACGCTATGGCGCGTGCGTCTGTGTGTGCGCGTCTTTTCAGCCGCAGAGCACAAACAGAAAATAAGTCTTCATTTTACCTTGCTTGTTTTTCTCTCAGCAGCTCTTCTGTGGCCAGTTCAATATACATTGTTTCCACTTCTGTTTTTATTAAACATCATATCTGAAAGTAATAAGCATGGAATGTAATGAAAAATAAGAGTCTGATGTGGTTAGAGATAGCACAGGTTTAGATCATAAAAAAAAGTGCATTTGGGTATAAGTATATTTTTTTTTTTTATCGTTGAAAGAGGATTTGACAATGCTAACGATCATACCGTATTTGTGTTATTGTCATCGCGTTAATCACGGTTAATCATTATCAATGTCATCAAGTTTAACAAAAAAATACTTGCTGTTTAAAGGTGAGGGCTCGCTTGTAAGAGAACATTTCTCAACAATAAAAATTGACACACACAAAAAACACTCCACAGCAACATAAGCTCTGATACATGCATGCACTGACACTCCGCAGGGTGTTCACGCTCCCTCACCCAAAACAACAGAACAGAAACACCATTTTCATTCCCATAATAAATCCTTTTCAGTTCACACTTCACTGTGTAATGTGTTTGCTTTGACACACATATACACACACGCACACCCAATCACCCACACACCCACATTGTCAATTTTCTAAAAATTTTGCACGCAAATTGCAATAACTGCTTTGGACAGCGAGCGCCGTTAATGCATTCTTCCTACTTGCCTTCGTTGGGAGATTGATGGGGAGCTTTGCATTGAGTGGTATTAAATAAGGATACAGAAAAGGGCTGTGGTGAGTGAGATGGACTGCCGGCTGGGTCATTTCATGAAAAAGTCAAAAAGCAACAGGAATGGCCGCATTTTATCTGTACAATAAAAGTTCTGCTGCTACTGGCTGTTTTTTTTTTTGGCAGGCTGTTGTATTTATGTTCGACAACGTTGTTCTACGCGTTCTGTCCGTGAACGCGTGTTTACAAACTCTCTCTTTTGAAAATAAGTACATTGTCAACTTTGCAGCAGCTTCTCTCAACTTTGCAAATTTTATATGGGATTTTTCTTTTTCAAATGATCTGGCACTAAAATGCATTTGTATTTATATATACTTCAAATAATAATAATAATAATAATAATAATACAAAATCACCAGAGACTGAAATGAGTACTTAAAAAAGCCTTTTCTGCTTCCACAAAGTGCGCTTCCAAAACCCTGATTTTCTTCTTTTTTTCTTTCTGGAGTGCTCAGTTCATTCTGTATTTTTACCGATTTGACATGTCATCATCATTGCTCTCTTTTTTATTTTTATAAATTTTTTAAAAATGTATTTTTTATACATTTTTATTTTGTATGTGGGCGTGTACGTGCATGTGCGTGTGTGCGTGCGTGTGAGTGTTTGTGTATGCATTAGTTCACCTAAAACCTATTAAAAAATCCCAACACCCTGATTTTAATTGTAATGAGGGGAGCCGCCTCGATTGGCCTGGATTCGTATGCGTTCCATCCCACAATGTCGCAAAATGATTTGTTTTATTTGCACTTGTCAAGCAAAATACCAAAATAAAGAAAAATGCATACAATGAAACTAGATGGAATTAGGGGCCTAAAACATGAATCTCAATCCTCTCCCTCTCTCTTTCGTTCTCTCCCTTTCTCTCTCTCACACACACACACACACACACACACACACACCCACACACACACACACACACACACACTTCAGTTAAGAGACACTTATGCTGTAGTGCGACAAGGTGAAGGCAGTTACATTTCTGCAGAGAGGAATATGGACAGAAATGAGGCATGAGTAATTGGATAGAAAAAAAATTGCTTTGGAATTATGACATGTCAGGAGTATGCTTATGTTTTCTTTTTTTTAAAAAGATGATTCAGTTGGTGATTCAAGACATAAGAGGTTGAAATGGAGTCTCTTTGTAGAGGAAAATCATATGAAATATGCATCTGCTTGTGAATGCGCATCGCATGCACGAGTGAGAGCATATGTGCTTTTTGTGTGGCTGTGTACCAAAGTACCAAGAACTATAATTACGACGTACATGTATTCCTCCTGAATTTATAAAGAAATGAATCAGACACAAACATGTGCAGAAGTGAGCGTAGACACACTTATGGTTTAAAAGTCATTACTGTTGCACATGAGGCCTTTGAAAACCAACAAAGCAACCACAGCAGTTATTTTTCATGGTTACCACTCTCGTGCGGCACACCAGTGTGCTGTGAGAGATTACCAGGCACTATGTGGGAAATTATACATTTTCACTTAATTGGTCTGAAAATTATTCAGTTACTTAATTACAATTATTTTATTTTTTTTAAACAGCAGCAAAAAACACCCCATTTATGTCATTGATATATCGTGATAGGTAGAACTAATAACTGGTGGACGGACGGATAGACAAAAAACAGATAGATAGATAGATAGATAGATAGATACCAACCAATACTGGTATCGGCAGAGGTCCCGATACTGCATTAAAACAGTGGTATCGGTGTGTACTAACAAGTAACATGCCGATGCCGTTAATTCTGACGCTAATATAGGACTTTGGATGCAGCATCTTGTGTCTTGCTCATGCACGACATTCGCTGATGTCTGACATGTTCACTGCATGCCGGGCTAAGATATCCTATTGGCCCTTGAATGCTCTGAAGCAATGGCAGGCCAGTTTTTTTTTTTGTTGAGAAAAAAAAAACGAAACTTGGTATCGGCATCGGTCGATACTGCAAAGCTGGGTATCGGAATCGGCATCGGAACGACACTAATAGATAAGATAGATAGATCCCGACTGTGCCCTTGAACTAAATACGAACAAATTCAAAACAAATGAGATCCTCATTAATATTCCACATGAGATTCAATAAATGGTGTGACAATCCCTAAAGTCTTGCAAACATGCCACCCATAGACTAAGTGACACTTTTCTCAATTCGATTGACTTTAAGGGAATAATATAGACGTATACCGGCATAATTAATTTTCCATGTCACAGTAAACCTTCTTGAAGCAAAAGTCAAACATTTGAAAATGAAGAACCATACGCGCGTGAAGAATGATAAAGAGTGCGATTGTGTTTTTCAAAACGAACGACTGGAAGGGATAGCGAATGAGCCATTATGAATACAAGACTCGAGATGGAAATAAAGTTACACATCAAGGAATGATGACTTTGAAATGTTCTCAACTATTAAAATATTGCCTCCGATTTCTCTCTTTCCATTTTACAGCTCAATTGCACTTGATGTGTCTCCCCGTTCGCCTTAAACGAGCGAGCAGAGTATGAGGGGGGGAAATGAGGTGTGGAAGACAGCTCTTTAACTAGCCATGTCTAATCTGATTTAATGGACTGATTAACTGACTGGTTGACTAACTTGCAGTTCAGACGCAATTTCCCCCAGGGAACAATAAAATACTACATCTAGCTATGCTTTGGTTGAATAACAGCGTTTTGGACTGATTTACTTCCTGGCAGATGATTAAAAAAAATAGATCAGCGCTGACTTTCTCATAAGTTTAAGACAATGAATGATTGATCCAATCATACGGATTACATTTTCAAGTAAATGACTCAATTGTTTTATTTTATTGATTTATTTACTTTTAAAACATTCCATTCCTTACTTGATGAAGTTCCAATTCAATTGCATTGTTTCCCTCCACAATGCCTTGCGTTAAGCTATACATCTGTAAATAATAATAATAATAATAATAAATCCATCCTTCAATTGTGAAACAAACTAGATTTGACAAACTCTTTGACACAAATTGGATCAACTGCTCTTTCACCCAAACGTCTCATTTCGAAGTAGGTTTTTCTTTTTCTTTGCATTTTTGTGGTGAGCCCTAACTTTTTCAAAGGCTTATTTCCTCCTCCATTTTTCCCTTGGCATTAAAAAAAGGGGGAGGTCTAGGATCATGCTTGGATGCTGTGAAATTGAACATGAATCAGGGAGAGCGAAGCAATTCAAGTGCACACATCCCTAAATGTTCATGTACACATTAGGTAGCAATACACACAGTAAAAAAAACACCCACCACATAAAGCAAATGTGTTTGGGGCAATAATAGATTAGGTCATTATCGGTATTTGGCCAATAGAGGGAACCAAGGTCCCGCCTCACTACTCAACACATTACCCAATCAAAAGTAAAATAACAAATATGGTATGCATATTTTAAAATATATGTAGCCTATATCTAATTATATATGCACGAGAAATATGTTACGGTCCACGATGCTCGTTTGTTTTTGGTGTGTGGGGGTGTGTGAGCGCTCCTCCCTGATTGGTGGACCTTTTCCCCGGCTCGGTCCACCAATCGGGGCAAAGGAGGAGCCTTGATTGCTGCATTGGCTTCAGCTGTGGGCATTATTGGCCACAGCTGAAGGCCCCGGCTTCGTTCCGCAAACAAGTCTCGTACACACAGAAGCATTTCAAGATTTGCGTGTGTCCAAAAGAAGACGCTGAGGACGTTTAACGGTTGTAATGTATATGTCAAGTCTGGAGTGGCGCTGTAGCGCAGCCACTGGGAAGAATCAGCAAAGAAGACGGACACTTTTAAAAAAAAAACTTTATTGCAATCTACAGAACAAACAAGGCTTTGCATGTATCAAAACAACATGAAAAAGACAAACACAGAAGAAGTGACAATGGCGAGTGATTCAAGTACAACACCGCTTGCTGAACGTGGGAATAAAGAAGCAAAATATTTTGCTGCAAAAGCATAAGCAAGCTAAGGAGGCTGCGCAAAATGACTACAACACGGCTATCTGCCATTGTTGTTGACAGACTGGCAGTCACGTGAGCATTGGCGCATACGTCATCAATGTGCGACATTACGTCATCATCGAGCTGCGACCATTACGTCATCGCTGGAGGAGTATCCTGCATATGGTGTCCAGACGGACGCTTGCGGGGCGCGGTTTGAAATCTTTCTTCTCTGGAGCCCGGTTTCAAGCGCCGAAACCACGGCGTCATGTGGACGAACGGCTTGAACGGTAAGAAACCTGTGAGGATACATTGAAACTGACTTTCATGTGCCTCTAAGGCTTGTGGTCAGGTTGACTGGTGGTCTGGCTGTTTGTGTGTGTTTGCCCCCTTTTCATTCATTCGTTTGTTTCGTTAGCCAGCCCTTATACCTCTTGTGTTGTGTTTTGTGTTCCAGCGTCCTTTCGTTTTCAGTGCAATTTAGACATAAGTTCAACCGGTCCTGTTTTTAAGTCCACTATCCATTCGTGTTTATAAGTCACTTACCAGTATTTATTCAATATTGCACTCCGGCAGTTGGAGGGTCAGGAAAGTGGCCCGACATTTCGGGAGCGTTGGCTCAATTTAGTTTTTGTGTGAGGTATAGTGTTTTGTCGTGTGTTGCCCCATCCGTGTATTGTCCAACCATTTTGTTCAGTGTGCCCTCTTTTACACCATTTCCCTCTATGTTTGCTACCCGCGCGCCATAACCGCCACCCGGCACGTAACATAGACTAGGTCATTATCGGTGGTTGGCCAATAGAGGGCACTAGGTTGCCGCCTCACTACTCACCATGCTACCTAATCAAAAGTTTAAAAAAAAGTAAATATTGTATGCATATTTCAAAATATATGTAGCCTTAATCTAATTATATATGCATGAAAAATATAATAAAGTTAACTAGAAGTGCAATTTCTGGAGGAGTTGCGTATTAATGCTGAATATTTTTTTTTACATTGAATCATATGGAATGATACTGAATGATACGGAATGATATTAGATGATGTGGAATGGGAACAGATGTTTTTTTTGTGTGTGTGGGACGTGGACATTTGACATGTTGAAAAAACAAATTTCCAATGGTTTGTTGAATGTGTCATTGTGAATGAACAGGGATTTTTTTGTGGGAATTTCAGTGGTGAAAAACTGAAAATGTAAAATTTTTGTTCAATGAGAATTTTGAAAGTAGAAGAAAACTGCTCCCAATGTGAACTGTTTGGGCTAAACGCTTTGAATTCCACAGAGAAAATTATGTGAGTCGTATGCTGAATGTCTTATTGGAACTAAATAGGAATTTTTGGGCTAATAATATCACATTTTTGTAAAACTGTACATTTTTGGAATGAGAAAAATAATAGCCTGCAAGGAGTGAATATTTACAATATGTTGAAATTGAATAATGCAAATCACATGAATTATGTGGTAGTAGATACATGTCAAAATAATGGGCGGAAGAAAAATAGGAATAACATTTTCACACATGGATACTGAAAGCATTTACACAATGAGTAAAATTGTTTTATTTATCTGCGTTGTCTGATTTCTGCTCTGTGGCGCAAAACACACCACTAATCTCTCTCATTCAAATATGTACATAGCACAGCAGCATCTCCTTAAATACAAGCGATAAGAGCGTGTTGGGGCACAACTGTCCTACGGCCAGAACGCAATGCTGATCGATTTACATAGGAAGACCCTCCCATTGGTGGAGATTGTAAAATGGAGGAATGAGATATTAAGGTGCAGTCCTTCAAGACAGTACCTTTTTGAGAGGAGAATGTACCAGCAGCAGCAGCTCGACATGAAATAGAAATTATTCAACAGTCCTTGGAGTCAACAAGGCTTGGATAACATGCATGTAGTGAGGCTAATACTTTATTCTGCTTCGTTTTTATTTCAAAATGATAGCGATAGGTAGATGGATAATTGGAAAAATGTACAGTATATATAACTATAAGGTTAATTGATCAAATGTGAGAACTGACCAAGTCCATACTACTGGTAATGACCTCGACGTGGTAGAAAGAAGGCCATTACAATTTGATGATGTTGTTTGTAAAACAACATGCAATCTAATACAATCCCAGTTATATTGAGGACAAATAATTAGAATCAATATTGTAATTAGTAGACGCTCAGAAGGTGCTCAGAGCTTCTCCTTTGATAATATTCCTCCATGATTGCGCAACAGTGATAAAAGTGGTTCGCACGTCTGCCTCATAGTTTAAAGTAGTGATGGGAAATTGAAGCTTCATGAAGCACTTGTGATATTTTTTGACTCCCCTAGATGGTGCTCTTGGTTTAAAGGCTAGTGCAAAGGAAATTGATTACATTTCCACTGCATCTTTCAACCAAGAGTGGCATCTAGGGGAGTCAAAAAATATTACAAGTGCTTCATGAAGCTTCATTTTCCCATCACTAGTTTAAAGGCTCTGTGCTCCAATATTTTCTCTCTGTGCTTGCCCCCCCCCCCCCCTCTAAATTTATTGTTCCACTCCCTCCAAATATTAAATCCACAGCTAATAATCTTGTCATTCAGCAAACCTTTGTACTGTAATTGGGATTTATTTAATTTATTCCTAGTAAACCTTCTCATTGTCATTTTTCAAGAAATGGCAGCAGAACAAAAAAGCTCAAAGCCATGTGGGTTTAGTTCATATGAAATAGTCATTTAAAATGATACATCATATCAATCATTGTGGTTGAGGTATTATATGACTTGAATATTTAGCGACTACTGTGCTGATTTGTTGATGACACAGCATTTATTCTATGTTTTATTCAATTATGTGGCGCTCCCCTTCAGACTCCTTACCCATAATCCTCTTCAGCCCACTTCCCTTTTGACCTCGTCGTCGCAACCTCCCCGCGAAGAGAACACGGCACCTTCCTCCACAGTTTTCTTACCACTCACTGCTTCCCCTTTGTGGAATTTTATTTCTTTATCCCAGGTGACATTTCTCTCCTCATTCTTTATACATGTCTCAACGACTCTGCTCCCTTGACATTTGTAATCTCCTTCTCCTCCCCTCTTTTCATGAATAATCCACCCTTTTCAACTGTCATCGTTTGATTTTTCACACATATTCTCTTGGATTTCTTTTTTGGGGTGTCCTTTCTTCTGGTGACATTCAGTGAGATGGAACTAGCGCAGTGTCAGCAAGAAGACTCCCCCCAAAAAACGATGACATTTATGGAAATTATGAACCACTGTATGGTTACACTATGCTAATGAAACGGCTTCATAAAGAATAATCTTAGCTCGAGAAGAAACAAGTTTATGTCCCATCAAATTAGTAACAAAACTTTTGCATGATAATGACAATCATACCAGTGTCATAATCCCAGCTGTTTATGGTTACTCCCAAAATAGGAATTTGATATGTTGTTGTTGTAAATGTTTAATTGCTTTATTTCCGGGGAGCACAAAAAAAAAGAAGAAGTAATTTTCTGTCCCTTTACAAGAGCACTGTCATTTAAAATGCAGGGTTCAAAGGAAGAAGAAAAATGAAATCCACGAAAATCCTTGAATTTCTTCATAGAACGCTAATTTAGTCACCGCAGGAAAAGTTGGCAGCAGATATAATCAGGAAACAATATAAAAATTTGGACAAGAAATTGGATTAGTCTGAGTAACGAGGGAGATCTTTCATCAGCGCTTGTTATGTTTTGCTGTACAAGGATCCATTTATGTGTAGATAACAAGTGCTAAAAAGGAATTATAATCAGTCTCAGAGGAGAGAAGAGGGTGCTCCTCATTCACAGCAGCCACATATCCTCAATTATGAGTTGATTATATATCTGCAAAGATAGCTTCTGAGTGTGCTCGCCAATGATTAGACCTCATAAATCTTTCTTTGAATTCCTTAATTAGGTTTCCACCATCAATTTTTTTTTTTTTGTTAGTCTGCACTTTTTTCCCGTCTTTTGTCTCTCCCCTTGTCACATTCCTGCGCTAAAACATTTGCCCTTTTTTTTTTTACTTCACTAACCTCCTGCCAGTTAAGCAGTTTTGAATCGCTGCTTTCAGTTTAACTCGGCAGCTTCAATGTGACTCCGCGCGCACACGTTGCACTTATCCTCTCTTTTAAAGTGTTGAGATATTTAAGCTCACAGCTCATTGGTCAGAACCCACACGTATGTGGTTAATTGGCTGACCTGTGTGTTAGATTGGAGAATATATATATATATATATATATATATATATATATATATTACATTTATATTTATTTTCCTTTAGAAGTACAACTTTCAATTAAATATCTAAACATTTGCTCACATATTTTCTTTCTTTTTAGACAGTATAACAGAAAGGGGGAACGGAAAACGATGATTGCACAGAAGCATATGGCTTGGAACAGAAGTGCTAATTATTTCCATGCTGCTACCTCCATGCGACGAGATGAGAGGATTTTCAGGGCCATTCAGAATGCAAATAGTTCCCACCTGCCGCCATTCTAAACAAGTATCCCAATTAAGAGTTTAAATCTTCTTTATACACCTTCTAAACCTCGTGCCTCCCACAAACTTTCTGCAAAAAGCTATTTGTGCGGTAGGAGTGGTTATATGTCCCCGAAAGTTTGCCATCAAATGTTGTCGTGTCTAACTCTTTTAATAGATGATGATGTTGATTTATATATTTCAGATCCAACTGTTTTTCATGCATCATAAAGGTTGTTGGCATCATGTCACGTTGAAACGGCAACAAAGTAATCTTAATCTTAATGTCCTCATTAGGGGCGACAGGTTTGCTGGAGCCTGTTCCAGCTGACTTGGAGCGAGAGGCATTAAAGTAATGCATTAAGTGGAGTACTGTGGGTCATTTGGAGACTTCAAATGACACTTTTAAATAATTTCATTGTTTGTTTGGGTGTGTTGATACCATAAAAAAAAAAACGAACAAAAAATAACTTTGTAATGTAAGAATAAAACTTGAACATTGCAGGATGTTTCAGGGTCAAACAGTCCTTTTTGTGATGGATGCAGGATGGGCCAAAGGTGATCTGTAATTTAGTGGAACCACATATTTTGAAGTGTCATTATCAGTCATTCCACTTGATTATTACTACCGTGATTAATGGGGCAATCTGTGCCACCGACCCGACTCAATCCATTACGCAGTCTTATTAATGAGCGAGAAAATTAAAATGTATAATTAAACCGCAGTCGCTGCATCTTAGCGTTATGCTGTGTAATTTGTTTCTAGACAATAAAATCCCCATTTGGATCATATTAGTGTTGAGATTATAGCATACCGTACACAATTTGCGTAATAACTTTTTATGGATAATTCCGTTACTGAATGTTTGACTAAAGCGTTCATAAACACAGGCACACATCTTTAGTAAACATAAAGCAATACCGTATTAAAATTGCATCCACAGCAAGACCTAAATCTTAATAAATACTGGAGGGACGGATTTGTTTATGGATTGGAAAAATCTTCATCAAATTAGCATGCAGGTACTCTATCATGACCGCTACATTCATTCCATAACTTCCGACTTGCCTTGAACGGCACGGCTCATTCAATTTACACGCTAGCACAAGTGGAATCTATTTCGAGACGAGCTGTAGAAGCAGATGGTGCATGAATATATTTGATATAAAAACACATAAAAATGTAAATGCTCGGGTCTTGGTGAAACAGTTGGCAACAGTTGATTAATACCCGATTTGGCCTACAATAGTGGATGATTATTTTGGTATTTTCCTAAATCCTTCTAGGAGTGAGCTCCAGAGAGTTAAATGTGCACACTTTCATAAGGGACTACTTTTCTAATTCAGATGACTATATTGATTACAATCCATCCAAGAAGCATGAAATAAACAATGACCCAACACGGAGAAACAGAACAGGAAGCCTGGTGGGTCAACTTTCAGCGCCCCAAATTTCTTTGGGTTGGTTGCCTTAAGACGTATAAATCTGCCTAGCTTCATGTTTGCTTTCGTAATATAGCATTATATCAGTAATATATCGGCCACAATCATGTACACGTGTACCAAATACAATGTGATAAAGTGATTTATTTGTTGCCGGGAAGAGACCCATTTTTTTGTTCAACGTTAAATCACAGTATTACTTGTTTTTAAGTTACAGTTTCTGCCATTCAATTCAGAGTACATACTGTACATTTAAAGTACAAGCAATGAATTAATTACAACAAACGGCTTCATCGCCTCATACTGAAACACATAAACAGAGCACGTTAATTAAATTGCCATTTGTGATGATACCCAGTTATATCGCTACATAACAGTCATCAAATCCCGAGCATTTTGTTGACAGCACTATAGCCTCATAATTAGGCTACCAGTAACGGCAAGACGTTGCTATCACAGCTTTTCAGGCCTTCCATAACCACAATCATTTGCATAATTTTGCCTTGATTACATAATGTGGAGACATAAGCTGTTGCCTGCAACATTCTGGAAGCGCCAAGAAGTAATTAGTCAAATGGATCAACCGATGCTGTTCATGAAACACCATGACCTTCAATCAGTTGATGATGTGGTGTGCTGATTTTGCATTGTTTATTTATTTATTTATTTGGAATTCTCATTCTCCTGCTATATATCTAAAAAATAAGAATAATAATTCCTGAGAGGAATGATTGCAAATTCTCAATTACAGTCATGTAATTCATGAAAGTGGTTCAGTATTGAGGGTGGCATTTTACTGTATACACACAATTGATTATTCTGCCACCATTTTATCATGTACAACAACTCATTTAACCACGAGATAAATTAATGGACAATAAATGAAAACATAATAAATAGGCTATATTTTAAAGAACCAATCTCAGGGACGATGGAGTAATTTAATATAATAATCTAATAAATATTACTAAATGCTCATTAATGTAAATGCTCAGTGAGCCAGCCTAATTTTTTAATATGTCCAAATGTCTGCTGTCATTCACATTCTTACCCACTGTCTTTTCGGTCTTGCTGGCTTAGTACAATTTAAATATTTGCAGACTTAAACGGAAGAAAGCCAATCTCCTGCTCAGGATTTATGACCTTTAAAAATAAGTGACCACAGTCAAATGGCATTCAAGTATACACAATTTTGAAGGCCCATAAAAGCATTTTCTTTTAAATCTCAAAAGATTTTCCATTTGTCCGTCAGTCTCAATCTTCTCAACTTCTCCCTCCATAATAACAGAAAGGTGTTCTTTAACCCCTCTACAATAAACTTCCTTCCTTTTTCTTCTAGCATCATAAAAAAATCATTAGCGATCAAACTTCTAGAAGGAAAGGGTCAAGGACTTATCTGTCATTAGCATTTAGATTTGAACCAGTATGAGACTGGCAAGGAGGCAGAAATACCGTACAGAACATTTATGAGATTTTTGTTGGTCATATTTTATATTCCAAAAACTCTGAACTAGTTTATACCATCATATAACATAGCAAATGCTTTACTGATTATCAGACCGGTTTACAACACACATCTCGCCATCCTATTGAGTTGACTCTCTGTTGCTAAAGTTCATGTTTTTTTTGGTAAACATATTTTCACACTGACAGAGATGTAGATGTGGAGTCAGAGGTGTAAGAATGGTGGGATTGTGATGTGAGCAGCTTCACAGACACAAATTTCATCCAGAATTGCAGGAAGTTTTATATTTATATTTTATATCGATATTTTCACACCTTGTGTGGGGTTTGCCACGGTCAATCTGTGAGCCATCCTTCTCAGTGTGGATGAGCTGGGGGGGCTTTTCCTCACATGGTTTCTCTGTGCCCCGCCATGTCTTTTTACGTAGTTCTCAGGTTGTGTGTGTGTTGTTTTGTCTTTGCTATATTGTGGGGCCCATGCACGCATGTTTTTCTACCGTTGTGGGGACCAACATTTTGGAGGTCCCCACAAATTCAGACCTCTTTTGGAGGGTCGAGACTTGGTTTTAAAGTTGAGGTTTGAATTGGGTTATGGTTGGGGTTAGGGTAAGGAATGGGGGTAGGCAATCATTTTTGATGGTTGGGGTTAAGGGAAGGGGCTGGGAATCCTCAACTATGATACAAAGACAAGTGTGTGTGGGCGTGCTCATGTGGATGATTTTCTTTTTATATTGTACTATGGATGTGTTAATTACACAGCACTTCAAGTTTTTTTTTTGTGTATGAAAAGTGCAATATAAATAAAAGTGGATTAGATTTCCTTTTGACAAATATATATTGTATGTGCATGTTCAGATGTTTAAGAAAAAAAAAACACTGGCGGTGTGAATGTAGAAGCTGTGTCATTCACTATATTGCTCATTTAAATTAGGAATGTTGGACCTTGATGCTGTTTTGGGCTCATTCTAGTTTGCTGAAAAGATAGTAATAGTTTTAGCTGAGCTTGACTTTTTCATAATATTTTCAAAACTAGTGAGGCTAATTAGAAACACTATCTCTCTTAACCCTGTTGGAAAAACATGTAATTGCTACAGCACAATTTCATATCTTACATATTAGGATATCCTTGAAGAGGACAGAGTTCACAGGTAATCAAATTCTGTTAAATACATTTAACCGACTTGAAAGATAACATTGCAAAATTGAAAATTGAGATGTGGAAGTTTCTGTGAACGTGTGAGCCACACCTGTTCCAGATTATTTTAATTTTTTTCACCCTGATACGGATCTCTGACTTGCTTTTACTCTCTTGTAGGACACGTTGGGGATGAGTTGTCAGTGTAGGCTTCATTTGTTCTGTGTGTTTGCGCGCACGCGTGAACAGGTGCTGCATCAATGGATGTTATGCACTTTGACCTCAGTGACGTGCAGTGAGCTCTAGTTTTGGGTAAGCAGGCAGCCACAAATTGAGACGCTCACACCAATTACAAATTTGTATGTCGCCAGGCAAATGCACAACGTATCCTAGGGCGACCATATTTTTATTTCCAGAAAAAGAGGACAGACACTCAGCCCGACCTCGAGATACTTAAATGATACTCAGCTTACTCCAAAATGCCATACATTCAAACTATTTTAACATATGCCGCCTCTGTATGGGTAACAAATAACAATCCAGGTCCAGAAAGTAGAAAGCCTGCCACAGTTTGGCTTTAGCCCCAGGTGCTAGCTAGCTAGCTCCATTGATGCTCGTTTACTTGCTAGAAAGCTAGTTAGCTCGCTAGCATCAGGGGCTAAAGCCAAACTGTGGCAGGGTTTTTACTTTCTGGACCTGGATTTGCCACCTCTAAGCCTTATTTATACTGGCCAGATTCGATATATTTTTGTGTTATGTGAAAAGTACCTATGATGAGCGACTTGGAGTCGACCTGGGAATTTGCCAGCTTCCAACGTGCTATCAGAGAAGGAACGTCACAAATCACGACCACTGTGACGTTTCAAATCCAAGGCAAAAAATTCCAGGAGGACAAACCCCAAAATGGGTTTTACCCTTTCACGCATTCCAACACATTGCCGCAATCTCCCAAATCTACATGTGGACAACAGCGTTCATTTAAAAAATATATAAATCGATGACCCTCGGGCTCTTTTCATCACTCACATTGGAATTGCTCGAATTGATTGGTTGTGAACTTTTGAAGTTCAGTGGAAAGTTAAATTGAGTCTGTGTCACTTTCTATTCCATACTGTCAAACCATATCAAAGAAACCATTTGGCACTGCATGCTACATATCCATCCACCTGGAAGCTACCATTAGACAATTTCTCTTTGGGTTGTTTAGAGTGTAACACGCACACACACACATACACCCACCATAGATTCTCACCTCGTGTTTTCCACTGTTTTGTACAATTTCTGCTTGCAAATTTTTGTACAGGTATGTGCATAAATTTCAGATACCATAAAGGCACATAAAATATTTCAGTTGGTGCCTTAATGTATTTTAATGAGCTCTACTTTCAAAAGCAACTCCCCTGCGGTTAGCACAGTGTAGCGTGCGCAGAGAAGAGATAAACACACAGTAATGATGAAGCATATTAACCTGTCTGGAGTCAAAATAAATGAATATATATAAATAAACATTCATTATTTGTGTTCTTTTTGTGACCTATTGAATCTGCCCTCACATTAATGAGCACATTTTGGCCATAACTTTAGAAAGCAGTATCTTGATTTTGGTGCTAGCATTTGGCTTTAATTTGGAATGTACAGTATACATCTAAATAATAAGCATAAAGTGATGAATCTCACCTTGCTTCAACGTTGTCATTAAGATTTCCAGCCCTTTAATGCTAATGCTATCAATGGTTCTTAATCTTGTTGCAGGTACTGAACCCCACCAGTTTCCGAATCCTTTTTTATTGGAAAAAAGAAAAGAAAATGAAATGATCAATATCTTATTTTTTTCCCTTTTTTCTTCTTATTTTTTTTCAATGTAAGACTTGTTTACTGGTAAACAAAATGAACAGGGATTTTCATCAAATCTGGCTCTCTCCACCTTGAATTCAGAAATTGTGTTCTTGTATTGCCCATCTCAATGCAGCTTAAGGACGTGTTTAGTTCATATGGAACCCATGGGCAGCCGAAACAATCAATACAGCAGAGGCCCCAGAATTGAACCCTGTGGAACACCATACATTCCGTTGTGTGAATTCATTGCACATATTTGTCCGGGTAGTGGTGGGGTGCTCGATCGAACCCAGGTTAAGAATCACTAGATTTAAATGTCAACATTCATGTATTTGTATGTTCAATTTCAACTTCACTATTTAGTGGTCATTACTTGTAATAGACTGACTATTGAAAACAGGCTGTTTGCCGTTAGTATGATGTGTGTGTTTGCGTTTATATTAGGGGTGTTAGGCGATTACAATTTTAATCATAATTAGTTGCATTACTTCAATAGTTAACTTACAATTAATCACAACTTTTACATCTGTTCTAAATGTACAATAAAATATTTTTTCAAAATTTTTCTTACTCTTATTATATTAACATAAATGTGGAAAAAATATTTAACTACTAGAGATATGGCTGCATCTTTTAGTCACTGATACAGTCATTTAATTTCAAAACGAGTGTGTTATTGATTTGTGTTGAGGTATTTTTTTCTGCCACTAGATGGCATAATTGAATTTGTAAAACGTTGGCGACAGCTCAGTGCATTTTTTAATCTTTAACATGAAGCAACTTGTGAAATTCAACACATTTTTAAATTTGTAAAAAAACTACTTGACCATAGTCTCCACAAATATATGCATTATTGTTACATTTATTACTGCTAAATTTTGACGTGGACGTGTCTGCTGCGTTGCGACTGTCATTAATCGCACATTTGAAAAAAAATGGTGGTGTTAAAGGATCTTTAAATTAACTCAAAAAACTAATTTGGACACTTCTAGTTTATATGTGCATGTTATTTTAATGCGTGTCTGTCGTAAATTAAACTCCCTTTTTTTTTTTTTTTACCTTTTGGAGAAATGACAGTTTGTTTGAATTGATGGAACCCAAACTTTCATTATGACTGAAGATAAGCAGGTGGCTGAACCTGTAATGTAGTTTTGAGTTACAATGTGGGGAAAAGGGAGCAATGGAAGAATTGTAAATAGCCTAGTAAATCACTAATATGCACTGCAGAGTTTGAGCACAGTCTGCTCCGGCAGATAGCAGTGAATTGGCAAAGTCGATTTAGCCTCAGACTAGATGTACATCCATTTTCAGTGACATTGCTACTGTTGAGTTTAATGGACTAGGGGCTGCACACTTTCTCAGCGCGCCATCTGACTAAAATAAATGTTAAATAAAACTACGGGGGATATATTTATGTGTAATGTACAACATGATGCTTCTATAAATGTAATTATGTTAATTCCATCTTGAAGCACAAGCTACTCATGATGGAAAGAAAGAAAAGAAAAACACAACAATGACATGATAAATTGTTGCATTCTCGAGTTGGGTTTGTTACTGTTCTACTTGAGTTTTGTAGATTTCATGAATGCACATGAAATAACTGATTTAAATGAAAATGGATATTTATACTTTTAGTCCATCGTTTACACCGCACGATTTTTTTGTTACTAAAAAGGACGTGTGCAAGCGTGTATGTGTTAGCATGAGTATCTTATCACGTTTAAAATGGAATCTGATATGTCTTAACAGACATTTTAACAGCACAGTGCTTTAATCTAGCCCAAATCCCCCGCTGTGCGTTTTAAAAGCCGGTAGTAACGTCAGCGCAAGAATCATTTGCAGTTGCAGCCGTTATCCACCTTGATTCTTGCCCGGCGAGGAAGTGTGCTGTCAGATTTGAATAGTTTCATGATCCTTCTTCTCTCTGAGGTCCCCTTTGCCTCTGCTGCGACCCGGAGGATTGGGTCAGAAGTCAAACTTTTCCCACAATGTTTCTGCACCACACAGTCCTCAAATTTTATTGCCAGTGCCTGTAATAAGGGATAGACTCAGACAATTTTACTAGCAGGACGAAATATGGCTTGTGGGTTTTTCTTGTGTGTGTGCGATTGTGGAAGTTTCATGTTTATATTTAGCAATGAATGAAACTTGTACACTGGCCTTTACTATATCTACAGTATGTACTCACTTGCTACTCACTAAAATAAGGCGAGCTGCAGCCAAAACATGCCTTTGGAGTTTTAATGATTTCGTTTTGAGGTTGTTTTTTTAAATTCAGTTAGTTTTTAGGGTTGGTCAGTCTTTTTTTAATTTATTTTTTTATGCTTTGTTGTACTTTAGTTGTTAGTTTTAGTATTGGTTTTAGTTTTTTTAATACATTGAGTATTTTTGTGCTTTTGAGTAGACACCAATACCGATACCACTAATACTTTTGATACTTAACCCCCCCAAAAAATAAATAAATAAATAAAACCAATGACAGATAATTTTAAACACTTACCCCAATATATAATTTTTCATTAAAATTGCATGAAATAAACGACAATTTTCTATTTTTCTAAATTTTTTATAGAGTGGCAAATTTGCGAGTTTTTCTCTCAGGATATTGCCGACGCCCTCTAAAAAATATATATATTTATGCATGGCCCTAATACGCCATCGTAATTGTGTTACTATAATTTTCATTAACTATAATTAAATATTTTGTCACACAATAATTTAGCTTCTTTGATAAATCTATTATTTATTTATTTATTTTTTTACTCAAATCTTCGTTACGTTTTCTTTCCTTCCCCTCTCATTGCAGTCTGGCCAAAAATTCTAACAAGTATGCATTTAAACAAGTCAATTGAGTAAAAAGCCAATAAGGGCTTGTTTATTTACAGAGCGCTAAGTGCATTGTTGGCAATATAAAGCACCTGATTTATGGCAAGGAGATCGCAGCGAGTTCATAAAGTGAGCGTGAAAACTCAATCTCTCCGTTGCTCGCGAACACTCGCGTCGTGTTCCGTGTACCTCTCTTCTCCCACATAGTTTATCTATCAGTATTAACTTCATAACCGTATCACTTTCTGTTCACCCCCTTTTCAGCCCTTTCATCGTTTGTTCTCTTTTGTGTCTCGTCCTTCGGCCTTCTTTCTCCTCAAAGAGATCTAAGGCGATGCCATAACTGTCAAACATTTTGCCGTCTACATTACTTTTTACGACCATTTTAATTCAACTACAGGAGGGGGGCTTCATTTGGAAATATGCTCTGCAACAGAATGGGTCGCACTAAATTACCCCAGTCCATAAAAATGACCTCAACACTGCAATATTGTTTTATTTTATGGGTGCCACAGGCTTCCTAGCAGCTGGCTGGTTCAATGCAACACATTTAACAATGATGCAAGACAGCAGACACTGAACTGAAAACAACCTATGCGTGTCTGGTGATCCAGTTAAAGTCAGAAAAACGAAATCTCTTTGTGTGTGATAAATTACGGTCTATAAATACGGACAATATTCCTAAACTAATACCACACAAACAATCATGTTCCCATCGTAGTGCAGCGCGGAGGAAACGTCAACAATCAACCATGCGTTTTCTGAGGTTCCAGTTCAGACCTGTACAACGGAGGAATTTGGGACCATTCCTCTTTATAAAACTATTCAAGCAATATTCTCGAGACGTCTGGTGTGAATAGCTCCCTTGAGATCATGTCACAGCATCTCAATCAGACTGAGGTCAGCACTCTAAAATGGTGTATTTTCTTATGTTCAAGTCAGTCAGTTGTTGATCTACTTCTGTCCTGGAGATATAAGAGACTTATGGAATCTATAATATATTATTTTAATGTATGTGGAATTTTTTTTCAAATTGAGCATTCATAAGAGTATGCTGGCGTAAACTTTGCCTTCAAGCAGGATCAAAAATAGAGTAAATTTTTCCTCAACATTTAAAAGTCATTCCTCTCACATTCAAAGTCCTTCATTACAAGCCTGATCCTACCTCACTAACATTATTATTATTATTATTATTATTATTATTATTATTATTATTATTGGCTCAATGGTAGAGTGGTTGTCTCCCATCTGTGAGGGTGTGGGTTCGATCCTCATCCCTGATGACCATGTCAAAGTGTCCTTGAGCAAGGCACTGAACCCCGATTTGCTCCCAATGGACATGGCAGCAGTCTGACCACTAGTGTGTGTGTATGTGTGTGAATCAATGTGTGTATGAATGGGGTGAATGAGAGACATTGTAAAGCGCTTCTGGCAGTCCATTATTATTATTTTTTATTTTTTACTTTTATTATTATTATTATTATTATTATCATTATCCATAATGAATCACATTTTTGAAGTCCTAAACATGAACAAAAACTCACATATCAAGCCTGGTGAACAATTTGATGTATTAAATCTGTCATACATGAGTGCAAAAAAAAGAGAAAGTAATTGGTCTGTAGCGGAGCCCTATCTCACTACATTTGACCAAGTATGAAAATTGGGAGGCACGTGTAGCACCTTGAGACATAGAAAAAAAACTAACTACATTCAATTATATGTATTATTATTTCGACTTAGCCGCCTGCAGGCTATTAGGAGAAAGCAACCAAACCAGTCATGAAGACCGCATTCGTCTCGTTCCTGAACATTTTGCTATCGTGTTAACCCCTATTGCCTCACAAGCAAGAGATTATCTGCTTGAATCTGTTTTCCATGTGTTTGTGTGAGTTTTCCCCAGGTACTGGCCAATATGTGAAGGTGAATGATTTGTCTATATGTGCCGTGCGATTAACTGGCGACCACTTACTCTGCCTTTCCCTCATAGTCAGCCGAGATTAGCTTTAGTGCTCCCAAAACTCTCATATGGACAAGCAGTATAGAAAATGGATGGATGGTTAGCTTATTCATTTGAATTGTTTCACTTGCTCAGGCTCTGCTGCCCTTGAGACAGGCAAGACAATTTCATTTAATTGTAAAAAGCTTTGCTAGTTGTGTGCGTACAGAGCAACATTGTTTTTTTTCTCTTTAGATGATGCAATAAAATATTAAATAAGGTAATTATGTTCTGTACTGTATCAAATGTCATCACCAGATCATCCAGTGCAATAATTAGGCCAATACTGAGGTTGAAAGTTGATAAGCAACACGTTATCAACTGAACTCAGTATGTGCGAAGAAATAACGTTATTATGACCCGGATTGAGTTTTTCAAAAATATGTTTTTAAGGTCATATAAAACGTGCCTTAAATATGAATGAATTATTATTTTTTTTCAAGTAGGCTACTGTACTGTAAATGGATGGATGAAAGGCTGATTGAAGATCGGAGAGCCAAGTGAGAGCACATTTGAAGAGATGATTTCATTTGCCAAGGGCACCCCTAAACCCCCCCCCTGCATTGTTCTCAAGCCTCCTTCTGATATTGGCAGGAGTGTTGCATCCTCAACCATACACACACAATTCATTGGGAACCAATTCTCATTGTCATTTTATGGACACAATGTGCTTTTTATCGGCATCCAACCATAGCGGCGTATATTGGGCATATGCCTCCCTCAGCTCATTTCTCTCGCCGTCAAATCTTTAAAGAGGGCATTTTCACCGGCCATTTAAACAGTCAACGGGCCGTTTCTAGCCCCCATACTAAGATTCAAATTCCTCCGTAACATCACTGCAGGCAGGTGAGCTCATAATATTAAAATAGGATTTGAAAGGTTGGCCGTGGAGATGTTGAGCTATGTTTCTTTTTTTTTTTTTGTTACAAGTGGGAGATGTTGAGAGTTGTTATTTGAAGGTCTGCAATAAGCGATAGGGGCGATTATTTTCTTCTGACAAGAACGGTCTCTCCAAAGTATTGAGACAGGACTGGAAAGTCAACACACCTTCACTCTGATTTGAGTCTCAGCTCTGCAATTTGGGATTTTTTGACAGGGGGTGAGCAGGGTAAACGATATAAAAGTGGCAGACAAATGTTGCTCAGTGGAGCGGAAAAACAAAGGCAGATGCTCAAGCAATCGATGTGTCAGCGTGTTTGAGGGATTACACGCATCTACAGGTGGGACTGTCTGTCTTTCTTGCTCAACAGTTGCTTTCTTTCTGTCAATTGTTGACTTTTTTTTCCCCCCCGCCTTGATCCGTTTAGCATTTCCGTATTGGGGTGCAGTGACTCTCCTAACACTTTATGAAATGGCAACTCAAGAATGTAGCAGGCGCATTTGGAATGGTACTCATTTTTTTCGTTGTAAATCTCCCCTAAGTCAAGACACTTTTCATTGAAATTTGTAAAGACCTTTTTGCATCACTAATTCTTCAGATACAGTTAATATTAGTGTGACAAGGCAATCGATGTGTTCAAGTTAGGCGGCCTTGGTGATTGGCAACGTAAGATGGCCGCCAGTGTCTTCACTTCTTCGAAGCGGCGTTGACAGTCCAAGTAATATATAATATAAGTCCGTATACTTTTACACTTATCACATTTCTGTTCTTTTGTTGAAAATATTGATGAGTAATTGCGTAGCATCTCACTGCTGTATTTTCACCATATTTGATGTACATTGCTAAAAACCCTCCGGCACACCTGTTCTGCCCACAGTAAACGTGTTTAAAAGGTGTTTCGTAAAAGGTTAAATTGAAAAGTTCAGAGCATTTCTGTATTGAAAATGTCATAATTGATGGGTATTATTTTATGCTAAAAAGGTCATTGTGTTTAAAATAATTTCTATGCTCTCAGGATTTGTTTACCTGTATATTATTTTGAAAGTGTTGCATTCTGGGTAAGCAGTGTAAATTCAGAAAAAAAAAACGTTCTGAAGAAAGTCTGGCTGTCACCATCCTAAACTGGTCCTCTTGTCTTATCTTTCTTACACCTTTGAAAGCATTGGCTGTAAGTTCAAATGTGTTTAGAGTTTTTGTATTTAAAGATCTGTTTTGGACATTGTTTTTGCTAAGTCTTCCTGAAACTTGCTAGCTCAAAGCACTGTGTGTTAGCAAGCATAGAAATGCTACTAAATAATATATGGAAATCGCGAAAATAGCTTTATAACAGCTAAGGTTAGCATTTATGCCCATTCTCTCGGACCAGTCATTTTGTGGTGATTCAAGACGACCAATGTTGGAGGCACGTAATGGCCAGGGGTGTCCCCGGGGTGCCCCCAGGGTGCCCCCAGGGTGATCCTGGATATTCAACAATATTGTCAATGCCTACTAAATAATTGATATCTCAGCTCCTGAACCAGATAGATACATAATTCCAAAAACATTTCAGAGCTTACACATGTGGCGTTTACACATCTAAGTTTATTATTATATTCCCCCCAATTTTTTTTTTTTAATCAACAAACACCAGTGTCACATCTGCGGGTGTGTTTTTGGACACAGTTGTCATGTTGCCTGTCAGCCTATATGTTAGTTATATGTTAGTCCATGAAAAGGTGTAATTTACTTGTTTTGTTATGTATTTATTTGTATGTTTTTAACAAATAAAAGTGTGTAAAATCAACATAATAAAAAAAAAAAATACTTATTCATGAATTTTGCTGTTATTGTGTACAGGTCAGCAACTGACATTTGCCTTATTGCCGCCAAGTGGCAGAAAGCTGTATTGCAACTGAGCATTGACAATTGTAACTGCTCCAATGCATTGAATTCATAACACATGCTCTGAAATTCTTTTATGCAGCCCATTAGTCGGTGCTCGCAGCCCAAGGTCGGCATGCGAACGGTATGGCTGCATAGTTAAGAACCACTTATTTCGACATTTCAGGTATGAACCCATGGCCACCCCTACATGAGTCATGGTTTCACTCTGGCCACCCCAATCAAAAATGTAAAATCAGTCGACCTCGGTTGTAGTTTGAGAGTAAGAAAAGCCAGGTTCCCTCAATGTTTCGTTACAGGTGATACGGCATGACTGTTTTGTGTGATTGGCTCCAAGTCAGCCATTAAATCATTCAGAAGCTCCAAAATGGTATCGCCGAATAGGCAATGTGTCGCCATCATTTTTGTATGTGACGTTTCATAAATGTTTACACGCACGTAAAAAGTCCCCCCCCCCCCCCCCCCACACACACATCATTTCATTTAACTTGTGCTACACTGGCACCGCTTTAGACGTGCTATTTAAAAACGCAAAATCAGCCATCGCAATCTGGTCGCATCTCAGCGTTGAGTAATCATATTGCACATGCTAATTGATTCTATTTGCATATATTCCTCCCAGGTTGTGCAAAAATGTACTACGTGGCAATTTCGGGTGTTTGGCAGACGCAGTCCTGATTGCGCCGGGTTAGTAGATCAGCTACCTCATCTGTTTGAGTGAACAATCGACTTTGCAGTTTGCAGCCATTTCTGTGCATGCAAACATCCGGCCCACGGTGTTAAGCTGTCATTTTGGAACATGTGTGGTGTTTTTGGCCGCAGCACTGACCTGATGCTGATTCTGGCGTCACAGTAGATGAGAGGAAAGAAGTGGAACAGCCCTGTCTGCGAGTACGTCCAGTGTTTCGTCACAACATTGGCTATGCTTTCATGGACACCAAAGACAACATTCTGTTTTAAATCCGATTAAGGCAATAGCTATGATATGAATCCAGCTTTGTAAACTGTTATTTCTTAGAATCAGCTGTCACAGGGTCCAGTGATATTGAGCATCCATAATTTGTAGGATTGCTTAGTTGTTTTTTTTGGACCATTTAAGTAAAAGTTAGTTTCGGACTTGGAGTGCTGTTTTTCATGAACTTCAATCAGTGAGTCAAAGAAAAACAAAACAAAAATGACGCATGACTTTGAAATCCTTTTTATAAAGAAAAATAAACCAGACAACATTAGTGAGCAACAAAAATAATACATTTAAGGACAACAAAGTCAAGACAAAACACTAATAAGGTTATCTGCTCAGCAGGGAAGTCAGAGAGGGAGTTCAGACGGCCTGATTAGGGAATGAGAAAAATCAGCACACTGCAAGGCTTTTTGCACTGAACATGATTTAAAAAAATTAAGTGGCAGAAATGTTGTACCAAACACACACCAGCTGCTTTGACTCATCTTTAGCATAAGTTGATGTTCTTTCCCTCTCCATTTAAATAAGAAATATGTATTTGCAAAATACTAATTTCATTACTGAATATTTACTCTTTGAAACGGAGTATTTATGAACTAAATTAACTCATTCACTGCCACTGACGACTATAGACGTCAAAAATTCATGTGAAGTATTTCTATTAGTTTAACATTTTTTTCCATTTCATTTCATTTTTTATGAAAACCTAGAATTTTTTTTATTGTACATTTATAACAGATGAAAAATTATCATACGATTAAACGCCCCCCTTCTTTATATATATATATTTTTTTTAATTAGGCCCGTCAGGCGATTACAATTTTTAATTGTAATTATCACATGACTTCACTAGTTAATTAACGATTAACCACAAATTTTATATCTGTTCTAAATAAAATAAATTTAGGTTTTCATACTCTTGTTAGCAAAAGTGGAAAAAAATGTTAAACTAATAGAAATAGTTTAAATGAATTTTTGACGTCTACAGCCGTCAATGGCAGTGAATGAGTTAAGAATGTAATATTTGTTCTTCACACCATCTTGCTCAAACAGAGGCTCCGTGCTTTATTCCTACGGCCTTTCCTCATCCAGCACGCATAAGAACATGGCAGTAAAATGTAAGAAATTGTTCTCACTTTTTAGTCATAGTTTTTCCCATACCAGAAGTGATTTACTGTCAAAATGAATGCATTGGTTGTTGATAGAGACTGCGATGTGTTCCAATGTATGTATTTCCAGACGCTCCCTTAATTGTGTTGATGGCAGCGTTGAATTTGAAATGTCCACTTCCAACTACGGAAAGTTGTATTTATTTATTTATTTATCTTTTAAATGGCTTATCTTAACTAGTGCTGAGCCATGTTGAATTGTGGCCAAAGGTAGAACCCTGATCGGCACATTTTGCTTTAAATAATAAATCCTTGTTGTGGTGGGAGCCCCATGCTAAACTGGTGATGTCGCACATTAATTGCCATGACTAGTTGCATTATCATTTCAAGGCTGTCATCTGCATGCTAAAGAAGGTGGCGGCAATGCACCAAAAGTATTTGGCAACCGCCAAAAGAAAGTAGAAGAAATGGAAGAAGAAGAAGTGGTCATGGGCCCTGGCAACTAATGTGTGATATGTCGCTAGTTAGCATGTGACTTCCGGCACAAGGTTAGATCATTTGAGTTAGCGTAAGCCATTTTAAACTAAAAAGAAATACCTTGCCATAATTAGAAACAGAAGCTTCAAATCCAACTGGAACTCGCTGTCAACACAATTAAGGAATTTTAGGAGTCGGACTCTGACCTAAAATCCCGGTTCTTGGTCTCGGTTTTTGCAAAATAAATTTCCCCCCCAAAATGCAATTTATTCTCCAGAGCGACTTCCTATATGCATATTTTTTTCTTCTTGATGCATTTTTTGACTGGTGCGACTTATACTCTGGAGCGACTATTGTCGGAAAAAAATATTTTCTACTGCAGAAAAACTAAAAACTGGTATTAAAAGCACGTGTAAAGTCAGACGCAGCAAGATGCAGGTAGACGGGCATTCTTGGCCTTGCTGCTTGCACCACTATAAATAAAAGATTTAAATAGACATGCTGTGTCCTTTCAGGTGGCACTCTAATCATGCTGTAAACAAAGCTATCATTGGGGTGGCAGGGCAGTGATTGGATCAGCAGAACGTTAAAGAAAGGCGCGGCAGAACAGATCAATACATATGCGTCGTGAAATTGGGGCTAGGAGAGAGACGAGGACTGAATTGCTTGAGAGGAGGAAAAAAACAAAAAACAAGATGAGGTGAGGAGCGAAACGTAGTACACACCGAGGAACATATTCCGTGCGGCACAAGCTTTGTTAACGTAAACCAACATGCTTTCAGCATTTACACATTTCATATTTTTTAAGGGATCCCATTAATGTCTATTTTCTTATCCCTTCAGCTGCTTTTAGTACGCAAGTCTTGCCAGAACAGACTGAAATGAAAAGATTCAGCAGGCTTAACATTTGGAGGTGTTTTATGTTTTGAAAGAAACGGGCGTCTTTGTGACATTTTTAGAAACTCCCATTGGGCTTCCTCAAAGAGGTCTAGAGACTCCGCAGAGAAGTAATCCCAGTGCAGTTAGAAATTCTTCATCTTCTGTGTGGACAAGCCAGCAGGACAATCCCTTTACACTCTGCTTCTCGGCTGTCCACATACAATATCTGCGTTTAATTGGTGGTAAGGAAAAAAAAAATAGCCCTTGGAGACAGAAGGAGGGCGAATAGGCCAAAAAACAAAGCTGCAAGAGTTGTATTTTTTCTTTGTCAAACTAAAAATGCACCTCAGTGAGACCACCCACAGCAGTTTTCACTGTTTGAATCATTTAATTAATCTTGTTTTGGCACATTCACAACACTTTGCACCACTTAGCCTGCCAAGAAAATTAACTCCTTGGTTTCACATACAGCTGGTAATTTAAAAAAAAAAGCTAATATTGGATATCAAATTATGCCAACATTTCTTTTTCTTTTTGTTGTTTGTTTTTGAACCTGCTAATTCATGTCATCGTGATTGCATTTTTACATTTATGCACAGAGACATCAATTTGGAACTAGCGACTCAAAGGGATTACCATATGCTTACTTTATTGTCATCTTTTATTGTTTAAAACAACTGACATTGACAAGAATTAATTAAAAAAAATAATAGTTAAAGCTTGCAAAGTTGACTGCAGTTACCCACAAATGATGAGATGGAATTTGTAGCCGTATAATTATTATTAATTTGGATCTATATTTGTTACTTACTCAACTCTGTGGGGGGATGTCTGGCTTTCCAACTGGCAAATGTGCTCAATTTGGCACAAAAAGCACCCACCGCCATCACAAGCTTGACAGTGCATATGCAAATGAGCTGTGGCTTGCCAAGGGGAGATGAAAGCACCCGCTACCTTATTCTAAAGAACATAATAATTGAATTTACAATATCAATAACAGAAAAATCAACACAAATGAGAGTACACCATGTATACTCTATATCAGGGTTCACCAATTCCGGTCCTCGAGGTCAGGAGTCCTGCAGGTTTTAGATGTTTCCGCCCACTAGCACACCTGATTCATATAAGCAGCTCATCAGCATTCCTGATAACAATCATGATCTTTACTATCAGGTGTGTTGGTAGGTGGAAACATCTAACACTTGCAGGACTCTGGACCTCGAGGGCCGGAATTGGTGAACCCTGCTCTGTATGTTGTATCGTCGAAATACTGTACAACAATATGGTGTGTTTGTTGTTGCAGTTTAAATCGCTCATTTCATCCTGGTTTCTGAATGGCATCACATTAGGATATGTAATGTAGTGTGGGTGACTTAATAGGCTTCAGAACATTAACTCATTTGCTCCCAAAAAACGTATAAATATGTTCTATGTTAAATATTACCATAGTCCCAAAGACGTATTTATGTTTTTCATTTTTTTATGCTAGATCGTACAGAAAGCTTTGATGCAGCCTCTGAACTAAAAAGAACGCTTGAAGCAATGGCTGTTATTACAAAAATGGCCAGCAGGTGGCAGCAGCGTATAAGAGATCAATCAGGGCCATGTTGCAAAAAGCTCTTCTCCCCACTGTTTTAAACAGATTTGTGAAAAATGATGAAACTTAGCTATATTCTAATGCTAATTGCTGCAAAATGGAAACCGATAGAAATATACTTTTTTTTCCTGATGAAAGAAGAGACTCTAATCTAGGGCTGGGCGATATGGCCTTGCTAAATCAGTCAAAATCCATGCTTCGGTAAAAATGGCTGGAAGTGAATGAGTTAACAGTCTAATTTTCAGCATTTATATTATAGTTGAAGCATAAATATAAACTGTAACAGTGATGGAAAGAAAAATGAAACGTCAAGTACCTAAATTACAAGCATTACAGTCCATTTATTATTTCACTCGCCTCTAATGAAATGTCCTATGTTATTATTATTTTTCAACAAATACAAATCATTTCAAACTTGAACTTTGTTGAACTCATGCAGCCGATGAGTCACGTAAGCCTATGGGGACGTAGGACTGACTTGACCCAGGGATAACATTCTCCCTCCCATGTTCCACTCACTCTGCTGGTCTTATTGCCCCCTTTTCACCTTGTCTGCTCCCGACATATCAGGTTATTTTCATTTTCAGAAGTCAATGGTCAGAAACTTTTTTTTGTTTTAAACCACAGTAAAGATTCCTATTGGAATATCAGCATATACCGAAAAAAAAATGGCCATAACAGAGGAGAAAGCAAGAAAAAAAGAGAAGAGGGGAAAGGGGAAAGAACAAATTCAAGGTCCCTAAACAGAAAAAGATAAAATGGGGTGGGAGAAACCGTTGTAGCGCAGGACAAGAGGGAACAAATGAGTGATAGAGGAAACGATGGCAATGAAGTATGGAGCTAGAATTAATGCACAGAGGAGGAGATGGGAAGAAATGTGGGAGGGAGCAGGCCCTCGCTGACCACAGTCAAGCTTGAACACCATCAATCTGCCCTTCGAACTTCACCCTGAGGAGCAACAGATCACACATTAAGACAAAAGAGTGGGAAAAGAGAGGCAGGGAGTTAGAAAAGGAATGGAGGAGGATGGGATAATACAGAAGGGATGGAGTTTGGGTGTGCTGAGACGCATGCTATGAGAGATTTCTAAAATGTCAGTGCTCATGGGTGTTGTATGCGCTGAAAAGCATTAACTGTCACACAAATGTAAAGGGAAGCTGACCAAAAACTCAACCTGTTCATAGCAAATGACAAGAGCGTATCGCAACCAGTAGGCTATGTGGCTAGCGATCTAGCGGCTTGTGCTAGCAGCTAACCTTAGCAGTCTAAACTTTCGCTCAATGCTCCACTTTGTCAAGCAGCAGAAACAGATGGGACTCAGATGAATGAACCAGACAGCTCAAAATCAATTAAATTGACTCTGCAGGATGTCAAACAAAGAAAACGGGATGTAGAAAAGGTACCACCATAACTGTTTTGGTGTTGTTGCACAAACGTATTGGAACAATGCAAGTCGTCCAGGTCCTGAAGAGCAAAACAGCCCCAGACCATCAATCTGCTTGATTGTTGGCGTGGTGTTCTTTTTGTTTCTTTTCTGTTATCTGTGTTTGTAAGACTAAATGTAAGAGGCCACAGAAACATCCAACTGATTCAACTTTTGTCTAATCGGTTCACAGAATATTTCGCCAAAGGTCTTGGGGATCATCAAGATGTCTGTTGGTAAGTGTGAGACATGCCTTTGTGTTCTTTTAGGTTTTTACCTTTTGAAACTTTCCCATTGACCCAAACTCAGGTCTGCGGTTTTTGAATGTCTTTCTGGGTGCTTTTGTGACCTCCTGGATCAGTCGATATTGCACCATCGAAGGAATTTTAATTGGCCTTTTCGTTGGCCAACCACTCCTTGAAAGATTCAGCACTATTCCTCTGCTTGTGGATAATGGATCTTACTGTGGTTTGCTCGAGTCCCAAGGCCTTGGAAATAGTTTTGTAACCTTTGTTTCACATTTGTTCCCCTTGGATCATGCCATTATCGAACTCTTGTTTTTTTTTTTCTCGCAGATCTTCACTTTAATCACAGTTAATTAATGAAATAATGGAAACAATCACATTATTATTTTTTTTAGAGGGCCAGATATATTTTTTTTATATATGGGACACCACCCAAGAAAATCTATTAAAAAAAGATAAAAAAATAAATAAAAATCGTGACCGGATATACCGCATGAAACGTTAGTTTGCTGTCACTCACTTGTGGATCGTGAGGCTAGAGGAGACGTAGTAACACGACTGATTGAATTATTTTGTACCACTGTGTAGGTATAAAATATATATATAATAATATACAGAAATATTCACACTGTAATGTAACCACTTCGGTGGTGAATGAAATGACAAAATCACATGCCCACAAATTTGCCAATACGTTGGAATATACGTTTTTCAAAACTGGTTCATGCCAATAAAATGGGCTCAACCCGGGAGAGGAAACAATGACATTGCAGCAACAATAAAGTTTGCTAACCTATGGACAGCCAGCAAGCCATTTATGTTTCTCGTACGTCCTGGCTTGAAAGTGACGGACGAAATTCTTCCCTGTTTTTGTGATGATTAGGCTATTTCAGTACTTGAATTTATAGTCTCGCTGGAGCACAGCCAAGAACGCTGGAGCCACCTCGGGCATGAAATCTGGCATTTGCCGGGCCATACACCGTTGGAAAAGTCTATTCGAGACGAATCCGGTGGTGCCCGTATGTCCCCGGTAGGACGTAGGGTTTGGGAGATACGGCCGCCCAAAGACCTCCAGGACACCAAGTATTTTCAAAAATGTACCCCGCCGGCGATGGTTCCCATCCCGGGTAAAAATCAGGTGTTTGCCGGCCCCCTTCCCAACCACTGACTGTTTACCAGAGAACAAGCTAACTAAGCCATTTATGCACATGCGCGTGATGTCAATGCTGCTTTACTGCCAGCTTTTTTGCCATTCAAAAGGCGCACGTACAGAAACAAACTCTCGGAACGAACACGACTTGATTTCTCACTGCGCATGTGCGAAACAAGCTGTTGGCTTTCCACCTCTCCGCGAGGAAAACAGGACACATTCCACAGGAATTTAAGACCAAAGCAGTAGAACTAAGTATTGTATAATAGAGGACACTGACAGATATATATTTTCTTTTCTTTTCTTTTTTCCCCCCTTTTTTTTCTCTTTTTTTGGGGGGAAAAAAAAGATACATATTTTCAATGATTTCATTGAAGGGCTTTGGGCATGCACCGCATTAATAGCTTATTATGACCGCTCGCCACTCTTAGATTGATATACGCCGTGTGCTTAAGTACTGCTGTGTCTGTTTAATGATACATTATAAAGTTATGTGATATGAGTTTGGATAAGAAAAAAAACGGAATGTACAAAACTGGTCCTTGTTTAATGTAGACCATAAAATCAGCATGACTCTCGAAACTTGTACCATTTAATGAGCAACAAGTAATCAAACAGAATTTACAATAGTTAACATCTTTCATCAGTGACACTGAAATAAAACTTCCAAAGTACATTAAAGGTTCTTAAAATAGATTCAGTGACTAAAAAAAGATTTTTGTGGCTTCTTCCGAACATCCTGAGTCCCATAGAAAAGAATCCAACGTTGTATTTCAATGACGCCGGCTCGTAAAAGTGGGCGAACATCAGTTTTACATCTAAATCATTCCTGATTTACGATGGCTCCCCTCGCCGTGGGATTCTGCAGCTGTGAGTAATTTTCTGTTAAGTGTGTGTCTGTGCATGCCTTCATATGTGATCATGCGGTATGAAGTCACAGCGGAACAAGGCTTGAAGCACGTGAATAGAGCTGAGGGTGTAAAACAAGTAGTTTTTGCTATGAATCTCTCATTGCCTCACTCATTCTCACACAGATCAGAAGGAGAGAAAAAAAAAAAAAGCTACGGTAGTTGCACATTGCAGCATGAAAAGGGCAAATTCAGTATGCATTCATAAATCAGACTGATGATGGAAAAAGGACTTTCTTTTTTTGAGTGGCCTGCGCGATGCACCTTGATTGGACTGCATTCACTGGCTTCGCAGTCCTTCTCAAACAAGGAGCGAATGGGAATCAGTGGTTCTTTTCGAGAAAGCTTTTCGATCTTGAGAGGAAAGACTTGTCGGAGGAGGTGTGAATTACTTACATGGAGGCAAACCATAAAGGGTAGGAGTTTGATGACATTTCATTGTAGTCATACCCTGATAGTTATGGCCGTTGCTAAAATATGGATGGCGGGCCACAAATGGCCCCCGAGCCATAGTGTGGACACGGCTTCTGTAAATGAAGTCTTTACAGGCAAAAAAACCCAACAAATTAGTTGAGCATAGATTTCACTTTAGATTTGTTTTCAATGTAACACAACACAAATGAGCAAAAATAATAAACCCCGTTAGTCATGTTCCAGTACTTTTTCTTTAAAATGGGTGAGTAAGTTGTACGTCAGATCGGGCTGGAAATACCACAAAATACAAGCTGAAGTGTTGAAGTCTTGTCTTATATTGATCTTTTAAAGTCAACCTAAGTGTTTTCAGTCTACAGTGAGAATACAGGAATCGCCCTCAATCTTCCACTCCTTGTAAAAATTGGCAGCAAGGTAAAACAATATTTAATGTAAAAAATACATTGCATTGTTACAAATTATGACTTGTCACTCAGACTCAAATATATGCCGGTTTAAAGTCAATAAACTATTTCCAAAACCTGTTTTCTTATTTTTGCTCCTGGTGCTAAATTGATAAAAATTTAACTCCAATCAGTGCCCCGATGAAAATAAAAAAATACCTCAGCCGTGACCGGCAAATTAGCTAGCTAACAGTGTCACTTTTTAAAAAAAGCCAAACAGAAAAGTTGTTTATTTCTCTGCTACAACATAATGTATTCTGTAGCGTCTAACTGGTGTGCTTGGGCTTAGATTTGTTGTCAATCCTTTTTATGTTTTCTAACAAGCTACAGACGACACAGCCAATTCATGCTTGTGCTCTGTCTCTGCCTGAGGCTTCGAAACATTTCTGACATTCAGCCATGATTGGCCCTCATCTCTCGCTGTGACAACGACTATGCTCGTTTTGGGCTCTGAAGCGAAGCGCACAAACACAAGAACATTCTTTCCAAATAAGATTTTTCTCAGTAATCAGTTCTTGGTTAGAAAGCTCGACACTGTTTAATTTGATGACATTAAATTTATGACATATTAATATAATTGTCAGGTAGTGCTAAATGGCATTGGCCTAGTCTGTCCTTTTTTATTTTATTTTGTCAATTCTATCTATTGACACTTGTTTTACTTGTCTTTTATGTACACTAGCGGGCAGGTTTTGACACGTGCTCTAATTCAGTAGCACTAGATATTGTCCAAACACAATACATTAAAACTAGGGGTGTCTGGCAATTAACATTTTTAATCGTAATTAATTGCATGACTTCAATAGTTAACTCAGGGTTAATCGCAAATTTTATATTGTTCTAAATGTACAATAAAATACATTTTTTTAAGTTTTCATCCTCTTAACATAAAAGTGGAAAAATATATAAACTAATAGAAATATGGCTGCATCATTTAGTCATTGATACAGTAATTTCATAATTCATAAAATTGATTTGATATAAAAATGTATTGTACTCTTAAAAACGAGTGTGATATTGATTTGTGTTGAGGTCATTTTTCTGCCACTAGATGGCATAATTGCATTTGTAAGATGTTGGTGACAACTCTTTCTTTTCATATTAAGAGTAGTAAGTAAGTAATGCGCACATTTTGACACCCCTAATTAAAACATTTTGTTTTCCATAAGGTTTTCAGTCTCCCATAGTCGCATAGTTTTACCTTCAATTTCCTGCTCTACCTGTTGATCGGCGTGAATTATTATGAATTGCTTTACTCTCCCTCAATCTTACAACCATTTAACAAGTCAGTAACAAAAAGGGGGCAGTGCTCTGTTGACATGCAGTTTCCTGGAAGGGAAATTTGAATGCTAATCGCGTCATGTGGTGTCCTGTCCACTTAGTGCTCATTAGGACGATAGCGGTCAGGAATGAACTTTGGCAAAGAACAATTCCCCACATCAAATCAGCACATTTTGATCAGAGAGAAACCTCTCCTCATTACTTACTGAAACATCAAATGGACTCTCTCGATTCAGTGTTAATCGTCTCACGATCATCAGGCCTCCAATAAATGGCACTTTATTGAGGAGGACCTGTTAATGAATGCAAAATCGAACATAGGGAATGACCCGTACAGACAATTACTGCCATCATTTTGCTTTGTAAATTACAATTTGTTTATTGATGGCAAGCACTGTCAACATCATTCCACCTAAATGTGTTCCCTATATTACAACTTTACTAATTACTTATCCATTGTGTCCATAAATTGCAAATATCAAAGCTATGTTCATTCTCTACAATACACTAACATGGATGTAGGTGGATCATGCAAATGTCACACCATGGCATGTGTCGGCCGTTACTGTCATCCCACAGCGCTTACACCTAAAGGTTACAATCATGGCTACGTCCCTGCATATTAATATTTTGCTGATCAATATTGGTGCCCAAGGCTGTTGTCCATCCCGGCTGTCAGTGCACCGCATGTGGTTCGAGAGCAACGAGCATGTTTTATGTTCAATTTTATTTTTACATCATTCAAACATGGTTAATGGAAGAGGTAACAAAGTCTTTACATCATATCTGGGGGATTAAAACAATTCTGGTCTTCTGGTTTCCTATGCCAATGGGCCTCAAGAAAAAATACTGATAAGGTGGCGGGGGGAGGGGGACATTTCAAAACCAAATAAGATCCTCTTGAAATACTCGTAACATTGGTTACATTGACAGTAGGAGTAGTATTTATATTAACTAACTTGCTCCCAAATAACATATGAATACACCTTCTTTTAAAAGTTGTGTCCCAAAGACATATTTATACGTTTCTTTATGGGGGTTTTTTATGCTAGAGCATACAGAAGACTGATGCAGCCTCTGAACTGCACAGAACAAGTGAACAATGGTAGTGATTACAAAAATGGCCAGCTGGTGGCAGCACAGTATAAGAGATCAACCAGGGCCATGTTACAAACAAGCTCGTTTATCCACAGTTCTAAACAGATTTGTGAATAATGATGAAACTTAGCTACATTCTAATGCTAATTGCTACTAAACGGAAACAGATAGAAATATACTTTTTTTTTTCCTGATGAAAGAAGAGACTCTAATCTTTGTTTTGGTAGGTTAAATGTTTTTATATCAATACCAATAGAACACAATATTCTGTGGGCCTTGCAATATCAGTCAGAATCAGAAGAAGTAAAACAGCTGGGAGCGAATGGGGGTTGCTTCAGTGAAAATAGCTGGGAGTGTATGAGTTAATTATATTAATTCAATATCATAATTAAATGGGGAATAATGGGACAATTCAAAAACCTTAAGCAGATACGCTAATAGGTGAAACGATTAGGACCCCCTATATATAGTGTAATTATTTAAGTTGATGGTCAATATTGTTAATGCATGTATAAACTATTTATGAATTTTGCTTGAGTATTTTAAAATAAATGTAAATGCAGTCCTAATTTTACGCAAGCGTATTGCATTCACTTTAAAAAAAAGCACTGTTTTTCTGACTAATTTTTGGGGGGAGCTTTGTTTTTTAAGTATTTTTGTTTTTGTTTTATTGAATATTTTTGTCCCCTGCTTTTTTGAGTTTTTTTTTTCTGTTTAAAAAATATATATTTTCCTCTGTTTTTTTTAAATATTTTTTTCCCGTTTTTTTGAAAAAAAAATGCTTGGGGTATGTTGTTAAGGGCAGATATGCGACACAGCAGATAGCTGCATAAGCGCAATAAATACTGACATTTATTTTGCAGGACGGCGTATAACACAAAAGTAAATAAGCAAACCTTAAAAACACAAAGGGCCCTCTGATTTTTTAGACGGATTGAAGTATAGACACAATATTGTAATAATGGAGTGATGGAAGCAGTGAGTTTGTGTAAAGGTGAAAGGAGGAAAACATTTCCTCTTCTTTACTGTCAACAGACAGGCGGCAACAAATAGACTCAGGATCGAGACTAAGATCGTTTCTGTGAAGCTGGCATCTGGCATCCAGCAGAAGGGCATACAAGAGGTGGACCAAAAGGAAGTGTAAATTCCTCTCTCACACAAATACATATAAGCATGTGCATGGTGAGACATGACAACTTCTACTTTACTACAATAAACTGTAATGACTGCATTTCACGCCATTTAAAAGTTCTCCGTGTTTACAGGTCATGTCAGGACATCTTGTTCATAGTCTGGGTACATTTTTACATTTTAAAGGTCCAGAGGCTTAACTGGGCTCGTTTTTCCCAGACTGAGACCTTCAGACATGACATTTGCTATATCCTGTTATTTCCCCTCCGCATTATACTTGTGTGACATCGACACCAAAACCTTTATGGTTGATCTGTTCCAGAAAGTGCGTGAATTGAATTCGCCTAAATTCAGCTAAGCCACGACCTAAATGGGCAAAAACGGATGGATGCGTGGATGAACTAATCAACGCCTCGGTCAAATTGTCCGCATCTAAAGATCGTCAAAAACACGTGCGAAAGGAGATTAAGAGAGAGAAAGACAGTAGCGGTTCCTTGTGTGGTTTATTTTGCTTACAACACAAAATATAGCTGACAATTCCGTTTCTATTCAGGAATCTAAAATGTGAAGGTAAAGCAAGTTGCATGATCATGTGGGAAATGAAGGTTACGTGCTCCACTGCATATTTTTACAGTCCATTCCATAAAACATTTTGGGCCTGTGCTACCATCTATTCAATTTCTTTCAAGGGGATTGCTAGCTCTTGTTTGGTGTGTTTCTCAAACAATGCATCTGTTTCATTCTATAGCTTTGTTACTTTGTTGCAATAAAAAAAAAAAATCCATAAATAAATAGATAATATCAGGCCTCACCAACCTTCACTTATTGGGTGCTAATTAATGTGAAGAGATATCAGTTTGATACCATCAACTACAGCGCCCACACATGAACACTATGGTTTAAAGGAATGAGCATTTTAAATGATGGATGGAGCCACAATTTTTCATCAGTGCGACTGGGGGGGCACATAGGACCATGCACTTCCTGACCAGAAGACAAAAAGGCCATTTTAAATACGGACAAAATACGTGCTCCTAATATATTTCGTTTTTCATATTACATTTAAAAAGCATTTATTCAGGATTCAGCCGCCAACGGCAAGTGGCTTAATCAATATATATATATATTTTTAAAGTCCAGTGCAAAGGGCACTCGTGCGTAAAAGTGATCATTCAAGGACGGCACAAAATTACTGAGCAGCAAACCAATATTGAGCGCAAGAACTCACTTTATGCAGTTTTTCACACACACACACACACACACACACAAAAAAAACCACTCAAAATGTTAACATTATTCAAGTACTATTTTTGTCCTACATGCCAATTCATATCCACACACAAAAAAAATTCTGGGCTACTCACTATGTAGTTTAAACCGCGGTTCAAGCATAACTAAGTGTCTGCCATCTAATGGTGAATGGTAAAATGACTCCTTAAAACCTTCGAGTTTTACCCCGCCATGTGCAGGGGATAGCCACGAGTCGTGCGACAAATAGTGAAAACCTGCTTTTATTTTGAAGGCTATTGAAATGCATTGGGGATTTTATTTTATTTTTTTGTAAACCCATATAATTCTACAAAAAAAACGCTGATCTCCAATATACATTTTTCAATCACAAATGGGAATTTTCTTCACAAAAAAAACCACCTAAACCAAAAAAAACCCCAAATTAAAAACACACAATTTAAGTGAATTTGAGGGTGCCAAGCTGCAAGTATTTGGGGGGAGGGGGGAGGGGGGAGGGGGGAGGGGGGTACTGGAGTAGAGGGATAATTATATTTATATTTATAATTGACCCCTGAAAATATTTATAATATATATATATATATTTATTTATTTATTTGATTTTTGTTGTTGTTGTAATTAATCAAGGGGCCACTCGTGGTTACATGCGATCATGTACCGCAATACTGACCTTTATTTTTGTTAAAGCATTGTTATTTACAAATTCACACCAATGCAAGTACGATTAAAAAAAAAAGCGAAACAACACCAAACATTTCGACGCAACTCAACGATAAGCTACTTTTAGAAAAGGCCATCATGCACCACGTTAGCGATCCCTGCTCTGGCTTCTGTGTTTTATACCATTTACTTTTAATTAACTTGTTTTCTGGATAAAGTGTTAGAAGAAGGTGGTTTAAAAAGCATCTTAACATCAAAACTTTTAATTATTTTGGTCCCATTACTTCCCTGTTTAAGATATTGAAGCCCAGCAGATAGAGAGACACAGAAGGTTGGCCATAGACGTGCATTAAGGTGCACACTCACCTTATTACTCAAACGGATGGATCCTGACAGGCATATCTTTGTCCTCTCAACTCCCCAGAAACGTTTGTACCTGCTCGAACCATCAGCTCGCAGTGGTTGTTAATTAGCCATCTTGCCAGGATTCACTTTATTATCACAGCAGCCTGCCGGTGGAGTGGGTCCTTCGCTGTCATGTGTTCTGAAACAGGTGTACGTATGTGTGTGTGTGTGTGTGTGTGTATGAAGACGTGACAAAATCTGTAGAAAATATTCCGACTTTTAAGTGCGTTTCTTTTGTATTATTTGACTGGACTGGACATTTTCCCTCATCGACCAAACCTTACACTTTATCAATTTATGTGCAGAAACCGAGCCAAACGCACTGCCCAGTCATTGGTGGAGATGTTCATTGTGTTATTTAAATGACCTTGTTTGTGACGTCACAGTGAGGCCAACATCTGACAAGCGGTAACAGCAGCACAATAATCGTGTTTGTTTAATTTCGCTCTTAATTGGTGTGCAGGCACTCCAGAGACCAATCGTTTTTTTTTTTTTTAAAGGAGCTGAAAAGTCAGTTTTCCATCATGAATCCCATTTGATGATTTGCTGCAAAAATACATGGAGTGATAACCATTATTTAGTACAGATGAGTGTTCGGGGCGCACCAAAATGAAAATAAAAGTACTAGTAGCTCAATCATCTGAGATTCAAGTCACATTGTCAGGAGACATCTCATATATTAATTTTAAATTGTGTAATTCTGTCTCAGAAACAAACATTTGCACAATCCCATTAAACTGTTCATCCTTCCCGTGTTTGTGAAACAACTGTTGTCACCCCAAAAAAGATGATTCCTATTCCTAATATATTCCACTTTTTTTTTTTTATGACTCGCCTACTTATTCAGTTTGAATAACAATTCTTGTGATGCGTCCCAGAAGTTTTCAGTATTGTGAACAATTTACAAATGGGTCAAAAGGATAATCTGCTCATGTCAGTTAAAACAATTCCATCATGGCCAAACCTTTTCAATAAATGTGCAGCAATGCTGTCCTTCTAATATCCTTCAGCTATTGTTTATAGTGCAAATCACACTAATGTGTCTCGCTTGGTCAAGCGCACAAGTTCACGTGTGCCCTGGAGCACATTTGATTTTTTATTAACAACCCACACCTGAACGTGAAGGTGCAGAGGAAAAGAGTAATCTGACATGAGGATGAAAAATGATTGAAACATAACGTAGGGGAAGTAATTAGAAAATGGAAGACGGTGAAGAAGTGAACAATTGTGAACGAGTCTCTGGTTTACCATTCTCTGTGATTGGGGTTTTGATATTATGCACTGCACTGGGAATTATTCAAATGAAATTCTGACCGTCAATTCTATCCATTTGGTAACCAAGTTGTTTATTCATATATTGTGAAGTTGCTTTGCTTGTGACAAGAATACCGTATCCATTATTTGCTGCACAATTTGATGAATTACATAACATAAAAAAGTGCATGTATTTTGTCAAAAGCATCTTTCATGCATAGCTTCCTCATGGTCCCCCCCCCCCCCCCCCCCATCTAAAAAACATGGGTCGCTAATAAGCAAACCGCCAGGCTTCCTGTTCTGTCTCCCTCTGTTGGTCATTGTTCCTTTTCATGTTCCTTGTGCGTGTTTTTACATAATTGGCCAATACGGATGATTCTGACTCTGGCAACCCCCACTTCCGAGTAGAGCACTTCTGCACTATATTTCCCAAAACATCTTTGCATTTCCTGCTGAGCTTTTGTGTGTGGAGTGGAGCACACTCAAATGTTTTTTTTCTGCTCTACTTGACGTGTCTTAGATTGCATAAATTGTTGATGGAGAAGCAACGTACATCTCCCATCCACAAAGACAAGCGCTCATGTTTTCTCATTCATAATCGCATAACAAGCACGATCAGTTGTACTAGAACTGCACACACATTCCGCTTTCAACATTGTGCATAGACTTCGCATGCTATATGCAGCACCTGCTGTGGTGTATGAATTTTGGAATGAGGGCATGGTTGGGTGGCAGCCAGCATTTTGCAGGTAGTGATGGCATCAAATTTACATATTCATTATTTCATTTGCGCTTTTAGAGATTCTCTCTTTTTCTCTCTCTCTCTCTCTCTCTCTCTCTCTCTCTCTCTCTCTCACACACACATTTTTTAAAGTCTGAATAAAATATGCACATCTATGTGCAAATTGTGTGCAACAACAGAATCCAAAAACTCATGTATTTCCATAAATTTGGGGGACAAGATTAGACACAAAGGGGGAGAGGAGCAAATGACAAACAGAAAGTAGGACAGAAATTGGCTCAGTTTGAACCATAACATAAAGGATTTCGTTTGGTGGCCAGATCAGCGACACGGTCCAAGGCAGCAGAATTGCGCTTAAGCCGCTCCCTCATACGGGGGTCGCTTCTATATTCTCATGGAGATTTACCATCAAAGGAGTGAGGAAGCAAAATACTTACTCAGTTTAGAAAAGACCATTCATTTTGATCTCTTTTTACACGCACTTTAAAGGCAGCTTTAAAAGAAATAGTTGCTGCAAGTGGAGAAATTCTAAATGTTTAGAAACCTTTACCGACCAACCTTTTGAGAGCTTCATGCGACGTAGCAATTCATATTCATTTGACATAAACTTCCAGATTCATTATAATTTGTATTAATATTGTGTAATGTATTTTAGTATGATATAAACAATGTACAGTGCCATGAAAAACTATTTGCTGCCCTTCTAAAATATATTTTTTTGCATACTTTAAGATCATCAAACAAATGTAAAGCTCTGACAAAGTTAATGTAAGTAAACATAAAATGTGTGTTTTATTTTTATTTTTAAGATTTGATTTATTAACTCATTTGCTTTCAAATATATAAAAAAAATTCTATTTATGTTTTTTTAAGTTCGAGCATACAGAAGGCTTTGATGCAGTCTCTGACCTGGTAGTTATTACAAAAATGGCCAGCAGGTGGCAGCAGAGCATAAGAGATCAACCAGGGTCATGTTGTAACAAGCTCTTTTCCCCAATGTTTTAAACTGATTTGTGAATAATGATAAAACTTAGCTATATTCTAATGCCAATTGCTGCAAAACGGAAACAGATAAAAATATACTTTATTTTTTTCCAATGTAAGAAGAGACTCTATATAGCCATAGAACACAATATTTTGTGGGCCTTGCAAAATCAGTCAAATTCCAGTAAAACAGCTAGGAGTGAAGGGGGTTGCTTCAGTGAAAATGGCTGGGAGTGAATTAAGGGAAGAAAAAAATTCAAAACTAACTGACCATGTGTGAAAATGTACTTTATCCCAACCCCATTGTTAAATCACTGATTTACTGTGGCTAATCAAAATTTCACTTCATTTTCACTGACTCCTGCCAAGCCCAACCATCTCCAGACATGTTCAATCAAGAAATCACCTAAATAGAACGGATTAATACATTTAAAGAAATCATTTTGCAGTATGGCTCCCTCTTGTTGCCACTGCGATCGCTGCCAGAAACATAAGCGAAGGAGGAGAAACAGAGACGGTGCTGGCGCGTTAGTTGGCTAAAGCTAATGCTAACTGTGTTTGTCAGAAGCTCCATTTTGTCCACTCAAAAAAAAAAAAGGCACTTTTCAAGTCAGAATTTAGCATTGCCATAGAAGTGTTACAGATAAATGCACCTGGGATCATCTAGTGAAATGAGTTTATATAAATCTAAGGAAGAAATCCATTTAGGTTTGGATATGTTGATGGATGTGTGACATGAAGAGCAAATTGCAATTGCTCCCAAGGATTACTTCTGAGAAAGCCGCTTCCCAACAAAGACAAATGGGCGGAGCTGTAAAATAAATAAATATATATATACTGACATATACCGTAATTGAGTGATGTTCTCTCTCTCGCTCTCCGTTTCCGTCCAATAATTCCTCACTGTGATGAGCAACCGCCAAGTCTCCATACAGGAGATAAGGCAACTTTAGCTGAGGCTGGATTTTTAAACTATTGTGCATAATCAAGTACGTCCCCATCTGCTTTTACGTGATTAGATTTTGTGAAACACTGCCTGCCTTGAGTTTCAAGAGCCCCCCATCTTTTAAAATGTTTAACTGACACTCTCTTAGCTTTGACAGAAGATCTATCACAGTTTTCTACCTAGGAAGCTCTGCAGACGCGGGGACACATCCCCCCCCCCCTCTCGTCCTCCCTATCTCTTTCGCTCTGTGCGCTCTCGTCTGAACTTGGCAGGAGATCGATTTCCCTCCTGAGGCGAAGTGTTCAGATGACTGATGCTGAGAACAGGAGAGAGCATGCCGCTCCCATCAGTTCTAGCACCAAAGCACTGTTGACAGGATCCTAAGAAGTGCGGCCTCAGGACTGATGAGGCAGCAGGAAGGAAGACATGCAAGGGGGGCGCGCCATCAAGAGCAGTCAGGTAGAACGGGATGAAGAGGGAACAACAAAAACAGCAAGCAATTAAGATAGAAGGACATGCGCAGTTTTAGCTTTTCAAATGTAAAGATTGTCGAGGGGGTGTGTGTGGTGTGTATTTAGAGGAACGCCAAGTCTCCCCTTCTCGCACAATGTCAAGGGACTATATGAATGAATCACATCTTATTCATGAGCACGTGGTCACAAAATAGTGTTTTGCCTTTCACTATACGTTGCGAGCATAGACAGATGCACAATGATATATTTTTAACTCATGAAGAATAATTTTCTGGGAAAAAAAAGTGACATTTATTTCCAATTACACTAATTTCCTGGATATATATATATATTAGGGGTGTTAGAAAAAACCGATTCGGCAATATATCGCGATATTACAGCGCGCAATTCTCAAATCGATTCGATATGTGGACAAATCGATTTTTAAACGTCAATTTTTTTTATGGGAATATTCAACAAAACGTCTTACTTAGGGTTAGGATTTGCACATTAAGCATGGAAGAATGTTATATTAATGGGACATTAAGCCTTAATACTTTATTTCAGTGCTGTTCAAACATGAAACAGACTGCAACCTGTTTGTTAAATGCAGTGGCTCATATAAGCTTGAATTTTCAGATAAATAAATACATTTTCATACAAATCTTACAGTGTACATGTACAAGTTTACTGATGAGTATTTTCTAAATTTGAGTAAAATAAAAAATCGCAATAATGAATTTATAGATTCGCACCGGAATTAATCGGTATTGAATCGCCAGGTACGAGGCAATTCACACTCCATATATATATATATATATATACATATATAATGCACTTAATTTGGATAACAATTTTTATAAAGCCTATAATGTGATATTTTACTGATAATTTGATAAATAACACATATTATAGTAAGTCATTGTGGCAGAACACTTCTGTTCAAGTGGCCGATTAACTCTCTGTTAGTCAAATCAACTCTGTCACATAGCTCCACTGACTTCAATTTAAATCAGACAGTGTTAAAGTTTTTTAATGGAATGCAAGTGAGGGCAGTATGCGTATACATTCAATATTAGAGAGTTTGATAGCCGGCGATTGAGTCATGGCGGCAGCCGATCTCGCGCAAGACATAAAATTAAATTGGCGCATGAATAATACTGATGACAGTGAATAATTAATTAAGCTGCGAGGCCAATTCAATAGCTGCCTCGACTGTGCTTTCAATAAACATTTTCAGCCAACAGAATAAAGATATAAAAATAATGTAATCAAATGTGACACCAGGGTCTTGATCTGCTTTATATGCTCTAAGAAAGAGCTTAATGCAAACAGTTTTAATGGCTCACAATTGTCTGTGAAATCTCCCTCGTGATTTGAGCTTAAGGGCATTAAGTGTAAAAGGATACATCCAGTACTTACTACATTGTTTTTATTATCACCATTTTATATTCAGTGTTTCGCTAATGTCCCCTGATAGGTAAAGCTGGATGACTGCGTTTCAATGCAAGCTTTAACAGGCCCATTCTGCCCCATTTGGCTCATATCTCAAGCGTAAGAATTTAATTTCTCATCTCCAACATGAAGAGAAAAAAAATATGATGGCCATCATTGAAAATCATTTATATTGTAATTGTATTGAATGCTAGTTTTCATTCACAAATCGATAATGAGGTCTTTGCAGTGTATTAAATTAAACTTACAAACACAATGTTTTTTCCCATAAACTACAACCTGCTTTCATCGTTTTGCCTATTGTGAGGAGGAAGCAATTCTTAACTCATTCACTCCCAACCATGTTCACTGAAGCAACCCCCTTCGCTCCCGGCTGTTTTACTGGATTTTGACTGATTTTGCAAGGCCCACAGAATATTGTGTTCTATTGCTATATAAACATGGAACCTATCAAAAGAAAGATTAGAGCCTCTTCTTTCATCAGGAAAAAAAAGTATATCAAGTATATCTGTTTCCGTTTTGCAGCAATTAGCATTAGAATATAGCAAAGTTTCATCATTATTCACAAACCTGTTGAAAACACTGGCAAAAAGAGCTTTTTGCAACGTGGCCCTGGTTTATCTCTTATGCTCTGCTGCCACCTGCTGGCCATTTTTTGTAATAACTACCATTGCTTTAAGCGACCTCTTCAGATTAGAGGCTGCATAAACGCCTTCTATATGCTCTAGCACAAAAAAACTAAATAAAAAACGTATAATAACATTTTTGGGACCATGGTAATATTCAAAAGCAAATGAGTTAAGCATGTTAATCATGGCACACTCTACCCCCACTCTCATTGGCCACAACATTGATATCCATACAAGGGCTGTATATAAAAAAAAAGAAAAGAAAAAAAGTCTGATTTACTACGAAATAAAGTTCAGCTGTTCTAGTAGGCCTGCAAAGGAAGATCAATTGAAAAATATAGTCTTTTGGACAGATAGACTAACATTTACTGTCTGTTTCATATTTACGGGACCCATCTCACTGCAAAGTGCTGGCAGTTTGAATGGTTTTGCTGTGAACCTTTTCTGGCTTTATTGCTTGTTCATTACCATCACTTTCTCCAGCACTTACTTTTGCATCCCATCTGCGACCTCCTGGGTTTCTCACCTGCACGCCATCTCCATTCCAGCCTTCTATCATCTCCCGCTCCCAGTCAGCGATTTTATTGATTGTAGTATTTCTGCCCTGACTTGTCTGAGCGTACCCTTTTTTCTTTTTCTTTTTTATAATAAAAAAATATATATATAAAAAAATGAGCACACCCGCGGCTTAGTGATCAGACATCTTGGTGTACCCAACTCTCAGCACTGATAATCAAATATCCATATCTTGTAAATTGTGTATCAGATGCAAATGGAAATCCCCTGGAAATAAAAAAAAGCTGAACTGTCGATCCATTTCCTGTTGCTTTGAAGGGGAGTGAATATGCTGCACGTGAAGCATGTCAGTGTTAATGTATTGGTGTCGATGCTTTTGAAGTGCTTTTGTCACTGGTTGTAATGAAAGCGCGAGCCATATTCCTTCATTATTTAATTACATGTTATTATTTAGTACTGACAAATTGATTTATTGCATTAGTAAAAGACACAAAAAAGCACTAATGCAGCCACTCAAAAGACGCGTCAACGAGATTTGACAGCGCGTACACACCTACTGTCATACGCACCAATCGGATACAAAGACGCCACAACAAAGGGCGACGAGGCGGAATCTAACTTTTTTTATTTTAAAGGAAGATAAAGGCCAAGCAGATTAACGCCTCAGCTTGATTTGTACCATTAACACATACACACCGAGACATAGACAGACATATTTGTCAGTATTTCCACGACAAGCAAGCGAGTTCTTTGTCGTTCTCGCGTCTCTTGATATTGTCCTTCAGCAAACTCAAGTGAAGTGAAGTGTAAGGGCGGCCGAGTTTGAAATCCTACATTGATGTAAACAAACTCTAATTATCTTATTTGTTGCTTGTCAAGCTTTAGTTTTTTAAGAACGTGCTTTTTAAAAGGGAAGGACATGCTTTCATTTCTTTCAAAATGCGGCAGCGACCTTCAAAGTCCTTCTTTGTCAACAATGAGGGCGCTTTTTTTTTCGAGAGTGTATTATTGCACTATTTTTCCTCGTCTGTAATAAAGGCAAATTTCACATTTAAGTCATGCCCGGTGTGTAAAATCTTTACAGGTGAACATCATTTAATCATAATAACCAAGTGGCAGCTGAATAGGATTGCATTTATTGAGCACTATGAACACTGTTCTTGTTCTCCCCTGAGAATGAGACCGACAGTGCAAAACTTTGGTTCTTCTTACTCATTAATGAAGGTCGACAGTCCTTGCAGAAAGTCATTTTTGGTGCGGTTGTCTCCTCTGCATTTGTTTCTAAAATAAGACCAGCTCTGTCTTTGTGGTTTTTTTTGCTGCTGCATAAAGGCAGTTGGCTTCAATGAGGAGTAGATAGAAAGGAGACTTTGTTGAACTCCCTAAACTGTCATTTGTGTGTGTGTGTGTGCGAAATGAGGGTGACTGTTGTAGAACTCCGCAAATTAGTGTTACATTTTCCGCTACAAACAAAATGAGGCCTTTGTGTTCTTTACAAGCCGGAGCAGAAATGTAAATCTCTGAAACGCATTTTCTTTTGGCGGAGATGAAAAGATAGACAAGGCAAAAATGGGCAGTTGATGTCTTACCAAGATGCTTTACTTTAACAGCGTGGATTTATGCACTGTATCCTGGTGCTCTATGTTGGTGAGGATTTGTTGTTGAACTTTTTACCTACATTTCTGGGATTTCACAACAAATCTAGCAGTTCTCTTGATAATAAAGCAACATAGGAATTTATTACAAATGCAAATACCATTTTTATCTCAAATAAAAAAAGATAATTGCATTAAGGCTGTTCTTAACTTTTAGTGAAACAAAAACACTAGAAAAGTTGTGGGTGAATGAGTCCCAGTATATCATGTTGAGACTATATGCTCATTTTAACATGTTTTGAATTGACAAATGTGTGTGGGTTTCTCGTGTGCTAGTAATTTTGTGTGTGGTGCGGTTGGACACATAAAGCAACCTTCTTTTTGCACCGTGTGTGGCATGGTCGCTAGCTGAAAAAAAATAATTTAAAAAATCCCCACTTTACATGAGAACCGATGACAAGATTTGGTCTCGTGGGCCAGTCTATAAAAAGATAAAACCAACCCAACTAATAAAACACACCAAGGAATTAAAAGCTTGTCAGACCTCCTACAGTGCGGTGGTTACCTTACATCTCTTCAAGTTATGCGCCATAATCGTAATTAGGATGTGAGCGCTGCTTTCAAAGATGCAAAGCATGTTAAGTGTGGAAAATGTGCATTTAATAAAACAAAAATTACAAAGGAGGCCAATTAATAGGAGATCAAATTTTATGTCCATGGGTTTTGAAGGTAAAATAGCAAAGCTTTGGCAGTGAAGCTGCACTTATATTTATATATATATATATATATATATATATATTTATCTGGATAGCTTTGGCTCTCCACAATCAAAACATTTAGTTTTGTCAGGAATTAAAGTAACTAAATATTTGTGGTTTTAGTTGTATTGTAGAACTGCAGTGTATCATGCAGATAAGTAATTCAAATATTTGTCTTACCTTATTCAGCAATATGAGAGTGCAGTCAAAGACACGCGAGTAGCTTCAAATGTGGCAATTAAGTGTCAGTTGTGGAAAAATTATGTTATATGTATATTTTATTTATTTATTTATTTATTGCTAATGTCCCCACTGTGGGACGAACAAATGTTATGTCAATATTTTATTTAGGAATTAAAGTTTTGTTTTCAACAAGCAACGCATACTTACCTGCATCCATTTTCTGCATCGCTTATTTTGTTCGGAGCCACGGAGGGCTTGATCCGAAACCAGCTGACATCAGCAAAAGGGCAGCCTGGACAGGTCACTGTCAATAAGAGGTCACTTCATCGGACAGACGACCATTTGTAATCAAACTTAAACTGTGGGGATTGGACCATTGCCGCATCAGTGACCGTAATTATTATTATTTTTGTTTGTTTTTATAGAAATGTTATTCAGGTTCATCTATTTCCAAAAGGGAAAAGCAGACATGTAGAGTGAACAAATGCGCTCACGTGTATTAAACATTTACATATGAACATATTTTTTTTTACTGTTATATAGCCTATCTGTACTTAATATAAAGTAGCATACATACCAAAAAATGAAACCAACTCCATCTGTTTATATTTTAATGTGATAAATCTCGACTGGACAGCATCCTCCTTTCGGCAAACTTTTTTTTTTTTTTTAAATACATAAAGGCTTATTCTTACACTAGACATTTACCATTTCTAGAAAAATTGCATGTGAAGGCTCAAAGATTGAATAAAAAACATTGAAGCATGTGGAATAATTTGTCATGATAAAGAATGATGCAGAATGACATGGTATGAGCTGAATGTGTCGAAGTTGCAATGGTTTTAATCTGTCACTATACGTGGAAACTGGAGGTGAATATGTAAATATTTGTAATTTGGGGCTTCAGAAAATGTTGTGATTGAGAGTAATACATGAGATGGCTTGAATGATTTGCACATGTTGAAGTTGGAATAGTTTTAATCGGTCAAGTATTGGTGGTGGGGTCGGGGTTGGGGAATGAGAACTATTATTATATATATTTGAATTTATTTTATTTTGAATGTGTCAATGGAAATGAGTGGAATGTATCAAGTGAAATACGCCCTCAGTTGGTATCAATGGGGAATTTTTAGGTGAACATTTTTGAATTACGTGAAAACCGTCAATATTTGGAATGAAAAAATTAGAAGCCCCTATGGCATGAATTTATGGAAAATGTTGAAATTGGAATGATGTGAATCGGATGAATTATATGGAAGGAGAAATGCTTCAAAAAAGTGTCGGGAATAAATACCAATAGAAAAAAAGACCTTCAGCCTTCACTCAATGAATGCCTTACGTCACGCGCACACACACGCACATGCACCCCCCCACACACACACACACACGTTTGTTTTACTATCTTTGTGGGGCCATCTCATTGACATAATGCATTTCCTAGCCCCTTCCCCTAATCCCAACCATTAAAAATAATTGCCTACCCCTATTCCTTACCTTAACCTCAACCATAACCCAATTCAAACCTAAACTCTAAAACCAAGTCTTGACCCTCAAAAAGAGGTCTAAACTTGTGGGGCCCAGCAAAATGGCCCCACATGGACGGGTGGGCCCCACAACTCTGTGAAATCCCGAAATGTTGTCCCCACTATGTAACAGACACACAAAGACACTTTCTGCACTTAATCAAATCAACAGCCCTGGCCATGATATCAGAGCATACAGCATTATGAAAAACGCTGCATTTTTTCAAGCTTCTTATCAGCAAACTCCAACACAAACTATGACTACATTACGGAAAATGACTTGAATAAACTGCATGCTTCCTATTTAAAAGCTGAACTTTGGAAATACAAATTGAGAAGTGATGAGATTGTCAAGTGACTCACAGAATGCCATGCCCTGTATTTAATCCCATGTTGCTTGCCAGTCTTCTTGGCTTTCTGGAAATGTCTGGGTGTCAGGCTTTGTGTTAGAAATATCACATTATCATGAACAGAATGGCAGGGAGACAAGAAAGGGACATTTCAATACTCGCTTCAATCACTGAGAAAAGTGGGCGATAACATAAAGTCGATTAAAACTGGTGTGACAGAGAGCCTTGACATAGCCTGCTCCCCATCCCTATTAATTAAATAGTGGATACAATTGCAGTCCTTGATGATTTTCTTCGTCATACTTACAACAGACGCAAATTGCATATGCAACATTTATATAGCTTCTATGATTTAACTCGCGCTACATCGATGCCACTTGTATCTAAACATTGGTTCCCTGCGAAACCTATATGAGCAGATTATTCATAACCTATGAGTACCGAATGTGTTCGTGGCAGTATGAAAACGGTATGGAACTTTGTCTTATGCGTTTTCAGTTATACGGCTCCTACAAGGATGCCACTGCTCGTGTGACCACTCAACACGGCACAGCCTAACAAAGCTGCCACGACAAAGCACTGAATAAAAACTTTTTTTATTTTTTTTTATTTTACTAAACTTGAAGTGAAATCTGTAAATATTCATGGGTATGTCACAAGGGGGATGTTGAATAGCTGTGTGGCTGACTGAGCCGTGAGTGAATATGGCTGTGCATGTTAAACTACTCCAGTGCAACTGCATTACCACAAGCGACTTGTCACTTGGAATAATATCACGAGTTCCTCTGTGTCCACTCTATGTATCTCTTCAGATGCCTCTAGATAGTTCATGTCATAGTTTGTAAATTAATTACGTTTGCTAAGGCCGTTTTTTGTACGCGTGTGCTCAAAGGTGATTGCGCTACAGGAAAGGCTTAGCCTCTTGTTTGACAGTTAATTTTGTAATAGTCCTCAACATTTTAACAGTGTGGCTGATATGATCCGATTCCCTCAATGGTCTTTAACTCAGTCACTTAATAAAACGTGCAGATCATTCAGGATGGGCCTAGCATGATAATGCTCATTCGAGATTGTTAGAGGTTCTGAACCGTTAGACACGTCACATGATCAATACAGAGATCATGTCAACGATGTCATGGCATGGTCAGAATATTTAGCACGTACTGTACTAATAAACCAATTGCATTCAAATTAGAATTGTAGTTAAGTATTGTAATACAAACCCAAATTCCAATGAAGTTGGGAAGTTGTGCAAGATAGGTAAAAACAAAATTCAATGATTTACAAATCCTCAACCTACACTATATTCTATTGTATACACTACTAACAAAATAAAATGTTCAAACTGATTTTATTGTTTTTTGAAATACTTAGAGTAGGAAACAATAGTTTCTTTAAAAAAAAAATTCTTTTTTTAGTTTAGCTTAGCGGTGTTCCTCAAGGATCTACCTTGGGCCCACTTCTTTTTTCTGTTTTTATTAATGACCTTTCCCTTATTTTTTCAGACTGTTCTGTTCAATCAGATGCTGATGATACTATTATTTCTATCTCAAAGTCATTTTCTTTACAAATTCAAGAATCATTACAGCATGACTTAAAAAAAAATTCACTCCAAATTTAGCTATTTGGAAAAAGATTGCTAATTAACCAAACTAAAATGTGTGCTGCTTTTTGGTGTAAGACCTAAACTCAATATTGTCTTAAAAGTTGACATATAATGACAGTAGAACTCTTCAGAAAGTTGATAAATGTAAATATTTGGGTGTTAGGGTTGAACAACACTAACTTTTAAACCACTTATTGAATATGTTTTAAAGAAGATTTGTTTTGGTGGAGGTGTTTTATTTTCGTTCTAGGCATTGTTTTACATTTAATGTCAGGGGGAAAAAACTGTATCCATCATGCTGCATAAAATGGCAATTTCATGAATATAGTCAACCCTAATGACAAAAAATGTCCATTATATTAGCAGAAGCAGTAGCCTAGTAGTAGCTTAGCGATAGTATAATATTACATTTATGCGCATTAACCTGACAGCCTCAACACTTCTGTCAGTTCAGTGTCAGCACGGTTCTTTGTTATACGACTTCAAAACGGCATTCACATCCCGAGCTCCCAGCACACTATACTGTGGTCTCTTAGTGTTAGCTGCTAGCACTGTTTGAAAGCCAAACCCTGACAGTTGGGGAGGGGAAAAAATGAGGCCAAGGATGCTTTGTAACATCTCCCTTTGTAGCTGCAGCCACTATTCTGCCACGAACAAAGTAACGAAGTGTGGCTGCAGATAACCGAGTGCCACAGTAGAGTTGGCATTAGTGGACCACCGGCATCAGGATGTGCAGGCAAAAAGAATGTTAATGCTTTTAAATAACTAATAAAACAGAGTGCAGGAAATGCATTCAAATGTCAGAGGAGCTCTGATTCAACATTTTTTTTTATTCAAAAATACAAATTGCATTTGGATTGATACATAATGAATTGTATTCATGTTCTTAAGGCTGAATGCAAATGTGAGAATATGTACATACAGTTTATAGGCACGTTTGATACAATAACGGTATTTTTATAAGAGCTAAAACATCATCACATTGAGTGAAAGTGATTGTATTTTTACTACATGGACGAAGACAGATCAAGTGAATGATGCAAGAGTTTCAGCAACATGATTTAAATTACAAGTGAGATTTTGGTACAATTTAGCAACGTAAGAGTTTTTTTTAAAGGTACTTTTTGTTTCCGTCTATGGTTTATTTTATCTGTCTTTCTTTCAATTATAAACTCTGATTAACTATGTATTTTTTTAAAGTTTTTTTTTAATTGGTGTATTTTGGGCTGCTACTAAAACTAGTGTGACATCAAGGTCAATGCCAGGTTTGAAATGGATTCCAGATAAATGAGATATACTACAATCAAAACAAGGCAGCTGGTTTAACGTTAATATTCTGTATATAATTTTTTTTTTGTATTGGCTCATCATTTGTATCAAATAACACTAACTTTTAGTGACAACGAGTAACTGACAAATGGAACTAAACTGAGCTAAACCTTTGAGGTAATTGGGCTGAGTGAAGCACCTTGGAGGAAGCGCTTGGGCAGTGCCATTCTCCTGACATATGGCCAGCAGCTTCATGCCTCAAGCTGCCAAAAATAGGGATTACCTTGACAGTGCTACTGGCACTTAGAGTGGATTAGCTCATAACATAACATTATCTCTTGGAAATGAGTGTCCAGAGAATAAATCCTGTATTTATACAGTACTGTATACGTAATACAAGGTTACAGTGAATAATAATTGTAGGAAAACCAAAGTTTTTGTGGAAGTCAAAATGTTACTTAACCGCAGTACAGAGCATATTGTTACTATCTATATAAATGACCAGATGATAATGCTAACTATGTTTATCAGCTATATGAAAGCTTGTTCATATTACTATCATCCACCCATTATTTTTTTCTATTTATTATTTTTCAATTAAATTACTAAAATAACATACATTGACAACTTTAAATGCATTACAAATAAATTATTTTAATACATTTAAAAGCATTGGAGAGAAATACAGTATAGTAAAATGTATTTTAAAAATGATTTACCTTAATCAAAGGTAAAGGGAAAAAAAGCAGACTGACTTTACTGCTTTTGGCAACCTATTCCATTTATGTGCAGCATAACAGCTAAAAGGTGCCTCACCATGTTTGCTTTGAAACCTGGGTTCCATTAACTGACCTGATCTAGACGAGGTAGTAGGTAGAGTACGATTTAGGGTGCACCATGGACTGGTTCCCAGACAATTGCAGGGCACATATAGATACAATATTTAAAATACCAAGAAAATGCCGGAAAATAACTGCTGAACATGTCAATTTCAAAACGGGACCAGCAGAACTGTGAGGCAGATGTGCTAACCACAAAGCCACTGGACCATCATATTTAATGTAACTATATGTCTATGTGAAATGATTTAATCAATCATTGTCATGATTTAGTATTAAAACTTTTCCTTGGCAAGTGCAACAAAGTTTAAACACTTGAGGTTTATATAAAACGACATATATGGTGCCAAAGTTCTTTTAAAAACATATTGATTAGCAAATTATATTTATTAAGCATACACGGCTTAAGTAAATCCAAACAAAACTATCCAAACACCTCAAATGCTAATTAAACACAAGAGTTTCTTGGGTAGGTTCTTGGGTCAATGTTAATGTAAAATTATCATATCTCTTGAATTGCTACACTGGCAGTGTGCTCACCTTAAGGATTTGTAAGCATTCAATACTCCTCTGACCCACAGCGATTTAGGGTGCATGCTCTGGGTATCAAGACCACACGACACGTCTTTAATTAAGGGATTGAGAGGTAACATTGGATCACAGGGAAATAGCTCACCAGAGGACTGGCAGAGAGATGAATGTCCAGCGACTCGCCAGAGTTTTTACAGTGATTGCTTGGCAGCAAAAGTGAACGAGAAGTACTTTAGCAACTTTAGGAATAATTGGAGAAGCACATTAGAGCAGGGAAGGCAATCATAGACCATGTTCACCTTTGTGTGAATTGTCTACTAATGTCCTTCCTTCTGGTTGTGTATATACAAAAACTCATTTGTTATGTGTCAAAGAGGATTGGAATAAAAACTGGGAAAGGCATAGAATTATTGCATATTGTTTCTAGGCATAATTTTGATGGTCTTATATTGAGAATGGAAGTTGTTTCTTTCTTCTTTTTTTTTCATTTTATACTGTTCTACTCTTGGGTGTGTAACTTTGATTATGTCCAATTTGTGGTTCTGACATTAAGGGCTACAAATGGGAGCCAGTGATTACTAGGTGGAAAATCATGGACCACACAGGAGCAGACCAAGTGTGAATGCTTTTGTGATAGATAGTAATAATATGTGTACGGAGAATTTGGATGATGGGGGATGTGTTAACTAACTATACTCTGTTAGGCTCAATAACATAACATAACATAAGTGCGTACAGTAATGTATAAATGATGATACAGAGAGCAGCATGAAGTCATCACTAATGCCACTCAGGCTGCAAATACTTGCAAAGTCTTTGAAGAACTTAACTTCTGTTGTGTTTCATCAGGTGTCAAGTCGACACTGTTATGTGCTCATTATTTTTGTATGAGCTTTGAAGAACAAGGAAAGAGTTAGGGGGAAAAAATATCTTTTATAAGCAATTTTTCCTACTAATGAATTATTTTGAGTGTTTAGTTTACCCCCTGTGAAAAATGAGCACTAGAAAAAAAAATACAAAAAAAGCTTTAAAAATAATAATTATTATCAAGTTTTTAAATATAGTGTTGCTATGTCATGTTGAACGTGTCATTTTGCAGGAGTTTTTTTTATATTCCCTACGCTCCGTTAAGTCCTTCTCAAAATAATCTGGCTTTCTCATTTTATCACTATTCATTTTCCTAACCTTGCTATTATCACAAAATGAGGGATTTTGTGATGTCGGAGGCAAAAATGTGCACCCAAGTGCAGGTAAGCAGGGAGGCAAAGCAGGACGTCACAAGAATGATGACATGACAAGGGAAGCATATACTTGTGACAACGAACCAACACAGACTGAATTACCGCAAGCACGACCGGATACATGTCACACGTTTTGACCGGATATTACGTCACACATACGTTTGTAGTCCCAAAAGCAATGTCGAATGTTAAAGTAAGGTATGTTTGGGGGGACGATGAAACATAAATCTTTTTGGAATGAATTAAAGAAGTGCATTTGAATGCTATTTTAGATGGAAAACAGCAAAGTAATGCTACGATTAATCAAGAATTACAAAACCAAACTCATACGACGTGGATCACATCTCTATGGTGTATACCGCCACCTGCAGCGACGGAGTCCCCTCAATATTTGCAAAAGAAGAGCAGATGGAAACGGGCATAAGTCGCATGTCCGTTTTGCACATTTTCAGTAAATTTGCTTAAAAATTGGAATTGGATGGAAACCTAACTACTGGTCCCCAGTCAAAAATTTATACAGACATTTGTGTTGCCTATGGGTGCAATATCCAGGCTATGTGTGACACATTTAAGTGTAATTTATGTGACGCATATTAAGTTTATGTGACACTAAACAATGCTGCTTAAAGCTATTTGTGGAAATAATATCCGTAAACCTGGGCGTGTGGCCTTGTGGGTTTTAATGGCTTAGGGCAGTCACTTGTCATGAAATATGGCATTGGAACGATACACAAGGAAAAAATGGAAAGGTAAATAATAGTAAATAATGCAATTCCCTTCACAGTGGTCAATTGTTGGTTAGTATGAATGATAAAGGTGCTACCTTGCCAAGGAAGAAGGTTTTTATTGCCATAGGTTTTTCTATTTTCATGGTGTGCCTATATGTGATATATTTCCGCTGGGTGCAAAAGCAGTTACAGGATCAAATATGTATTGCTGTTCTAAGTGCTACTGTAAGCCTTAAGACAAAAAATGCATTACATACACAACCCTGCAGAGTCTTCAGACACACACTGCTGTATTCCAAGACTTCACGCAGCACACATACATTGTGTCTCCTGGGTCACATCTCAGTAGTAGAGAGCTCTCATCTTTGTCTGCCAACACTGCACAAATATATAAAGGGTGTGTGGAGGTGAGGGTACATGTGTCTTCGTGAGAGTGCGGATTGCATCTGAATGAAAACCTGCTCCTCCCTGGGGTGAACCGGAGCTCACAGACTGTTCAGACTGAGGCATCCCCTTTATCTATACAGATGGAGGAGCTTGCCGTCTATAATAATGTGCCAAAGCGTGGTCAGAGCCATGCGGTCCATGGGAATTATGTGCCTGCAGTCTCGAAGAGATTCCAGGAATGCGTTTCACAGGAGAGGCGCAGACAGTCGTATATGGAGTCGTATCGATTATGTTTGTTATTCATGATGGATGACGCCCTCGTTCAACCGTAGCAATCGTTTTGTAACTATTAATAAATGAGCACTTAATAGCCAATTACTGCAGGCTCTGATTAACAATTGTTGAAAATTGAAAGGGCATTATGACAGAGATACATCACTCAAGCAACAGTCCGTGATCGGAGAATTTAATTATAATGTAAACCGTTCCAGTCCATGAATTGGATTTACGCTAAGGTCCACACAATATAATGTATTGCAACTACCACTCGCATCTATATTTGAAAACAAACTACACAACCCAACATAAGAGATAAAAAAAAGTAATAATAATAATTGAAATTAAAATCATTCCGCAAAATGATTTAACTCCCTCCTCTGTCCCCAGCTGTCAAGGACACAAGTGGAGATCTTCTTTTAGTGTTTTTGTGTTGTTTCCCTTTTAAACAAAAGAACAAATTAGGACAAAGTTTATTGATAAATAAAAATCAATTATTATTATTATTATTACTTTATCAATGTCTCTTCCCCAGAAACATTACAACCATAACAAAATATATTTTTTACTTCCTTAACCCATTTGCTCCCAACAACGTATAAATACGTTCTATTTTAAATATTACCATGCTCCCAAAGACATATTTATTTATTTTTGTTTTTTTATGTTTTGTTTTTGTTTTTTATGCTAGAGCTTTGATGCAGCCTCTGAACTGAACAAGTGGAGATCTTCTTGCGGTCCCTTATCTTCTACATGGACCCCAGCCAGTCCTTTTCTACTTCCGCCATGAAGACCTCACACCTCTCCTGCACTGAATTTAAAGTGAGTGAGGGTTGTCATAGTTTTAACATTTTCATTTTAGTTTATTTTTATTTTGTTTTGTTTTTAAATATATTTAAAAACACTGTGGGAGCAACGTCAATTGAAGGTGCTTTTCTATTGGCCTCTGCTAGATAACGTCATTTCCGTGCGACACACTTCCAAATCTCCTTATTCTGGTTAATATCAATATAAATCTACTTAAAATCACATTCAAAATCATCCCCAAAGGCTCATGCATTAAATGAATGACTAAAACGAAATACATTTTTGCTATAAATATAGTTTTAGTTATTTTTTGTAAACATGAAATGTAGTTTCAGTTAGTTTTTGTGTTATAAAAAGCATTTTCCAGTTTGTGAGTGAGCTTGGAGATCTTGGGCTGTGGTTTATTTCAAGTAATTTGGGTTGTTTTCATTATACTAATTGACAGTTTTATTTTTTAATAAATTACACATTTGAATGCCCAGGCCTAAGCAAGGGTACCTTGCGAGAGACTCATCAGCAAACACAATAATCAAACAAACCAGACTTCAGATATCACACATGCCCAATTTGAATTTTCTAGTGTGTGTGCTACAAGTGTCACTTAAAAGGCAAAGTGAAAGAAAAAAAAACCATTCCTTCCTTTAGTCTTTCCTCTGGTCTCTTAAGGTCTCCCTAATCTTTTGGAATTTAGATGTTTCTGGGGTTGGTGAAAGATTCTGGTTTTGTAACTCTGTGGATGGTAGGTAGTGTTTGGTTGGTGCTGGATTTCACTTTGTTACATCTTTATTTCCTTTGATCCTTCCTCTGGTCTCCTGACAACTTCACGACTCTGGTAGGACTCTGAAGTATCCGGTTAAGGTGAAGGGTTTGGGATTTTTAACAGGTTTCAGATGAATCAAAGAGCTTAAACACCCCCCCCCACACACACACACACACAAGAGAGTGATGATGATGTCATGTTGACTCGTGAATGCTGCCGAATGATTGATACTGAGCTCTCCAAAAAAGAAAGAAATAAAAAGAAAGAAAAACCGTGTGGCAGTAATCCTTTGCTGCCCGGTGAGCTGAAGTCTGGTGAGGCACACTGACATTTATTTACTTATTTTTTTGGGCGTGATATGCTGACATCTTCCTTTATATCATCCGTGACAGTGTTCCATCTTCGGTGTGTGTTTATTTCTGTTTGTGTGTGTGTGCCTGAACTAGGCACTTAGCTATGATTAAGAGTATTTAAACGCTTTCCACAATACTTCCCGCTGTGCATCTTGGGTTCACGATAAAATATGCCATGATGTGAAACTGGCACGACCAGATCATGCTGAGTACGATTTACTTTGCCAACTCAAAGACCTGCCATCTGTCATGTTCTATTACATCAATAGTAGATCCCAGTAGCATTAGTTCATCATACTGTCCTTTTTCTGTTGGTTTTTAAGGCTTCTGTTTATCCTTGAGTGTATTTCAGATGAAGTATTTTCGGCCACCTAAATACATCCCAAAGCTTAGTTTGTTGACCGCTGCGACGTGAGGAAAAAAGCCTTTGGGCTATATCCACAAGCAGGTGATTTCCTAAACCCATTCCATGTGATGCAATGTGAACACAAGCCACACGGCAATTCCTGCCAAGCAGACAGGCGGGCGAGAAAGCATCAAGGATGTCAATGGAAGAGCAACGAAAAAAAGCAGAGCTGCTAAAACATTTGTTAATCTCAATCTAGTGGATTTGTATCGATCCGATGCCAAGTAAATACAAGGCCAGTATCGCTGATACTGATATCGATATCGATATCAATACTTTTTGAAAATTAGATATTAAATAAATATATTTTAAATGAAGCTGTATCATCAAATTACGTATTCACAATCAAGTTTCAACTTTTTAGTGTTTTTGTGTTGTTTCCCTTTTAAACAAAGGACACAATTCAAAGGAGCTCCAAAGTTTTTGTGGTGAATGCTATGAGAATTATAAATTACAAATGCAGGTTTATTCTTTATTTGGATTATGATTATACTCATAAAGCATATTTATTTGAGAAATAAAGAAGACAAGGCCCAAGATGTAAATTACTGCTCTTCTTTTCTTCTCTCGCGCATGAGGGACTACTCATGACCCTTTTTTTCCCTTCTTTTTTTTTTCTTCTTTTTTTCCCACCAAAAGAGGTGGAAAGCTATGCCCATTTGCAATAGTTATATCACCAAATTGTGATGAAATTGTTTATATCCGTAGTGAATTTCCGTAGGTCACTTATTCAAAAAAAATTCACAAAAGTCTTGTTTTTGTGAAAGTTTTTAAAACATTAATATTGACAAGTTATTTTGTAAAAAAAAGCAAAACTGACAAATACTCAGATATTGTTCATTTCTGTCAGAGGTGTGGGTGGGTGGGTAGGGCACCACAAAGCATGTATGCTTAGGGCGCCAAAATGGCTACCCTGACTATACACATGACGTATTTCTTTTGAGTATATGAAGAAGTTTATAAAAGTCAGTGAAATGTTCATTAAAAACTATCTACAGGCAGTGTTGCAAAGACCAATTAACTATTATTCACTGCTGCCGCTGAGCGTCCACATATATAAAATGTGTCCATGTGGGTAAAAAAAATAAAAAACATCTTTCTTCTCCTGACACCTAATTAATGCTGGATATCCTAAGAGTGCAGATCTTCATATACTGTAATGCCCTTTTTTTTCCTTTTCTTTTTTATCTCCTGATGACTAGTGCACATGTATGACTTGTGCTTCCAAAGTGGCATTATCGGTAAATGAAGACAGGAAGAAATAGATGAACCTATCAAACGCTAGTGTTTTTTTTCCCTCTCCATGGTAACTCCTGTCATTGTGATCCGGGAGGCTTCCTGTCTGCTATGAATTTCTTTAATATGCAGCTGTGGTGCATTAATGATTTAGATTCAGGCACAGTGCTTGGTGCTTGTTCGGGAACTAATGTCATGTTCACCGCAAAGGTGGCGTGGGGGAATTGTAGGCGCTTTTGTTCAGTCATCGATGATGATTGCAGGTTCCCCTTTAATGTGTTAAAGCTCCTGACATGTTTCGAACAAGCAGGTTGTAAATAGTTAAATGTAGAACACGTGACACATAAAACGTTATTTGTCAAGCCATACTGTTGCCACAAACATCTAATCATGTTTTTGTTTGACCTGCAAAGTGTACCTTGTACTAGTATAGCTAATAGTAGTAGTGAATTATGATCGAATCTGACATTAGCATGTTTGTATATCAATATCACTAAGTTGCATATACAAGTCATAAGCCTGGATGTGTGTGTGCATTTTATTTTTATTTTTTTTTACATCTCATCACATATTGAATGTTGTCTTTTTTGTTTTGTTTCATTATGCCAGCCACAAAGTATTATTTTCCCTCCACATTTGTGTGTGTGCACATGCCAGTAGGTCATTTCTTTGAAGTACTGCAACCCGCTGATGTTTAGAGGGTGTGTTTCTCCTCACTGCAGTAATTGAGCTACAAAGATTCTTGGGGAAAATGGGAGTAGCTTTGCTCCTGTTCCTGAAGAGCTGGACAGTTTCTAGATTTCAAATTAATGTACATATTTTTTTAGTTACTTTTAAAAGGAGAAGACAAGCCCAAAATGTTCTTTACAATATGTTCTATGCAGCCAGACTATGATTAATATTGCATTTGTGGATTATGAATTAGGCAGCAAAATTCGCCATTTTTTTAAATTAATTTTTTTATCCAACTCAGGGGGCGACCATTTTGCCACTTGGTGTCAACTAAAGATGACATCACAGTTGCTCAGGGCTCAGGTAACGACCAGTCCACAGCTCACCTCTTTTCTAAAGCTGAGCTATGGTTGGTTACCTTTATTATTATTATTATTATTATTATTATTATTTTGGGGTGTCAAAATCTTAACGCGCGATTAATGACCGCCCCTTACTTGGAAATCCACCACATCCACGTCAAAATTTTGCAGTATTAAATGTAACAATAATGCATATATTTGTGGAGACTCGGGTCAAGTTGTATTTTACAATTATAAAAATGTGCAGAATTTCACAAGTTCACTTCATGCTAAAGATTAGATAGCTCTTAATATGAAAAGAAAAATACACTGAGCAGTCACCGTTTTACAAATGCAATTATGCCATCTAGTGGGAAAAAAATGACCAACACAAATCAATATCACACGTTTTTTTTTAAACTACATTTTATGAATTATTATGAAATGACTAAAAGTTGCAGCCATATTTGTATTAATATTTTTCCACTTTTATGTTAACAAGAGTATGAAAACTACAAATATTTTATTGTAAAACAGATATAAAATGTGCGATTAATCGTGAGTTAACTATTGAAGTCACGTGATTAATTACAAAAAAAATCACCTGACACCCTTATTATTATTATTATTATTATTATTATTATTATCATTGTATTAAAAATTGGGTGGATTTTTCTGCTTAACACAAATGCAATATTAATCAGAATGCCGTGTTAAGACTTGAAATATTGTCAAGAAAATTTTGAGCTGGACTTTCTCTTTATGTTTTCACTACTTTTTTAATTTTTTTAACAAATGGCTACTTTATTGTAGTTAATTTGCCTTTATTCTACCGCTTAATGGTTCACCAAATAATTCCATTAGCTTTTTGATGGTTAATTATTAACATGCTGAAACAAGAGTTTTGCGTTGCAAAAAGTGATAGAGTGGGAGGAGTGAAGCAGCTTCTGGGATGCCGAATTGAACATTAATTATGCAATAGTGTCTTGACTGATATATTCATTATTCTATGACACTGGAAAGTCTCAGCGGTTGTTAATCAGCCTCCCACTCACATAGTAATCCTCTCTTTTTTTTGTGTTGGGGGTGTCTTTTCAGTTGTACTTTGGGAAATTAAAACCTCTTGAAGCAATCCTGCTTCTCCGCTCTACCACAGCAGCATCTGTGCTTTTTGGCAGCCCGATCGCTTCACGCGTTCACCAGCCAGTTCTGAGGGTAAACTTATTTGACCAATTAGAAGTAAAGATTGACCAAAACAGATTGTACGGTGCCTCGAGCAGGAGGTCCGAGAGCGTCACTCTTTCCCCGAGTCATGTTGAGGTGAGCCTGCACAAACATTAAAAGCAAAAATAGTCATTAAATAAGTATTTTTTTTTCTTCTTCTTGTTCACGTCAGTCTGTGTACCTGTTTGTGAGCGCGTGTACAGTATATCTGCTGTGTTTCAGCAGTCTGACCTTCAATATGGTAATGATGCCAATTAAAGGGAATCAACTTTAATTACTGTTGCCCCAATTATTATTCTCGCTCTGTAGACCTGCCTTCCCAGTTGCAGAGCAACACACCAACACGGGCAAGACGAACTTGCTCATGTCGTGTTGTCGTGTTTGTGCACATGTGGTCAGCCTTCACCCTGATTATGAGGGCCGTTCTTATGAGCTGTTATGACATTAAGCGCTTGTTATTTTTTTTGATACTACAGCCACGGTTTGACATAGTGGCAACGTTGCCCAACAAACACACAATGTGCTGTAAACTAGATGTGATTAGATGCTGTCAAACATATTTAAATGATGGAAACTCTTTATTTAAAAAAACCCAAGAGAATGTACAGTGAAGTATATACTTTATTATACATACAGACACACGTATTATAAAACTATTTTCCCCATGTACAGTATTTATTCCATTTGAAATTTAACCCTAACATTAATGTCGGGAATTTGTCAAATTTTGCACTTACTTTAAGGCAATGTCAATTGTGCTTTTTTTTTTTTTTTTTTTTTTTTTTTTTTACTTGAACATTTATTAATTAATATTAACTAATTTTGGTGTTCAGTGCGAAAACAAACTGAAACTTCATCTCACATTAGTAAAGCTAACTAAAACCAACTAATTATAGTGAAAATGTCCTTCATTTTTCGTCTTTGTCAATTAATATCATGCGGTGTTCATTTTAAATGGTTAATTTATTTTTCATTTATTCCAATATTGCTGCACATCCGTACAGAAGAAGGAAGGTCAAACTGTTGTTTGAGCATTGAGCATCTTGGTGCGTATATTTTAATCTCGCACTCGAGAAATATTTCATATACCAAAAAAAACCTAATACTAAAACTAATAAAAAGTAGACCTAAAAGAAGCATTTAAAAAAAATCTAACTAATGTAATCAAAATTAACAAACCCGCTCTAAAAACAATTATTAAATCTAACTGAATTTAAAAGCAAAAGTATAAAAACTATACTGACAAATCCACAACTATACAACTATTAGAAGTTACCGCTGGTTCAATATTGCCACCGGACATTTAATGATTTACTTACATTCTGTACATTCTGTGTTACTGTATGTCAACCATAGTTTGACAGTTTGGTTATGTAGTTATTTGGCTCTTATGGAGAGGAGCAGTTAATTGTGACAGGATGTCATTTGCTCATACATGTTTAGTTGGTTTTCTCCCAAACAATTTGTCTCTCACACATTTGTAATTGATAGTTATGCCTCTGGCTATTTTTATTTAGAAATAGAAAAGTTGAATGTCAGAATATGTGCAGGCTAAAAGGGCTTTCACAATTTTCTGAGCATGGCACAGACAGGGCTGGACTGGCCATCTGGCATACAGGGCCGATGCCCAGTGGGCTGGCCTCTTTTGGGGCTGACGCGGTGCTTTTTAATGATCATTTCCCTACATTTTGCCCCAAGAGACTGGCCCACAATTTAGAGGGACCAGTCCCTTAATCCATTTCGAATGTAGATAGCAAACTGAAACATCATCAACAAACATCAGCGGGCAATACTACATTTTAGGAAAGAGTCGGGTCAAAATACACATTGTCAAACCGGTGGGAGAAGGCACCAGGCTGGAACAACAATTCCCATTCAATGTCAAATTTTAACATGCACACCTCGCTTTGTTATTCATTCGCTCTCCTCTGTTTTCAAGTGGTGCCTTTTCCTCTCCATGGCCCAAACCTGCAGTCATTAATTCTGCTAATGACAGGTAAATGAGGCATGGTGATGAGGATGCTCATGCAAAGCTTTCCACACGTAAGAGGCCGCACCAAGCATGCTAATACGGATGCACATTGAATATGCACACTCAGCCGCTAATTGACTTTGATTGAGGACTCTCCAAAGTCCCTTAACCCTTACCAGCACTGAGAGGATCACATACCCTGATTGTTGTGTATTCCTTGCAGAGGGTGACTTGTGGTTTGGGTTTTACAGACAGTTACTTCAAAGGAGGATTAATCAACACTCAGAATGAAAAAAATTAAGCTGTGTTTTGATTTAAGTGTTTGTGATATGATGAGTACAAGTAGAAGTAAAGGAGTAAAGCAAAGCAAGAGGCTGATAAGTGCAAAAAATATATATATTAAAAGGAAATATTGTATGTGAATTCTACGATGGTATATTCGGGCCACATATACATATATATATTTTTTAGAGCGTGTTGGCAATATTCCGAGAAAAAAGCTTTTAAATTTGCGAATTTATAAAGTGACAAATTTGTGATCAAGCATTTAAGTTAATTTGTTCAAATAAATATATAGAATTATTATTTACACATTCATACATTTTGGTATTTTTTTTGTACAAGTTGCTAAGTTGATGTGTCAAACCTGCTGCTCTCCGTCATTCACTTGCATTAACCTAAAGCAGGGGTGGCCAAGTTTGGTCCTCGAGCCACTATCCAGCCTGTTTTCCATGTCTCCCTCGTTCAGCGCAGCTGAATCTAATGATCAGCTCATTAGTAAACTTTGCAGAAGCCTGATAACGATCCCGATCATGAATCAGGTGTGTTAGTGGAGAGAAACTTGGAAAACAGGCTGGATAGTGGCTCTCGAGGATCGAACTTGGCCACCCCTGACCTAAAGTAGGATAGCTTCTGATTGGTTAGTGTTAGTCAGCTGATAGATCCGGAAGTGTTGTCGCTCTAGCTGCCGTGTATGACGAGTAAAGTTTAAATTAAGAATGAATTTGTCTCCATCCTGCCGTTGCATTTTATAAACAGTGTCCCATCAACCACCAACAAATACTTACAGTAGACTTTAGCTACGATGTGTATTTTTCGTAAGTTTCTAAGATTTTTTTCTCTCGCAAATTTGCCACATTATAAAGTTGCAAATTTGCCACATTATAAAGTCACAAATTTGTGAGTTTTTCTTCTCAGTGGCAAATTTGTGAGTTTTTTTTCTCGGAATATTGCCCCCACCCTCTAAAAAATATGTCTATACGTGGCCCTAATACATCGTCGTAGAATTCTTACCATAGATCGCATGAAACATATTTTTCCCAGTCTATTATTACTATGATTACTGTGAAAAATTTATTTTTTGCATGCGATGGGGATTTCATTGTATGTTCTTAATTGGCTTAATGACCACGACTACTTCAACAGACGTATAGGTCAACACTCCACTTTGACTTTAGAACTCCGCACAGCCATTTCAAACCGCCGCTCGGTTAACTGTGAAATATATTCAGCTCATGGATTATCATTTTAATTAATCTTGCTTACTTGGTCGTGTAATTTAAACATTTGCTGGGTTTGCTGGAGGGAGAAATGGTGGCGGTTAGATTGAGGATGGCGGGAATCGGCAAGTGACGGCGCACAAAAGGAGGAAAGGTATGTGTCAGTGGATATGTGTGTGTGTGTGCAGGTGGGTGACAGTGCCGAATGATGTCACCTTCACGAGAATAATACAAGCAAATACAGTCATTTCCAAAACGTTTAAGCACATGATTATTTGTACACTAAATGGGTAAACTGATCATAAATGCAGGTCACTTTTTAAAAAAAATCTCTTTTCCATCCATTATTCACTTTATTCATTAACTTTAACACGAGCAGATAGGGCATATAAAATGACTATATTTATGCTGTAAAACTGTACATCTTTGCTGTGTAAACTGACTATGTCTTCAAATCCTGAATCTAAACAGTAGATTAACTACTAGGAGCAAAGGTAACCTTGATCTATTTTCTACTTTATGTTCATCCCTTTGTGTGGATATAAGTGCCGTGTAAAGAGCGGTAGACACTGGAGTGGGAAAAAAAACAAACACTTCAAAAAGAAAATGACTAGTTGGAGAAAACAGTACAGATAAAGTACTGGCTGCAAAATGCCCTTATGCATTCTTTCATTTACGATAAACCTTAGCAGTAGGCTAAGGTGAGTCAATGGAGACTTTTCATGGCATCATTTTGTCATAAGGTACCATAAGGGCGTGTAACCCCTGGAGGCATTATGCTGTTTACACACATTCCCTTGGGTATTCATTATTACAAGTCACTAAAATATAGTCATGGTTGCATTCAGTTGCATCACATGAAAGAGCATTTATAAAAAAAAAACAGTTATTCAAAAGTTGATTTAGTGACTTGTTTTACTTTTTTTTTTTTTTTGACTTGTTTTACGACCGCTTGTTTCGCGCATGTGAAATGAGAAATCAAGTTGTGTTAGTTCCGAGAGGTTGTTTTGGTACGTGCGTCTTTTGAATGGCAAAAAAAGCTGGCAGTAAAGCAACTTATCTGACGATGCAAAATTGGCTTACTTGACTTGTTCCGCGGTAGTCAGTGGTTCAGTTCATCGCACAAACATTTTTTGTCTTTAAAAAAGAAAAAAACACAGGACGATATAGATTTGTAGACAAGATTGATTTTTTTAGCCATTAAGGTGGAAGATACGGACAAAAATGTGTCGCAGCTTTCCGCCGTTTGGAGACGATGAAAAGAAAACAAGCCCGTTTTAACAACCACCTGAGATTCAACCTAAAGTGCAAAGATGAGGGAATAACCCGCTACACACGAGAAATGCACAAAATATAATTAATAAAGCGAAAAGGGAGTTAGTAAAGGAAAGAATAAGAAATTGAAATGTTAAAATGCAACACAGATGAGGAACTGGCAACTTTGCATTGCACGTATCCAACAAGAGGAACAAGATGAGGTCATAAACCACCTAAAACAAATATATAAAAAATTATTTCTGAATAGAAAACAGCGACACATAAACAAATTGAACACATTGATAGAAAGAAAAAAGAAATCCGACTGCTCAATGAAAAATGGTTAGAAAACCTCGCACATTAACATAAACGAGGAAAATGTACTAAAAAACTTAATTTCGGGACTTAATTTAGTCTGATTTTAAACTGCAATCCTTGTTCATGTTGATGCTCCAATAAGAATGAATACAATTCCTAGTGTGGGAGTTATAGAAGCCGGATATGATGCCAGTGGCATGACTAAATGTCAAGTTGAAGTGAAAGAAAAAAAAAAGCGAGTATTAATTTGGAAGATCAGGTTCCATGTCAGTCTAAAAACGCAATTACTGTGTTCATTTCCTCAATATTCTCACTGCTCCCTCAGCCCCCAACCTCCATTTTAACCTCCACAGCAGGGGTGTGATGCGAAACGCAAAACAGTTGTTTGTCCTAAATGCCTGTGTGGTGGATGATGGCTTGTTTTTCAACTTGGGCTCTTAAATTGACTTTGTGTATATCATGCCTTTGTGTTATACTTTTTGCAAAAGTATAATGTATATTGGGATAATGATTTCCATGTGGTTTTTGGCCCTGCTAATGAGCAGTGCATCTGCATTTAAAAACTAAAACTAAAATTCAGTTTCATCATGTAGCCTATTATTTTGCAATACGTCACTACTGACTTTTAGACACATTTGTCAGTCAAGGTTTGATTCAGGCTTCATTCAAGTCAAATCATGATGTGTAAACACCTTGAAATTAAAGCTGAAATGCTTCTACACAATATTGCCACATATTAATCGTTTGATGTCAAATCCTAATGTTTTCATGCAAAAATAACAAAAATGGCCTCATTAAACCAGGATGAAGGGTATTCGCCCTGTCAATTGCGCCTGAGCACTACTTTGTGTGTGCTGAGGTGTTTTTTTTTTGCAAATGAAATGTATTATGTATGCATCAACAAATGGTCTCATTCTGAAAACAGGAAGTGACTGCACACACTCAACTGTATTTCTCATCTTCACGGACATCACTTTGTTCTCAAATTGTTGTTACAGCATTGTCATCACTGCATGTTGTTTTCAAGTCAAACCCTTCTTCTGCCATTTGAATTCAATTTAATTGACAAAATCTGACACCCAGCAGAAACGAAGAAAAAAAAATAGTCCCATCTGTACATGAATTGTTGAAGAGTCCATCAGTAGTAGCTGTTTGAGTGTCTGCAGGGCTATTTGAATTTGACTCTTGGCAGGCCGTAGTTTGAACAGCAAAGCGTTTTGGCTGTAGTGTCTGGAACATTGGATAAGGGTCCTTCGTCTGCTTTGTTAACTCCCTCCTGGCACTTGGTGCCTCTGTTGGGTTTAGTTAAAGTTTTGACATTTTTTTCCCAGGGCTTTAAAAATGAAAATTTGAAGAATAAGCCAGCAAAAGAGCAATGTAATTATTTTAAAACCTATTTATTAGCTATTCCTAGAACAAAATGTCCACAATATTTGTGGTACAATCAATGTCAACAAAGCATCTAAAAGAGCACATACATGATAACGGACTTTTGAGTCACACTGGCATGGCATTACTGTTATTAAAGTGTACCAAACATTGGTGTGTTTAAAAAATAAAAATAAACGAAAACTCATCACAACTCTCACTTGAATGTCGTTTACTTTTGTAGTGCTAAAGTACGCCTCAAAACATATTTCTGTCAAAAACTGAAATCCTCTCAATCTATCTTGTGCAAACATAGTTATTACTTGCTGCAATGTGGCTAACACAAAATAGCACCAAAAGCTGAATCAACAAGAACTTAGGCAGCGGTCAGCCGGTCCTTGTCGATAAATAGACACCAGAGAGAAATTTTGGCTAGTGCCAGCCGGTTATTAGTGGAGTAACAAAGGCGTCAACCTCTTTCAGCAGCTTTTCTTTTTTATTTCTTGTACTTCTATGTAAAACTGGGACGTTTTTCATAGTTTCCCATAGAAATGTTCCAATTAGGAGAAAATACAGAATGTCTCGATGGCTCTTCATGTATGGCAAATAATTCCAGAATCCGTAGTAATGCTTGGCTATCCTAATATGTTCTGGACCCAAACGCCAACAAGACAGAGAAGTAGGGAAATAGTGACTTTATATACAAAAATAAAAAGTAACAGCAGAAAGCAGGACTGGTTCCGGATGGCCTCGAAGAAGACCCTTGACTAAGAGTCTTGAGCGGGCTGGATGCAGAACTCAAAAGTACAAAGTAACCACTGCGAGCGGGGCTGGATGCAGAACTCAAAAGTACAAAGTAACCACAGCGAACAGGGCTGGATGCAGAACACATGGAAGACAGCTAGCATGGAAGAAAAAGATGAAGGAAACCTCGACAAGCTGAGAGAAACCTAGGCTAATTAACCTCAATGTAACAACAAAAGTGTCACCCGAACAAACGCCAACTAGGGAAAGGCACAATTCTCTGACAGAACAAAAGCCTATATGACAATATAGCGTACCTAGACAAACTAATAGGGACTAATAGCATAGCAACTGACATTCTCATGCTAAGAGACATTTGCACACGACTTGACAAACTAAGAGTGGCTAACACATCTTTATCAAATATTATTATCCTAAGGGACATAGCAACTGTATAACAACTACAGCGTAAAACTGCCTAGACAAAATAAGACTGACCTTCTATAGCAACTGTATAGAATTTACACAAATGATTAGACAAACTAAGACGAACAAAATACCTCATCATAATAATAAAAAGACAACATAATACAAGACCATAACAATTCAATGACCCCCATGACCCATAAAGCTAACTGAGGAAGATGTAGAGACTGGTAAAGGTATTTTGCTGGTTCAACTTTGATTTTCATTTGACATACGAGATTAAAGGCAGTAAAAAAACAACAACAACAACACAAATGTGTTTGAAGGGTTTGCCAAAGCATAACAATCCATGTACCTATACGTTTATATACATGTAGTATTCTCATCTACTAAATCATGTTAATGTCCAAATGCCAACTTTTGTTGTTTGTTGATTTTATTTTGGTTCAGCCCAAACCCTCCTAGAAACATAACTGAGTATTAAAGGCTAAAACTGGAGCCATAAACATGGCATTCGTTTCCAACTACAACACAACCAACATTTAAAGTTCCTAACTTTCTATTTTTTGTTGTTAAAAAAAAGGCAATTTTGCAGCTTTAAATCTAATCCAACTAACAAGAATGTGTCTTTGGGCCAAGTTATGTGTAATGACACACATGTGTGAAAGGGCAAATCTAACCACGGGGAGCGAAACGAGCAGGCTTTAGACGACTTGACCTTTGAACCAAAACCAAAGGCTGGCGTGAGGGAGCCACCTCTAATGAAGGGCTTCAAGAGTGGAAACCGCTGTACCTCCTGTCATCTCCAGAAATCGCTCATCAAATGAAAAACCAATGAGAACTTTCTTCTAAAGCCTTTATTTACTCAAATGAAGCAGACTGAACACACATGTTCTTTTCGTCAACAGCCCCCCACTTAACACATTCATTAACACAAAGAACCCGAGACCATTAAGCAACTCCAAATATGCAGTTGGGGCTAAAACACCTCACTAACTGAATTTGTTAGATGCCACACAATGAAATGTTTAAAAAAAAATGCAAATCCCCCCCCCCCCCCCCCCAAAAAAGGGGGGGGGGGGCAGAATTACCTAACATCATTTTTTCTGATTTTGGTTACTCAAAAAACCAATGCCAACACAAACCATGAAGTCATTCAGCAAATAGTCAATATAAAAACAGAACATTTTAGCTTTTACAGATACCTCCTACTGTTTTACAATGTTTTTTCTTCCATAGTTTGATCTTTTATTGTTGAATTTAAGATAAGATAGCCCTTTTATATTTTTATTTTATACTATACTATACTATACTTCTAAGGTCAAAACCCCACCCTCCACAAAATACCGAAAAACTAACTCCACCGAGGAGGTTTTAGTTTAAAATGGTGTCTGAATTGACCTATCGTCCACATTTCCTGCTCTGAATCAGTTGATGCGAGCTTATAAAAGTCAGTTGCTTCTTCTTCTTCCAGACATTCCATTTTGTACCACTTTCTCATCGCAACCGAGCCGCGCCACATTTTGTTTGGAACCCCACCCAGCCCAAAACACACAAACCAGTTCATTTGGTGCACACCCAAGTTAGATTACTATGTTCAAACTTAACCAAGCAAACTGCATCACACAGAAAACAACATTAAGTTCCATTCATAGTAACTAAAAGGCGCCCGTGTGAAAGCGCTCTTATCAAACCATAAGTAGGATGTTGACTAATTATATGGGAGTAAGGTAATTACTGCAATTGGTTTCATCTCATGATTAAATGACTAAAATGCTACATTAGCATCTTTTTTTTTTTTTTTTGAAGTGGGACTTGTTTAATTTGTAATGTTATTTTACTGAACGGTTTCATGCTATGGACAAGTCTGCGTTGATGATTATTAGTCAATCAGACATGCTTCTGACTCGTTACATTTTCTCCGATTTGACCTTGAGCCTATGAATGCGTTCGCACCATTTTCCAACAAATGTTGTTTGTTCAGAGTGTTTGCCATCAAGGGTTACCTCTTTTTTACAACATAATGACAAACTATCCCAAGCAGGATGTGCGCCGATTGTGCGATTTTTGTCTTCGGGCAAGGAAAAATCCTTTTTGAGTGTGCCGTTCCTGTTGCTGCTGAGATGCAGTTAAATCCTGACAGGGTGGCTACGTTTACAAACGCAACCATACAATAACATCCACATCGTATATACGTACATAATTAAACATATGAGAGGGAGAAACAATGGCTCAGTTATTTTCGGATGTCTCAGTCATGTATTTAGAGACCAAAACAAATGTACCCCCCCACCAATAGGCTATAATCATCATGTCAACATGTGTAAGCAAACTACTGTCCAACATTCACCATTCACGCCATAAAACTGTACAATATTTCCAGTCCATAAGAAAGTTTTAGATTTCTCCTTGACAACAGCCCCCAAATGCAATCAGGGAAGTTTTCCTCAGTCAGACGACTCGCATGCTGTACTCGCGCTCTAAAAGGGCAGCTCATGTTTTTTTGTTTTTTTTTCTGATGTTTCTCTTTTTTTTTTGCTTCCCGCTTTTATTTTTGCCTTCTCATTTCAAACATTCCACATGCTGTCATTTAAATTCTCCTTGCTCATTCTGTGTTTTATTTTGCTTCCCAATCTCTCTCTGGACTTCTTAGATTTGTAAATAGACCTTATTAGCTTATATTAAAATTTCAGTGGGCGCTTATTTCGTTGCAGAAAATGAGTGTTCTATTGACGTGTTACTGCGACCTTGTCAGATGACATTTTTTTTGCCAAAGGAAATACAGCCCTTTTATGACGATTCGGTTGGAATGTTACTCACTATTATCAAGAGATAATCATAATGTGAAATGTCCACCAAGTCATATGGATTGTCCCAGTTCACTATTTTTATTGCGTCTCTTTTGTAAAAGGTCCCAAAATATCCAGCTCACTTTTCAGTACCCCATTGTTGTCGTGCCAGTCAAGTAGTTAGCTAGTGCGGTGTGGCTTTATACCATAACTGGTGGTAAACTCCTGTTCGGTACAGGATGGAAGCCAATATAGGCTTGAGTGTTGATGAATGTTTTCACTGTAATCACTTTACAAAATTAAGTGAACATGCAAAAATTGGATATATGTCACTATAGGAAAATGTTTTTTCTCCTCTCGTTATTCTAGGTTTTAATAATTGCGCTTTAAAGCTCAGGTATAGCATATTTATATTTTTGTAGTAGAAGGCAGAGGTGGAGCTAATTCATCATACCCCCCCTCCCCCCACCCATTTTGGGGAATTTAACCAAGCTCCCATCTGAACTTTACTTTACACTCTGAATTTATATTTAGGCCTTCATTTAATGTATTTTCAGGACTAGGGTGCAAACTTATGTTCTGCACTTAACCAACAAAGTAGTGTCAGTCTACCTCAACAGATGGTGCTCAGTTGGGGTGTGAAACTAAGATGAAGAACCACGCTGAGTCGGATGTGTTTGAGGAAGAAAAGAAAAAAAACACATTTGCGAGTGAAGGAGCAGCGGTTTAATTTAGGATGCCGATATGTTACCTTCATTTCTTTCATGATGTGGCCTACCAGACGATTATCACGTCCTAGTTTCCATTCAGTGAAGAAGTATTTTTTCTTTTTTCCGTCTCATCTTTTTTGGGTCACAGTGGGTGTAAAACTTTAAGGCAGATTTCAAAAAGCTACTTCTCTCTTTTACGGTCACACCTTTCATACCACATCAACTCCAACGCACGGGTTTTTGAGTGGAAATATATTGTGTTCCCCTCTTGCTTGTGTGGGTTTTCTCCAGGTACTCAGGCGTTCTCCACATTCCAAAAACATGCATGCTCGGTTAATTAAATACTTTATGAATTTCCTTAAAACCACATGATGATATAATTCAACATGTATCCTTTGGAGACGGAAGCTCATGCCAAGCATTTCAGGAGTAAATATGTGCACAGCTCTTGGAAAAACAGGACAGCAGGACAGCTGGGTCTTTTTTGTTTTGTTTTAGTTTTTACATACCAGTCATTTAGTCCAATTCCACATAAGCATCACTTGCATCAGGCAATCTGTTTGATAAGAGGTGTGATGCAAAGCTGAGGTCTCGGTAGGTTTCAAGTCTTAACAGAGGAGTAGCCAGCCATTAATGAAAGCGTTTATGCAGACAGAAGCAACTGATCCCTGTTCCAAATTGGTCCATTTGTGAGATTCTTCATGTTTCCCCACAGCGCCTTTCTCTGACATTTCCCAAATTGGTATTGCTAATATGGCATCCTTGTTTCCATCTATCTTCTTCTCCCTCTGCCCATCTATTTAATCATTTATTTGGCTTTTACTCTTTGTCACTTCTTCTTCCTCCCCCTCGTTTATGTGTGGTTGACTTTTTATTTTTACTCATCCACTATACGTCTGTTGCTGCCGCGCCGGTTTGTTCCGACGCTCGCTCACTGCCTTCGCCTCATCAAGCTTTTTCTGGCATGTAATGTCCGCCCCTTCTTTTCTCCCCAAGACAGACTTTACTTTTCCTCACCGTGACCTCTTACTCTGCCTTCCATCTTTTTTTTTTTTTTTGGGTTGTCTTACCCGCTCCGCCTACCCACCTCCCCTCTACCTGTTTCTTTTTCTTGTCGTACTCCTTCACCCTCACTCACACTGGTGCAATCTTGTGGCTAGACAGACATGATACATAATGGTATACTCTGTTGTTGTCATCAAGTATAATAGAATATTAATAATAATACAATTACAATTTTGCTATTAGGGCTGGAAATGTTTTTTGAAAACCGTTACGTACATATACAGCGTGAACGTGTGTGCATATGAAACTGTAAGACAATCACAGTTAATAACTTCCTGCAAATGGATAATCACTTAAAAATTTATGAAATAAAATATAGTTTGTTTTTATTGGGTCTGTCATATACAATACTACTCAAAACATGACACACAAAAAATATATATATATATACATAATATATAAGATAAAATATATCGTACATTTGGGATGATTCTAAGTCATCAGTTAACAGTGAAAAAAAACATTACCGCCTCTCCTCAAGTTCACGCCTCTCAAATCAAATTCCTTCTGCCAAGTGTGAGTCTTTCTGCTGAGAATGTTATGTGACTGTGACTTTAAAGTGTGACTAAATAAGACTGCACTTCATGTCCCCTTTTTTCATGATTCACCATAAAATTATTATTATTTTGGTTTAAATCGGTCTGCACTCAGTTGTGATGGGAAAACCATTTTATTTTCCACTACAGCTAGATGACTTTTGCTAACACATGGTGTGTGCTCGTGTGTGTGCTTCATTTGCTACTCAAAGAGACAAACATTCAGACAAATTATTATGGGTTGTTTGATATGGGAAGGCGCAAGCTAATTCATCTCTTGACTTCATTTTGAACGGTGTACTGCACTAAGCCCGCTCTTGTGCAGGGTAATTGAAGTCGGTGGGTGGAGTAGAAGATGAGCCGCTTAACCCAGGAAATGCACCAAAGCAATAAATCACAGCAAAGTACAAAAAATACAAAAGCAATTGTTACGAGCTTCCTTTGATAGTATATTACATGATCGTCACCTTCCAAACCTGTTTCAAGCCACTTGTGCCAAGATTAAACCACTCTTTTCTTCCTGTCCTATATCTGTCCGTCTGCCGGCTCGCCTTTTCTGTCCTTATCCTAACCTTCATGTCTTTCTCCTCTTTTCTACCTCCCATTCTCTGTTGGGAAAACCTAAATACTGTACTGTACTGTAAATAGTGGCATAAGATATACACACATGCCCTCTAGACATTTACATACTTTTTCTGTTCCTGCTTTTTCTTATTTCTCCAGTCTTTATTTCCTTTAGAGTGTTTTTGGCCAGTATTGTCTCTAAACGTAATCACTTCAATATTTCATCCCTTTGAGTACTGCAAAATGATGTGTTATACTGTATTGGTCGAATGGTCTTCCTTCCCCATCTGCAGTCAAGATGAAAACGGGATTCTTTTGGGGATAGGAAACGGAAGCCACACAAAGCAAGCTCATTAATTTGCACTGTAAATGATCTGAGATTCAATGTTAACACATTCTCGCCACTCTCTTCTGAGTCATCGGTTTCATCTGCTGGTTTCTAAAACAACTCCCAAGTAATTCCAGGTTATGCAATTCATTTTTAAAATGTTAAATTGACTGTTAAATTATATATATATATATATATATATATATAAATCATTGCACTTCAATCGAATAGTCCTTGAATCATATCACACCCCACGTTGATAACCGTATCAAATCGTCTTTTGTGGAGATATACACACCCCTATATATATATATATATATATATATATATATCCACAAAAGACGATTTGATACGGTTATCAACGTGGGGTGTGATATGATTCAAGGACTATTCGATTGAAGTGCAATGATTTGATTCAGTTGGACTCAGTGTGATTATGATTCGACCTAATTCAATATGGTACGAATCAGTTTGAGGGAGTATGACGCAATGGCATTTTTTGTTGTCATTTTACATACATTATATTGGGCGTACACACACACACACACACACACACACACCCACACACACACACACCCACACACACACACACACACACACACACACACACACAGAGTAAGATTGTGGGTAAACATGTCGGCATGCTAAATTAAATCCCTGCGTCACGATAGACAGGAACAAGCCATGCATGAGGAAAAGTTCCAATAAAAGTCAAGGGGACATTTAGGGTCTCTGGCTTGCTGGGGCTGCTTTCAGCAAACTCCATAAATCATGCAAACATACCGCTGCTACATTAATGGGAGACAAGACTTTTGACAAGATGACATTGTGCTTAAAAAAAGACTCACAATTAACTGTGCGTTGACGATGCCAAAGTTAAAACTCAAAGTAAATGGCTAAAATGTGGTCTAAAAACTTGGAGGTTGTACTAGTATCTTTTGTAACCTTGAAAACAAGTATTCTTCTACCCGTTTGCCGGATTCTAGACTCTCTTCTCATAAAGTCAAGTTATTGACATTTATTTGCAAGATGCGTGTCAAAGGCGAGCAAGGAATTAGATTCAGATGGCGGATGAGGGTAGTTGAGGGGCTGCTAATGAAATCTGGGCCACAGGGCTCAGGCTGTGGGATGTGTGACACAAGATAAAAAACTCTCGAATGAAATACTTGACTGCGTGTCAAGTCCCATATTCATGCACACGGCACACATGTTTATTCCATACAGCAGATGAGGCAAAACACCGCAAGGCTCAGTGTTGAGGCTAGGCTTCGTTTCATCTTCAGCTCGGCCCGAAATCTCCTCAGACAGGATCCGCGCTTTGACACGTTCACCCAGCCGCCAAACTCCTCACGCAGCCACGAGAGGCTGTTGTGTGTTTATTTGCTGCCATCCGTGTTTTCTTTACCATCCTTTTTCTATGAAGTATATGCAACGGGCAGACTTGATCTATTGTCCGTCCTTCAACATAAGGGCCGTCATAGTTTGTGTTGCGTGCGTCCTGTAATGTATCTCAACAGGTGTTGCGAATGTGCACCGTCTTAACAATTGTCAATTGTCACCCTGCATCTCTGCCTCTTTCATTCCTTAACTCACAGCAGGATATTGAACTGTGTAGCCTGGCTTGGAGAGCTTGGCGAAAAGATTTTCATGCGAGATATAAATAGAAAACAGACACTTTTCGTCCTCAAGCTAAGACAATTGGAGGAGCGGCTTTGATTTTTGACAGCTGATAAGAATTGTGCTGTTGTCTTTTGTTCTCCGCTTAATCATGCAGGCGAGGTTCTTTTTTTGGTTTCCTTTTATATGCAACTTTTGCAGATGAATACAGCACATAAATCCTCCCGTTGCTGTCATTTATTGCGATGAAATGCTAAAGGAAAATACATCCAATCACCCCTAATTATCTTCTAGTTTCCCCATTTGTTATGTAAGAACTTTACTTATACACTCATCTCAGCACGGTGGACAAGTGGTTAGCGCGTTACTTGACAGTAATGAGGTCTATTTAAATAATATAGGCATTTCAATATTAATAAAATCATATTAAATATAAATCTGGCAGGTCCTAAAAGACCCTCTCTAATGGTCTGAACAATGGCACTTATTTTTGTAGCTCTCGATTAAAAAAGGATTTCTGCATAAGAAATTACCCCAAATCTGTCTCTGTAGTAATTTATGTTTTTTCTCCAATGTTTTTAGCAGATTTTGGAACAACCATATTTAGGTCGAAAAATGGCGACATCAGATTGACGGCAGGAGATGAGCCCATTTCCCAAAAGTAGTGTTCTGCCTTGCGCAGTTTGGCCATTGTTTATGGTCGGACCCTTTTTTTGGGACTTAGCATATATTTGCGGATATCCGGTATTTTCCCAGTAGTCGTGGCCATTTTTAGTTTTTTTTGAAAGACGCCTTCAAGCAGCAACCACGCAACAATTTCGTGCGTTTGTCACGAAAAACTTGGTCAGATCTTTGTCTTCTTACAAACAAACCAAACAAACAAAATTTACAAGATAAATGGAGAAATTAGTGAAAAGGAATAAAACTGATAAAGAGAATAGATGGATGGATGGTAAAGGCTGTTTATATGGTTAGGGGCTTGTTTTGAGAAGAGCTTAATCATAAAAAAAGTAAATAAATACATAAATAAATAAATAAAATATTTAGAAACATTATATTTAGAATATAAATTAGCATTTTTTCCAAATTTTTAGTACGTTAGACGTCAAGTCAATACATGGGCTATCAACTTCGGTGATGAAAATTGTGTGTTCCATGGCAATTAGCTATTTACAGACTGGAAAGGTACGATTGAAAAAGAATGCCAGTTTCGTTTTTCATGAGCAAACAAAAACAACAAGAAAAAAAACAGAAATGTGAATGCCAGTTTCATTTTCCTGAGCAAAAAAACAAATAAGCAAAAAAAATGCAGTTATTATGCTTATGCAGGCAATGAGGTCATTGTGTTATGCATGTATACTATTTATACAGTTACTATGTTCTTTATGATGATAATGTTAAATGATGATGCGTTAGCCCCTCACAGTTTTTCTGGTCTTATGCTCCTTGCATATGTTCCTTATAATGAGAATGTTGTCAGTTGCTATGCTATTAGTCACTATCAGTTTTATAGGATTTATTCTTTCATATAGAATTGGGCATTGCCCGGGGAGAGTTTCTGAGTGACACTTTTGTCAGTATGTCAAAGTCTCTTAGGTTTCCCTCAGCACGTCGACGAATGAAAGCTTTCTTTGCTGCAAGCGGTCTTCTATAATTTTGAGTTCTGCATCGAGGCCACTCAGGCTCAAGGTTCTTAGCCAGCAACCCCCCTCCCTCCCGATCAAGTGTTTTCAAATTCAAGTTTCAAGTTCATGTGTCTTTGTGGCCATCGGAATCCAGCCCTGCCCCTGTTTTTCCAACATCTGTGTCTTGTCTGCGTTTGGGTCCAAATTCCACACCGCATGTAGCAAAGCACCCTGTATTAAATAAATAATAAGGAATAACAGAAAAACAGCAATTAAAGTTGTAGCCTAAGACTTTTTACACTATGTAGGTTCCATCCATCCATCGATCATCTGAACCGCTTATTTAACTGACTGCTTTTCTGTATATAATTGTTCTTTTTGTCTTTGAGCTTTGTAAAGAACAAGTGCATTCCACACAATATTCACAAATGCTTTGAATCGAGTAATTAAAAATGGATAAGCACGATAAGATAAGACGTGGTCTGTTGCAATTAGTTGGCTCAGTAAATGTAAGTGCTCACATTCGCACCATATTCTATTAGACTAGAGGCAGAAATGACATTGTTGGGACAGGCATCTCAGGGAACCTGTGCTAAACTGCATCAATATTTTTCTTATTTAAACAATAGAGGCATTTCAATATTAATGACATTTTTATCGAAAATGCATGTTCTAACAGGTTCTTATCATATTAGTTCAGATTAATGCGGGATAATAAGATGGAAATGAATTTAGCTGCAATTGTGTTATCTACAATACGCTAATGCCATCATCCTTATCCAATTACTTCACTTGTGAAATCAATGTAGCCTTATTTATCTAACATTGTACTCCTAATGAACATTTTATATGCTTAGAAGATGGACATGCCACCACGATTCCCACAGAATTTGCACATTGTATTCCGCTTTATGTCCAATTTCAAGTCAAATATTTACTCATGCCTCTCTCTCATCTCTGGATGTGTTTTCCCCCATTTCATATTAGAGTTCTAATTGCAGAGAAGATTACTAACATGTTGGGGATAATTGTAAGTTGACAAACAGCAAGCGACAGGCAACATGCAACGGGACTAATCGTATTCATCATTTTGCTTTGATGCTCCTTGTTGATAAAGACCTATTCAGGGTTTAGGAATAATAGGTTGTTAGTGGCAAAATGGAGATGACACAGTAGAGTGTGGCTACTTGTTAGATGTGGCTTGATGTTTTATTCAATCATATTAATATAGGATATTGAAGTGTTAACAGATTCATTATGAAGCACAGAGTTTAAAGCACACCTGGTGCATCGGCATTTAGCTGTGATGCTGCACACAAATGGAATAAGCAGTCAAAAGAACTGAAGCTCGCCGTCATTGTAAAGACTTTTAAATTCAGATTAAAAACTTTTCTTTTTCCATACATATGATTATGGTCTTTAAGGGTGTTTTTTTTTTTCTAAAATCATGTTCTTGTGCTGTCCGTTGTTTTAGTAATTTTAATAAACTACTTTTTAATTCTCTACTTTGCTTTTAAATGTCTTAAATTAATTTTTTCCCCTCTACTGTCTGAAATAATTGTTACTTTAAATGTTGTATTTTGCCTATAAATGTTGTTTTGGAACGGAAACATATTGAGTTGCCTTTTGTATGAACGGTCTCCTAAAACTATCCAAGGCTCTATGCGCTCAAACATTTGACTTCAACTGGCCGAGAAGTGCAGATAAAGTTCTCTACAGATCACTTTGTGATTCATCACCATTGAATACTTCATGAAAATACTTGGAATAAGGAATTGGCAAAAAATAATGCAGCTCTCTCCACTCCCTGAAGGTGACCATTTTTTGGTGGGGTTCTTGGAGAATTACTGCGGTTCTCCCAGCATAAGATTCAACTTTTTTTTTTTGCATTCATATGAGTAAGCTGCTTGGCCAATTTATTGGTCACTTTACACATTTTCAACATTTTATTCTCAACGTCGGTGCAAAAGACCCCATCGCTACAGTTGAAGTTGGAGTGTTGTTGTTTTTACTGTGCGACCTGTTTGTGTCTTTCTAATTTAAAAGACACAGTGGGATGTCTGATGCTCTGCCAAAAAGCCCACCAGTGTCACATCAAGTGTTTGTCTCACAGGATATAGTCTTTTGCTTTATTGGGAAGCCCTTGGCACCGCTGGATTACTGGCAGACTATCAGCGCTTCTCTTGTAATATATAAATGTCAGACAACTGAATAATTTTTCACCATTGCTCATAGTGAGTAAATATACTGTTGATAAGTGAGATACTGACGATAAATTAGAAGATTAATAAAACACTATTGTAGAAACAACATACCTTTAAAAAATGTTTTTTTTTAAATCATGCTAACTTTAGCTTGCCTTGTTGCTGTGTATTAGCACTGAACAACAAGCTTGAAATCCCCAGTTTTCGTTTTGCTACAGCAGTCCATTTTCTTGCTGTCCTCAGTGTCCTCCCAAATAAGTCATCTGCTTACTGCAGCCTGTTACGTTTCCCCCGGATCAAATTCTTAAAGGGGGTCACCTAAGCTCAGAACAAATGAGGTCGAAATGGTTTCTGAAAGGAAGCACGGAGAAGAGAATTCAACCTAATAACTCACAAATCTATCACATTTGGTCGTCACTACCAAAAGGGTCCAAATGGAAAAACCTGAAGGATAAGCGAAAACAAGTCAACAAGAGAGAGATTAAAAAAAGTAAGAAGCAGCTGAGTGAAGATTTGGATGTAATTGGCTGAAAGGAGACAAGTAAAAGCACATTGAGTCAAGATAGTGAATCTGAACAAAAAATTGAGAAGAAAAGTTATTCAAAGAAAATGGATGAGGAAGCAATAAACGTGCTGTTGAATTTCAAGGGAACATGTGAGGAAAGTCTTATATGCAGGTACATAAATCTTATAGTAATATTGGAATGCAAGGAAATGAGGAACAATGTAAAAAAGCTATGGAATTAAAAAGAGTGTGCGAAGAAGTAATTGAGGTTAAGAAGTCAACTAAACAAGCAACAAAAAAAAAGAAGACTTTTGACGTACAAAGAGCATAGTGAAGTCTGTATTAATTCAAATTAAGTGAAAAACTCTTCCGAGGTCATCTAGAAGAACTCAATTGTAAGATAATATATTCTGCCACTGCCACAAATGTCAACAATATGATCATAAAGCACCTTATTGCAAAGAGCGGCAGACGTGGGAGATGTGTAGAAGAACAAAAGTGTGAATTTTTTTTTTTCCAATGCTCGAATTGTGGAGAGGAACACAGCGTTGCTTGTAAAGCATGTGAGATGAGAACACATCTTGTAGAAATACAAGTCAAAGTTGGAGGGGAAAACAAATCTTATGCAGAGGCAGCTAAATTACTTCAAGAAAAACGGGGCCCAACGGAGAATAAAGTATGCTGGCACATTTTGGCTGCTGCTTCACCCTCCCAGAAAAAAAAAAGGCTTACTTTGGCCAGGATCCATCACCATGAAGGGTTAGGAGTAAAACCCGGTTTGTTTTCACCTGGCTGCCTCCTTCCAAGCTACCTAACTAGGAGCTAGCTAGCTGGCTGGTAATTTGGCACCGTTTTCATCATCTGCTACACAATGTTGGATCCTACACAACTTTCTTTCTTTATCAATGTTGTATGTTGTTGTTTTTTTCCATCACAAATTCGATTTTAAGCCAAAGTGGTAATCATTCCTGCTCAATGGGTAGCAATGCACTACAATAGTTTGCAAAACACAGTTAAACACAAAGAAGAATTCTTCATAACCTGAACAACATAGTGACAGCTGAACACTTGGCTTCGTATGTTGGTTTCGACTAATCTTGATTCTGTTCCTCTTTGGTGACTATTGTGGCAGAACACTCTCTGGAAGTGGAAAACTCTACCGCTCAAAACCAAGCCTAGGAGAACTGATTTGAGTTGTGTGCTTTGCAGAGGAAAACCGTCATAGTCTTTCAAGGAAATGAATTGGAGACTATGCTACTAATGATGTTTTCCACCTTGGCATATTTAAACATTATACATAAATAAATAACTAAATAAAACAAAAAATGCTGTCCTTAACTGCACCACATGCCTGAGGAACCATTTCAATCTAAATAGATCCTGTCCTGTCCTGTCCCGTCCTGTTATCCTATCCTATCAGTCAAACCTTCTCATTTAGTTGGAGGAAGGACACGTTTACTTTTAGTATATGGGGAAAATGAAGTCAAAAGGTAAATGTCAGAAAAACCATTTACTGCCAAACACCAGCGCAAACACCCGCACTGGCAGACAAAATAGTGGATGTCTTTTAAAAATGTCATACATATTTTACATCGCTCAGTTATATTTAATCGTGTCTAGTGCCCAAAGATCTTCAGTCCGAAGGAAAGAAGTTCCACGATATTAAAGCCAGAGCCTCAAGGACAGAGTCTCCTTTAAACCGGCGAGCCCTAATGAGAGGAGCTCAGTGGGGCTATAAAGACTGCAGCAGGTTACTTATGCAGGTCGACACTGAAGTAAGTAAGGACAGCATTAAACGTGATAATATTGAGGTGTTACAATTACTTTCGTCGTCTGATCACCTGTGAGCCTGGTTGTGCTAATGTTGTCTAATTTTGTTTTGAGTGCTGTACATCTGTTATCATCAGCGGGGGGGGATTGGGAAGTGCATGAAGGTGAACGGTGCAAAAAAAGAATACACTTTGCGAAAGAGAGAAAGTGCAACCGGCTTAAATAGATTGAGCCACTAGTAATATTGCTCCCCGGATGACAGTCAAAAGCCACATTCAGTACTCCTTCTGCCTTTTATCAATTAATACAAGAAAATGTCGAGTATGGGAGACTGCATGAATAACTTTTGGATACGTACAAGATAATGTGTTTTTTAAAAGAGCACCCAAATCACAATCTGTGCACCTTTCGCAGTTGAATGAAAAAGAGGACAAGCTTAGTTTGTTTGTATTGGGCAGCAGTAAAAATATGAGTAATATGTATTTCATTTGTAGCAATGATTTAACCATGACTGTCCGCACAATACAACAACACACACTGTATCTATCACACAGTAATGATGGACATGGCAGATTCTGACTAGGGCCCGGTATTGCCAACAATGTGTGTCATGATACAAGGGTCGCGAAACGAGAAATATTGTGATCCACGTGTATCCCGATACATGGCCTTCAAGCTGTCATCTCAATATTTTACATAATTTTGCTTAAATTTTTATGAAAACACCCAAATGATGTTATTGTGCCGTATGGCAAAAATGTCTTCTACTTGTAATATTAGCAACGCTTCCGGTTTACCGACAGTTCTGTGTCTGGTCAAAATATGCAGCTTTCTTGTGCAATATTGATTTTGACGCCCCCATATCGCTACGTGTATTGTAAAGGGCCGCGCAACGATATAGTCCCATATCGATTTTTTTTTTTTTAGTACACCACTAATTCTGACTAAAGTATGTTAAAGAAGTTGACTTCATTCTTCTGAAAAGTAGTCTTGCGTAACCGTGATTCAGAATGGTGTACATGGTTCCAGATTGTAGTTCGTTTGAGCAGGTGGGAATTCTGGTTAAGGAAGCCAACTAGAAATTTGCCCCTTGGTTTGATAGAAATCACTCCTGGGGTCAGTTGGTAGAAATGGAAGAGAGTTTGCAAAGTTTAGCAATTTGTCGTGTTAGAATTGCCTGCAGTAGAAATGAAGCTTCATGAAGCACTTGTTATATATTTTTTCACTCCTAGATGGCACTATTGGTTTAAAGATGCAGCGGAAATTCAAACAATTTAAACCAAGAGCATCATCTAGAGGAGTACAAATAAAAAATCACAAGTGCTTCATGAAGCTTCATTTTCCCATCACTAACCTGCAGTAATTTAATACAACTAATCTTCACTAAATGAGCAATTTTTTTAAATAAGCATCAAGCAACGTCCTATTCAAATGCAGCAAATGCCCTGCATTCATCTCCATGCGTTAAGCAGATGGTAGGATGAAGACAAACGTTTGACATTATGACATCTGAGCCTCCAGCGATATCACTTCTAAGGAGCTCCAATTTGAGGATGGAAAATAATCCTCGGCACAAACACACCTTGCATAGAAAACACTGACATTTTGTGTTCACCTTATCAGTGCAAGTAAATGTTTGGCTTAGTCCTCATGGATGCTCGTGGGCCAGATGATGTTGCTGATTCTGGGAATAGGGTGCCGCAGGGCCCAACGGCTTGTTGTTGTGTTTCATCCTCAGTCTGCTATTGAAGAGGATTCTATCTGCACGACCCAAGATAAAAACCTAAGACATGCTGATAAGCAATGCATATTTATTATACTCAGTCTTTCTTTCACAGACACACTATCTCTATCCATCTTTCCCAAGACAGCCCAAATACAAATATGTGTTCTATCTCATTTGATCACACACTCTTTGTCAGCACAAGTCACATAAACAGTGTTAACCATACGCCGGGCAAACAGGATGATGCAAGTGTGGAGAAACACTCCAAGGCTGCATCTTCAGATGGACAGTAAACACTGTATTTTATCATTTTCTTAGGGGTGAAACTTTCAAGAACAATTTATTCCAAGATGCTCTTTGCTAAGCGTCAATGGAGCCACATTTACAGTGATATTCGTAATTTTTAAACGTTTTTTATGTTCAATGCCGTTTTTTAAATATTATATTATTTATTAGGGGTGTGCAAAAAAATCGATTCTCATAAGAATCGCGATTCTCATTTAGTACGATTCAGAATTGATTTTAAATGTCCCAAAATCGATTTTATTTAAATTATTTTATACTGTCTTGCCTTTGTCTGTGTGTGCCTTTATTTGGAGCGCTGTTCATGTTGTACCCGGTTTGGCCACTGATAGGCAGTGTGGTTACACGCGTTTTAATACACTGTTAAGTTGTAGCCACTGAGAGTAGAAGGAAAAAGTCCCGATCAAGTTATTCCAATAGGTTTTAGGTGAACTAATGAGTGCACACGCACACATGCACACACACACGCACACATGCACACACACACGCACATACAAGATAAAAAATATAATAAAAAACAAACATATAAAATAAAAATAAAAAGAGAGAGCAATGATGATGACGTGTCGAATCGGTAAAATTACCGAATGAACAATACTGAGCTCTCAAGAGGAAAAAAGAAGAAGTTATTCCAATCAAAGTTTTTTTTTTCAGCGTGGAACCGTTCTTTTGAGTGATAAAAGTGCCGCGAGTAGCGCGCTAATTAGCATTAGCGAGTCAGACAGGAGTAGATCATTACAATTTCTTGCACATCTATAGATTGAAGCAAAAATCATTGGCCATCAAATCATTTTGAATTAAAAAATCGTTCATAATCAAAAATCGGTTCTAAATCGATTCGCAGGCCCAAAAATCGGAATCGAATCGTGACACATTCAAAGATTCCCACCCCTAATATTTATGTATTTATTTTTTCTATTATAATATTAACTGCACGTGCATATTCTTAACATGTAGACAAAAAAGAATGAAACGCTAATATATGTGTTACATTATGATCTATTTAATTAAATACATCATTGATGACAATGACAATAAAGTCTTCACCTTCACTGTGTATTGTGTCTTTGTGGTAAAATGTTCCAGGCTTTTTGATCAATAGTCGGTTAAATAAATGTCTAATTAAAAGACTGCATACTTGCAGTAGGTCTCTGAAGGGTTAATTATGGGTTCAGGGACTGAAACTTTGAATTGTTGATCTAAAAGAGCTGTTTCTATAACTGCCACTGTTTTTGTTTAATGGGGAATCCTACTAAATTCTCTTATGAACAGTTTTAGATGAAAGGCCCATTCTGAGTGGATTGACCTCCATTCGTCTTAAATGTATTTACATGAAAGTATTACTGTCAGTGCGCTAAAAGATTTGCCAGATCAGCTCTGACTTTCAACTCCGATCATCTTCTGTATTCACTGTTACGACCGTTTGGATGACTTACAAAGGGGGGGAAAAAAAGGGCTGACATTTAAAAAGCAGTTTGTGCGTGTGGTCATTTAATTAGGAACAACAGTTAAAATAAATCATGCAAATATATTCAATAAGATCCTAACTAAGTTTGGCTCTGGTTTATGTGGTTTAAGTCTGCATGTCCAAGGAGTTCGGAATCATTTGGCTGAATATGACCAGAGTTTGAAAACCGCTTATTCCTCACTAGGGTAGCGGGGGTGCTGGAGCCTATCCCAGCTGGCTTCAGGCAGTAGGCGGAGCACACCCTGAACTGGTTGCCAGCCAATCGCAGGACACACAGAGACAAACAACCATTCACACTACGCACAGTTTAGAGTGTTCAATTAACCTGCCATGCATGTCTTTGGAATGTGGGAGGAAACCGGAGAAAAGCCTCGGCACGGGGAGAACATGCAAACTCCACCCAAAAAGGCCGCAGCCCGGACTCGATCTCTCAGCAGACGTCAAAATTTAGCAGTAATAAATGTAATAATAATGCATATATTTTTGGAGACTGGGGTCAAGTTGTATTTTACAATTTTAAAAATGTGCAGAATTAATACAAGTTACTTCATTTTAAAGATAAAATATCTCTTAATATGAAAAGAATAATGCACTGAGCTGTCATCAATGTCTTACAAATGCAATTATGCCATCTAGTGGCAGAACAATTACCTAAACACAAATCAATATCACAGTACAGTACATCTTTTTAATTTTAACTAAATTTTATGAATTATTATGAAATCACTGTATCAATGACTAAAAGATGCAGCGATATTTCTACTAGTTTAAAAAAAAAATCCGCTTTTATGTTAACAAGAGTATGAAAACTTCATTTTGTTGTACATTTAAAACAGATATAAAATTTGCTATTGAAGTCATGCGAATAATAGCTTGCACGAGAAACAAAAAGAGGCCCTTTTTAAACACATTGGTGACTAACGAATGAATGCAGATGGTGGGATCCAATCGTACATCAGGCGTCCTTCCTTGGTACCGATTGGTGGGTCGAATTTCAATTTCAGCCGAGCTACAGCGCAGGCATTTTGTATCATACGAAACCTGCATTTTCACATTATTGAATTCTGCATTGAACCCGTCTTAACAATAAACCCCAAGACATTGCTCAGTGCAGTCTATTAATGTAAATTATCCTTTTTAATTTGAAGTATAAACCGATTAGAGTAACATTTGGTGAAAAGAACCAGGATTAAAACCCATCTTGAATGTGGCTTCTGAATGTCAACCTACTTCATTATAACTCATTGTTTACAACGCTTATCATTGCAAGACAATGCGGCAGAGTAAATTCAAGACACTTGGCAGTGGCTTAAGGTGAATGACATTTTGAATGCAGCGTGTAAAGTGTTTATCAGCGGAGAGCAGGTCCAAACTAATCCGTCCGCCCGTTTTACTTGCTATTATCACAAACAGTTGTTGTGCAAAGGTTGCCATGACGGTGGTGTGACGTGTATCTTGGGAAATGTGCCCTTAGAATGGGTTAAATCAAATTCATTGTATTTTCTAATTACGTTTATTGTCCTTCTATCCTGTCTGCACGGTGGCCAACAGGTTACACATTCACATCTGTCTCACAATTATGAGGTTGTGGGTTACAATCCGGGTCCCGGCCTCTCTCTTTGTGGAATTTGCATCTTATCCCTATGCCTATGCCTATGTTGGCTTTCTGCGGGCGCCCTGGCCGTCGGTTTGAGATTTAGGACTGCATAGTGACTTATAATATAGGTTTTTATCCCATATACATAAATTACTGGAAAATATGTCCTCAAAATACAATCTGATGAATGCAATACTCCTCCTTATGTTACTTGTGACCCATTTCAAAATTAAGTGTACCTGTCAGCGGGTATTCCAGTGGAAACGCCTCAAATGTGTTGTTTTCCCTTGTTGTTGTTCCTTAAACGTGTCCTACCTGTATTGCAGCTGAGGCAGGTCTGCAGCTGAGGCAGGTCTGCAGCTGAAGGTCAATTTTAAAAGGTTTTCATTACTGAAAAGGTCAACGCTTCCACGTGTGAACCACTGCTGTGGTAAAGACGCCTTAAACGCAGAGGAAACTAACAATTTTTTTTTTGCTAGAATAAGGCGCTTTTTGGAATAAGGTGACCATATTTTGATTTCCAAAACAGCGGACACTAGGCCCGGCTTCGAGATACATAAATGATACTCAAAAATTACTCAAAAATGCCTTACATTTACTACTTTACCAGTTGAACGAGCCTAATACAAATGCAGTCAGTTTGCCCCTTAATACGCCTCGGAGCAGATGGCAAAGGTAATGGTGTGCAAAGTTGACACATACAGTATGTTTCCGTGTCTAATATAGTTGCGGGTTGGAAATCTCAAAGCTCTTTTCTTTGATCCTTCCTCGGGTCTCCTGACAACCTCACGACTCTAGCTGGATTCTGAAGTATTCGGTTTAGGTGAACGGTATGGGATTTTTAATAGGTTTTAGTTGAACTAATGAGTACACACTCACACGCACGCACACATGCACATACTCACGCACATACAATATATATATATTTTTTTAAATAAAAAAGAGAGAGCAATGATGACGACATGTCGAATCAGTAAAATTACCAAATGAACAATACTGAGCTCTCTCAAAAGAAAAAAAAGGAAAGCTCATATGGACACAAAAAAAACACAAAAACCATGTACGAGGCGGGAGTTCATTTGCAAAGTTGACCGAGTTACTTGTTGGACCCGAGAAAACAGGATGAAATATGAAGCAAGAATGAAAGCTCCACACTGGTGACCTATTTTTTTTGGTATATGTATTTAGTATCCTTGTGAAGCTACTGTTTTATCATTGACATTATTACACCGAAAAGATAGTAAGAAATATTTTGTCAAAGCTGGATTTTCACGAGAAGAATTATTTAGAACATTCTGTCATTTCTTTTTTTATTTGTCAAGTAATTAGAGAGATGTATGTCATTTGTTGTATTTTCTACACAAACTGAGAAATCAAAAAATAAAATAGGTATAATGTATGGCATCTTTGAATAGTAAAGTTTGAATATCATTTAAGTATTTATAGAGGGCGGGCCGAGTCCTCTTTTTTGAGAATTGTCACCCGAGTACAGTGGTTGTCAAAAGGGGGCACGTGAAGGCGGGTACGCGAGATTTCAAAATATATTTATAAAAATAGCATCAATGCCAAAAAAGAGAGCTTGATCACATCAGTTGCTAACTGTCCATTTATTTTCAAACCTATTATTAAATTCAATAATTTGCGCAAAAATAGTAATTGGTGCAGTTTTTCACTTCTTCTTTTCTTTTTTTTACTCGCGACTACCACGTCCGGCCCAAAGGGTAACTGCAGCATCTGTGTCAGGCTCGCTCATGGTGCGCGTGCGAGTGCGTGCACGATCTTAAAGCAACAGCCACATTTGACAAATGATGACATGACTTCAAATGAGGTGAGGAAAACTCCGCCCCTCCCCAAATAAACTATGGAGTGCGAGGGTCCCCACACTCCACTATAAAAGGAAGATAAAAGCTGATAGATGCCATCAGAGTAAAACAGTCAAGGCTCTTCGTACTCATCTGGGCATTGGTGGCGCATGCATGATGTAGAAAAAGTTTTAATATTACTTTTTTAAACGGCACAATGCACCTTTTGCAGAGATATTTTAAGGTGATTTTTTTTTTTGTGTGTGCAGTTTCTGCTTTTACTTCAAATTAAGTTACAGATCTGTGCTATAATCCAGTTTTGTTGATATAAGTATTTTTATATGCAGAAATCCATATTTATATATTTTTTCTTTCTTTAGTTATATATATATATATATTTTTTTTTTTATTATTTTTTTTAAAGAAAAGAAAAAGTTATATATTTTTATTTCCAAATTATTCTAGAGATAGCCTACCACTACAAAGGGAGCTCCAAAGTTTAATAACGATAAATAAGACACTGGTGTCACAGCACTCTGTTTTAAGTGACCCCCCCCCCCACCCCCATCCAAATGTGTCCTGGTTAGTGGGTACTTGGCTTAAAAAAAAAAAAAAATAATAATAATAATAATTCACATGGGGTACATCATTGAAAAATGGTTCAGAGCCACTGCTCCAGTACGTGTTTTATGCCATTGGTGTTTGGACTGCTCCCTACACTACTGTGAGCGGTGGCTAGGGGGTGCAATGTGGACATGATTTGTGTGTAAGCATAGAATGAGAGAGAGAGGGGGGGGGGGTTGAGAGAGAGAGAGAGCGAGCGAGCGAGAGAGAGAGAGAGAGAGAGAGAGAGAGAATGTGTGTGTGTGTCGGTAATGTATTCCTGCCTGTGGCTGGGCTGGTCACATGGGGGATAGCAGTCTGTTTAAAACAGCCTCAGCTCGCTCACTCAGAGCAGTGCAAGACACAGAGACAGATGCGCACGTTGCCTCTCTCTTTCGCACAAGCGCGCGCGCACACATGCTCACGTAAGGAGACGGCAACTTTCCTCCATCGGACTGACACAATAACACACCCCTTGCTACACTGGAGGAAGAGGATAAGGAGTGACAGATCAGGAAAAGCAGGCAATAAAGAGGAGGTTCCCAGTGAGTAGCCAATTGATTTTTTTTGAATGTGAAATTTTAATTAGTGTTTGGATTTTTTTTATTATTATTTTTTTTTAACACACTCACTGCTGTGCTTATCGGTGCTGTCCGTCCAGGACCCTGACAAGAGGCTGAGAGTAGCAAAAGACTTGCTTGAATGGGACTGTGTGAATGAAAGAAAGGAACGTGGCATTCAATATGTGGCGCTGGCGCAACCCTGGGATACATCTCCATCAATCTGTCGCTCCGCCTGTGGGAGCTAATGCTGTTAATTAGCAGCGTGCGCTTGGAATGAAAGGAATGCCATTGCGTCCCGGCCGGACTGGGGTCTGCTCCGGACTTTCTGTGCGAGAGTCCGTGTGCGCGTGTTTTTTTTGGATGCATTGATGTTGTGGTCAGGTTGTTAAGACGCAGAAGCTGATCTGGCTGATAGGAGCCAGTTGATGATGAGATTTGAGGACCTGTCAGAGTTTTGTGTTCTCCGAGAGGAGGATTTGGGCAAGTTGGAGTCAGTCCTCTTCCCTGTGGTTCTGTTGAACTCTCTGTCCCGACTCGCTGTCTATAACACTTCTTTTGCTCCGTCCTTCGGTCTCTTTGACAGGCTCTCATCGCTCCATCGTGATGCTCACGTTTGCTATTTTCTACTTTTATTCAACTCCTATCTCATACACCGTCCTCTTTCGACAAAATGGCATACGATGTGAAATCTGGAAAGTGAGAGGATTGGAGTTGTGAGGAGAGGAATGAGGGAGAAAGTGGAAGGAGCGGAGAGAAAGTGGGGCGGGGGGGTTATTGAAAAGGCTGACACTAGCTCGGACAATTAGCCTGGGGAGTGTGTCCTGGGGTGCTATTCTGAGAGGGGCTTTGGCCCCTGGGCCCTGGGCGCTGGGTCACGGGATGCCTTGACCCCTCCAGTCGACAGCTAGGCATGGGAGCCATTATTAAGGTCTGATTGATTAGCAGTGAGCGGAAATCCCTTTTCTCTTCACTCCTCGGGAGAAAAAGACGAGCACTTTTTGTCCTTTTGCTGGTGCTGCCGCTGATTTAGGATTGAAGTGTCTAAAAATGACTTTGGCTCATATTTCCAGGTGCACTGTTGCACTTGCGCTCTTTTCAACAAGTTTGTGCGCACGATTGGGTGAGCATAGTATTTATTTCGATCACAAGACAGACAGACTGCATCTATTGACTGATGCTCAAATTTTTTTTTTTATGATGGGTGTACTTGCACTGTTTGCTGATGATGCATCATACAGAAGTTGTGGAGGAGAACGCACGGAAGCGCGAAAGTGCCAATGTGCAGTAAACATTTCTGACTGGTGAGTATGTTTGAACGTGTTTCGAAGTACGTTAAAACATATTCAAAATGCTCAAATGTGCAAGTCAATACCCTGTTGCATTATGGGGGGGAATACTAAACCTAGATAATACACTGAAGACATAATCATGTTTTTTGTATTAATTTTTGAATTTTTTGGTATAATGTGGGCCAAATGCTTAAAAAAATAGTTTTTCTTTCACTTGCACATGCGCAAGTAATATCCTGTGGCATTATGGGAAAATATGCTATTTTTGTAGCATTGTAGCCTACAAATACTACAAATGTATGTTTGAACCTATATGCATTTAGGTTAGAACGTATTTGTGAGTAAAACATATTTCAATATGTTCAAGCATACACGTGAGAGTATGTTTGAACGTACTTGTAGGCTAAATGCTACAAGCATAGCATATTTTCCCATAATGCTCATGAGCAAGTCAATGCCCTGTGGTATTGTGGGAAAAAAATGCCGCACCTAGATAATACACTGAAGACATAATCATAAATAATGTTTTTTTCTTACATTTTTGAACGCATTGGTATAATGTGGGCCAAACGCTTAAAAAACGTTTTTCTTTCACTTGCGCAAGTAATATCCTGTGGCATTATGGGAAAATATGCTATTTTTGTAGCATTTAGCCTACAAATGCTACAAATGTACTGGCGAATATGTTTGAACTTACTTGTATATACGTTTGAACGTACTTGCGAGTGTGTTTGAACATATTTCAACATGTTCAAACGTACTCGCCGGTCCAAAATATTGACTCCACATTGGCAGTTCCACGCTTCTATAAGAAAGTGCAGAAACTAGGCAATTAAAAAAAGATGTGTCGAAAATGTGTTACCAACCCAAAAGTAGTGAGGCAAACAGTTCAGTCTGTGCATTCCCTTTTTATTGTCTCTCTATCTCCTTTCACTGCTTTAATCTTGGCTTCCCATTTTTTTCCTCACCCTTGCCCCCCCCCCCCCCCCCCCTCCTCTCTAGACTGGGAGTTTAGTGTGGTGTTTAGCCCAGCTCACGGCTGATCAAAGCAGGACGTGTCAGACTAGGCTTAGCCCGGGCACTCCTAATGGAGCACCGTTTTCATGCCTTGTTGGTGGTGGGGCAGGAGGGAGACATGGGAGTTTTTTTTTGGGGGGGGGGGGGGGTTGAAAGAGGAGGGGGCACAAAAAAAAAGAAGCAGAAAACAAGTGGCAGAGTGAGCTGAAGGCAGCTCGGCCAAGTGAGAGTGAAAGGGTCTCAAATAAGAACAAAGGATGATATGAAAAACGCAAACGCTGGAAGGAAAACTTATAGGCGACTAAAATAAGGCTTCATAAAAGCGAGCAAAGAAAACTGTGGATTCCAGAGTTGGCTGCACATACTTGTTGCATCCAGCAAGTGCATTCTACTCTGAGTTTAAGAAACTAAGAAGTGTAAACTTTGCAATGTGTCTCCAACCCAGGTGCACCGCATTCTTATCTTTTCTTGGACCCTCACCACCTCGACTCCAAAGAATCTCCTGAGGTAATCTGGTCATTTTGGATTGGACAGTTTAGGCCGGCACAGGATAGCTCCCACACATGGTTTGGTTTTAGGCTGGAAGCAACACCAGACAGGAAGAGGGCTTTGTGTGTGTGCGTGAGAGAGAGAGAGAGAGAGAGAGTGAGAAACAGAGAGAGTTGGGGGATACAGTTGTAGATAAGAACAAGAACTGTGTGTGTGTGTGTGCAAAGTGTGTCCATATACCTGCATGCCAGTGTTTGCCTAGACACATATTAAAACGGACTTTTAAAAAAGCTGTATTGGCTGGGGGGGAGTTGCACATCCTCTTTTAAGTACATGCAATTAAGTCATGTTTACTTAAGAAATTGATTTAACAGAGGATGAACTTAAAAGTGAAAATCGAAGAAAAAAAAACTTCACGGATGGGAGACGGACCACGGTGCTACTGAGCCATGCCTCCCCTAAAGCAAATTATCCTCAGGCAACAAAAAGTGACAGTGACTTATTAAAAAAAAAAAAAAAAAGCACTTTGATTCTATTCTTCTTATACAATTTGCTCCTCATCTTAGTGTTGGGGGGCAGCAGGGGGGTGTCTTAGTGGCTCAAACTAGCATCTCTACAACACAGGGATGTGTGGTCAGTCAGGTGAAGCAGGGCAGGCAGAGCCTCACCTGTATGCAAAGAGTTGGGGGGGAAAAAGATGATTAGGCCTATGTAAAATGATTTTCCATTTCAGTACTCTCGTTTGTGTTGTATGCAGATTTTCTTTGTTGAATCCAATAATGATATATTTAAATTGCTGAAAGTGCGTATTTCCTGTTCATTAAAATGACTGAGACGGCAGCGAGCAGTCAGCCTCACCTCAGAATAGCGCAACACAATCGCACAGTCGATTGGTAAAATGGTCGTAGATAGAGGCTATTGGCAAGTGCCTGTTCAGTCTTCATGTCGCCATTATAATGTTTTCAGACACTCGTAATACGCGTTCTGATTTTCTATATTGAGAGTAATGTATTTAAAGGTCTGACGATTTTGCCGCTTTATAATCGTTAGGTGGGTTTCCATCCACTTATTTTCAAAAATTGCAAAAAAATAAACCTGAATGGAAACACTAGAAATAAAAAAACAAAAAAAGCTTAAAATTCATAAAAATAAAAATAAAAATGACGGGGTTTTTTTATGTTGGAAGGGTGGATTTTAAATTATTTATTCATTATTATTATTATAGTTTTTTATATATATATAAGTAAACAATGACAAGATATGGATACATGTCACACATTTTGACAGGATATTACGTCACATGTACGATATCGCAATCACAAAAAAGTGACGCCGGACGATAAAGTATGGTATGTTTGCGGGGACGAAAGCATTCAAAAATCTGGAATTAATCAAATATAAAAGCCAACAATAATCTTTTGTTGACAGCCAAGTCAGCCAAGGTCTTGTGGCAGAGAGACGCTCTCATATGATGTCATCTCATGGCGCCGCACACACACACACACAGAAAAAACGGGCATACGTCACATGTTTGTTTTGACCAGTTTCACTAAATTTGCTTCATTTAGAACATTTGGGTGGAAACCCATTTCTGATGTTTGTTTTTTTCGTTTTCAAGATAATTTGGGTTGGAAGGAATTGGCTAGGATGTCCTTTTTAAGACATTCTTGTTGAAAGGGCTCTTTTCTCATTAATATCCCAAACAAATATTCAACCCCAAAGTTGGGTCAAAAAATGGACTGACCATTTTACGCGGTTTTTGACCCATCAGTTGCAAGCGTAAAAAAAAAAATTTAATCGGAGCCAAACACCGTTACCTGAATAATGAAAAAAGAATGAACGGTTTAGTATGGACGTCCTCAACCAATTTCCTCAAGTGGTTATGTATGTCAACACTTCATCGACACATTGCGCAATGGAACTCAGCACTGCCGCCTGCTGGCAGCGGCTGGGTAGTTTCTTGCCTCCACATGCACTTTGATCTGCTTTTCTGCCTGATTACAAAAATGAAATTTGTTACACGCATTCACTGCCATAAATGTATTTAAAAAATATATATTGTTAAAAGTTAGGGGCAAGAGGCGATTACATTTTTTAATTGTAATTAACCGAATTACTTCACCAGTTAACTCGCGATTAATCACAAATTTTATATCTGTTCTAAATGTACAGTAAAAAAAATTCTAGGTTTTCATACGGTTGTTAACAAAAGTGGAAAAATATGTTAAATAGAAATAGTTAAAATTTATTTTGACGTTTATAGCCGTCAATGGCAGTGAATGAATTACAAAAATAATTATTAAAAATTCGTCAGGCGATTAAAGTTTTTAATCCTAATTAATTGCATGACTTCACTAGTTAATTAATCACAAATGCCATATTTGTTCTAAATGTACAATTAACAAAATCTAGGTTTTCATACTCTTAACAAAAGTGGGAAAAAAATGTTAAACTAATAGAATTAGTTCAAAGGAAATTTTGACGTTCATAGCCGTCAATGGCAGTGAATGAGTTAATGTGTGTAAAAAAAAAATGGATTGTGAGTACCTGCACTTCTCTTAGTCCGATGACTTGAAAGGAAGATCTTTTGTCTGAAAGGATGCTCCAAGCAGCAGGCAAACTCCAACGCTTCCTCTATCCACCCTCTCTGGCTTTCTTTTTAGCTTGATATGCCACTTGCTGTTTGCTTTTATCTAAATGCACCTAAGGGTTTCAAAACATGATTCTGTTCAGATTCGGGCCCAATTAAGCTGCCTCACTTGCATTTCTGAGATGCGCATTGTGCTGTGGTTTCCTTCCATGAAGTTCACCCTGAGCAAGTAGACATGCTATGAAATTAATTATCACTGCTATCTATTTTTGAATAGTGAGTGGTTAACTCATTCACTCCCAGCCACTTTCACTGAAGCAACCCCCTTCGCTCCCGGCTGGTTTACTGGATTTTGACTGATTTTGCAAGGCCCACGGAATATTGTGTTCTATTGCTATAAAAACATGGAACCTACCAAAATAAAGATTAGAGTCTATGTATCTGTTTTCGTTTTGCAGCAATTAGCATTAGAATATAGCTAAGTTTCATCATTATTCACAAACCTATTAAAATCACTGGGAAATACATGGCCCTGGCTGATCTCTTATACTCTGCTGCTACCGGCCCTTTCTTGTAATAACCTCTTCATGTCAGAAGCTTATCAAAGCTTTTTGTATGCTCTAGCATTAAAAAAACAAACATAAAAACCGTACAAATCTGTTTTTGCGAGAGCAGGACAAAGTATTAAAAAACGTATTGAATGAGTTAAACTAATGCATCATAAATCTTCATAATTAATAACTCAAAGCTGAGCTTCGAGGGAACTGGTATTTTCTGCCTATATTGTATATCTTGAGTATATCGCGAGTGTCTATCACTGCTTTGTTGCCTGTCAACTGATGCTAACGCTCAGGGGTCACTTTTGTTCATTTATCTGCTTGGCTGATCTCCCCCCCCCACCCTTATCTACACGTGATTGTAGTTACTATAATGTGATACAGTATCAATGTGCAAATGGGAACGATCGAGAGCAGAGTAAATGTACCTTCAGGCTACATTAGAGCATGTTGGGAAGCAAATAGTATGCACATCGCAGGCATAAATGATGAAGAAGGAAGTCATTAGCCATCCAGCTAGCCCTAAATGTATTGATTATGTCGGACTAACCTTCTTACGCATACTTTCATTATTTCAGATTGCATGACCGATTGTTTCCTCTTTGCATGTTGACCCATCACTGATTAGTCCACTGAATTGATGACAATTTTTGTAACATTAATCATTAAACAAATATACATATGATGTTTGTTTGGGGATGAGTCGTGTCAGGCGTAAGCCAAAGCACGGCACTTTTTTGAATGCACTCAATTAATTGAGATTCTCTGTTGAAGTCATTGAATAGAGCTTTTTTCCTTGAACGTAGGAACATATAATAGCGCCGAGAGCTACTTGTGACTTTTTATTACTTTCACAAGACAAATATGCCATTTCATTACTTTCAGGTTGCACTCAGTTATCCTTGTTTCATTGAGGAAATTCACATCTCTGACTGCATTGAAGAAGTGCATTGAGCAGCGACAGATGGCTTTTGTGTTCAAAATGGAATTGCCGACGCTATTTTCTTCCCACATTTTCAACCCTGAGGCTTCCGGTCGCCAATATATTTACTGATCGTCTCGTCACATCTGGCCATCAACGAAATTACCGAACACGTCACAGCGGACCGACGAAACTGACTGACTGAGGTTGTGCTAAAACGAGTCTTGTATTAAAATGAGACCAAATGACCAAACGGAATGAAAATGCTGTTTACATGTGACGTAATCTATTCCGATCTGCCGTTTACATGTGCCACTGCGTTTGCGTAAACAATGACATCACTTAAGATGGAGCATGCGTATGTACTGTACTTTTTTTAAATTATTTTTTGAATGACCACATTAGCTGTTGCGGCTTTAAATCAGTTGTGCTTTTGTTTTTTCTTCTTCTTGCAACTATTATGCTCAATCTTATGCTCACAGTTTTTCTTTTTTTTTAAATTGGCAACCCTGTCGATTCCAGTTCAAATTTGGTCCACTTTTGATTGCCGCTGACATTTTTGTCCAGTTAGACATGGTCTGCTTGATGTATTCATTCAATTATATTTACCATGCAGATTGGATTATGTTGTGCTACATACATACACAGTCATTTCTTATACCTCCATCCATCCATTCTGTGTTCCGTTTATCCTCACTCGTGTGAGACGCGAAAGGCGGGCTACACCCTGAACCGTTTGCTATATCTGCAAACTTTGATTAGATCCGCAACGAGAGCCTTTACAATAATAAATAACATGAACACTGCAAAGCAAGGCCAAACAGTCCTAATTTGTATAGTGCATCTTAAAGATGGCCACATGCTTGCATGAGATAAATTCATATATATATATATATATATATATATATATATATATATATATAAAATGCTGTTTTTATTTCGTGTTTATAATAATTTATATTAGAGATGCACGCTAATACTATTTTCAACCGATACGATAAACCAATCATTTAGAAAGTACTGATGCTAACTAAGTAAGCCGATAATTGTTTGTGAACGTGTTAACTTGAGTAGGCCTATATTGCTGTCAAAATTAATTGATTAATTGACAAGCAATCAATTATCAAATTGACAACTATTTTAATAATCGAGTAATCGTTTGGATCCCCAAAAATGTATTTAAAATTGTCTAAATCCTATCAACGGTAATTGTTCACTGATTTCTGGAGTCCTTCATAAAAGAAGACTGATTATCTTCTGTTTTTAATCAAAATAAGATGTTTTTACTTTGGAAAAAGATGACCGAACCACTTACGTAGTAAAACATCAATCTCCCCTTTTTTTTAATCACTATACGAATATGTAGTACGAAATAAGCACCAATCACTGGATAATAAACAAAATAATCAAATTAAAAATAATGGAATCAAAGACAACCAGTAACTCATTTTGAGTTTGCCAAAAAAATGCAACAAAAAACTGCAAGGGTAACATTTTGGGGAGACACAGTAAAGAAAGCCCACACTGGCGACGCGCATTATGACATCACAAAAATGCGTTGCTACTATAGGAGAGGGGAGGGGTTGAGGAGTTGGGCACAACTTGAGCCACAACTACAACAATGCGGCACGTCTATTATTATCGGCAGATTTCTTCTTTCTTTATTTGTATGACGTCAAATTGGTCGAAAACTGCCGATAATTATCGTGCGTCCCTAATTTATATAATACTGCCTTTTTGATCATGTTATGACAAAGTGCATTGAAGAGAAAGATTTGAGTTACCAAAGTTGTGAGGCAAGTTGGGCATCAGTACTGTGGCAGGTACAGCATTGGCGGGTGACATATTGATGGAGGGAGAGGTGGAGGTCAAGAGGCCAAGAAGAAGTGACAGGTATGGCCGAGCCAAAAGGCCACGCGCGGCGCTCGGTTGAAAGACGAGAACAAACACTGAACACGTAAGTGGTGTGGCTGAGAGGCTGTTGGCGTTCGCATCAACATATGTGACACTGACTTCTTGAGGAAGACAGAAGAGAAAGAGGAGCAAAGTCAGCTTGAGAGGTTCACGATGAGGACAACACATGCCATTGTGACGTGAGAACACAAGAGATTCCACAATGAAGCAGATCCCAATTTGACTGAGAGACACATTCGAGCGTGAGTGGGAGAGAAGGACTGTGGTGGAAGACAAAAAAAGCAATAAGATAGAAGCCAACAGTGAATTTGAAGTTGCTGCCTCTTGCCTTGTCTCTTTGGTTTATGAGAACATAATGATTTACATGATACAGCTGTAAAATAGAAGCATAAGGGCTCAGATTATGTTTCTGAAGAGTTCAAATGCAAAGCGTGTCTCGGAACATCAACATCACTTTCAAAGCACTGTGACGTTCTGCAGACAAAAAAAAAAAAAAAGAAGTCCTACCCTCTTCCATACCCGTACGAGATGTCGTCAGATTGAATGCTATTTATCGACATATCCGTCTTATTTCTGCACAAAAAGATCAGCTGAAAGGAAAGGAGGAAATGATATGCTTAAAGTGCAGAAGTCTCGTTTGCTTATTAACAGCCGAGCAATGTTATGTTGCAGTTACAGTTTACACCTTGTGTGTGTGAAATAGAGTTTTACCAAAAGCTCTTGAATATACCAATACAAATTTTGACTTGTACTCTATTTATTTATTTTTTATTTTTTTAATTCAAGTCTGCTCTCTTGACTTGACTTCACAGCGGCGGCGTGTAGAAAATGTTCACACGCTTCTGGAAGTCCATGACTTGAATAATGTAGAAGGTTCCTATCAATTGAAGAACATCACCATTTTTTGTTTATTTTGATGAGAATGAGGTCAGGGATTTTTTTTCTTTTTTTAAATGTTTTGTTTGTTTGTTCTTGGTACGGTTGGGTCAGGAGGAATAATTCTAATGTTGACAATTCTCGTCATAACCAAGTTTATTTTAGTTAATGGAAACTAAATAAATAAATAAATACACGGTTAACAAATTGAAAATAAAAATGAAACCGCTTAAAAAAAAGAAAACTGATTAAAACATTTTACCTTAACAAAACTAAAAGCTAAATATAATCATAGTAAAAAAAATGTTTTGTCTTTGTCAATTAATTTAAAGGGTTAGCATGTAATATTTTACCTCATATAGTGGTGAACTAATAATTTATTCATGTAAAAAACCTTCCATTAAAACGTCAATTGACGTTAAGGACACGCCCACCGTATACCGCCAATCATGTCAACTATGTTTTTTTTTTTCTCAAAGCGCTGCTTTGTGAATGGGGCGGGGAAATGCAAAAACCCACTAACTGTGGCCAGCAGAGGCAAGATTGTATCTCTTTTCAATGGATTCCCAGGGTTTCAAATTACATGAAAACATGGCAGATCTTGGGAAATAGAACGTTTTCAAGGATGGCGTGAATGATCAAAGTGTAAATCTAATTCACAGAGCGTCACTTAACAAAAAATATTAATGTCAAAGTCACTGTTGTGCAGAAAATGTCTCTTTTCACAAAAAGTTATTTTTCTCGTATTTTTTTCCATTTTCGCTATTTTCAAATGGTGATTACCAAAGAACGGAATAAGGTTGAAACATACTTTTTTTCCAATGAAAAAATGGAATCCAATCTTTCATATGGTATCCACCATGTTTATGTAGTCAGAGCACACAATATTCGGTTTGCCTTGAAAGATGAGTGAAAATGCTCAAAATCGTCTGGCACTGTCAGGATTGTTCCTTGGATAACGTTTGGCAGTAAAAGAGTTAATTTCAATAATATACACAAAAAAAAAAGTTCTATCACATTATTATTATTATTTTTTTTTATATAATCGTAGGTCTGGTACAGTAATTAACTAATTATATTACGCCGCACCTTACAGGAAACTGACATGGATACCCAAATGAGAAGAAATTTGCGACCGTAGTAATTGGTGGTAGGCTTGCGAAGTGTGGTCTCTCCATAGTGCACCGTAGTGCACGTGCTTAAAAAATTCACATACTTTGAACGTAGGTTTTTGCGTTCTATTAGATCACCACTAGATGGCCTTAAATTCTACACACTGCCACTGTAACCTTAACTAACAAATCCACTCTGAAAGTAATTCAAACTAACAAAATGTAAAAAAAAAAAAAAAGGCTCATCGGGAAAAAAATAACTATAACGCAAATTCCAAAGCTATTATAACCCTGACCCAAACACAGCACAGTATGTTTTTACATATTTTTAAATATATTTAATATTGTCATGCAGCAGCTGTCCACTTTGAGTCGTTGCCTTTGATCAAGAGTCTGTATAGAGATTTTTTTCCTTGGGTGGTGAGCTTTTAATCTATTTAAGTCTGATCTTTTAACACTAATCAATGCTCCCTTTTATATTTTCCATTAGGTCGAAGAGGGAAGGGGATAAAGCATGACAATAGAGGCTCAGCTACGGCCACGTTAAAACAGAAAAAAATCCCAACCCTTCTCCCAAGGTGGATTAAGATGCTGGTTGACCTCCAATTTGTTAGGACTGAGAAACAATAATAATCCTCGGTCGACATGCGAATTTGCAAGAGAGGTTCAATTGTCCATCAAGTACTGTATATATTATAACAGACACTGGTGCGAACAGTGACTTACGTCTAAATAACAGTTTGAGGGTTTTCCACATCACAACAACGAGGCGCTCTAAAGCAGTCACCCCAGCTCTAAGCCCTAGCCCCCAGTTGTCAAATCAGAATATATAAATAAATAAATGCTCTTTCTTTCTCTTTGTGAAATGCAAACACTCATACTCATCAGCATAAAAAAAAAATAATGTGGGCGAGTTGATTCTTTTTTTTTCTCTCTCTCTCTCTCTCTCCATGCATTGCAATTGCCATCAATTATATGTGGGATTTCGCTATTCGTGCACTCTGAAAACAGTTGGGTCAAAAATAACCCAATTATGGATAAAAAAATGGACCAATCCACTTTATGGGTCAATTTGACCCAACTTTTTGGGTTGTTTTATACAAAATTACCCTTTTTTTTTACCCAAGTAAAGGATCTGACCAATATTTATGAGTTGTTTTTCACTAAAATACCAATTTCTTGACTCAAAGTTGGGTCAAATTGACCCATAAAGTGGATCGGGTCATTTTTGATCCATAATTGGGTTACTTTTGACCCAACTGTTTTTAGAGTGTGGGCCGGTCCAGTGCCTATCCCCCGTGAATGGTGGCGGTCAACTGTAAATACAAAAGTTTTTTAAATAGATTTGTTGCTCCAACGTCTGATTGAATCCATGATCGGTTATGCTTTTGTTTTTTGTTTTTCTTCGAAACTCACTCTCTAAAAATAGTTGGGTCAAAAGCAACCCAATTATGGATAAAAAATGGACCGATCCACTTTATGGGTCAATTTGACCCAATTTTCTGGGTTATTTTATACAAAATTACCCAATTTTTTGACCCAAGTAAAGGACCTGACCAATATTTATGAGTTGTTTTACACTAAAAGACCAATTTCTTGACTCAAAGTTGGGTCAAATTGACCAAAGTAGAGGAACCCATAGTTGGGTTATTTTTGACCCAACTGTTTTTAGAGTGCATTGATTGGGGATTGGCCAAAAAATCCTGATTGTGTAAAGTAGCAGACTGTGCTTTATAAGTGTTTTTTTTTTTGTGGAGTAATTGACACAACAACCCTCACCCCATCACTTACCCATCCTCTCAGCTTGCACACATTTATTTTACCACACTTAACTGACAGCATTTTCTCCACAGGAGTGTACGGGGGTGTTTTTTCCAGCCTACTGTGATAGTTTATTAGCAATGTCTCCTTTGATGGTTACTTTGCACGCTTGATTATGGCTGAAAGGGAGTGGGCAGGGCCCTGGGGTTCCGTGGAAGTCTGTCTAATGATATTAACAACATCCTTTATATCGTAGTCAGTGCTTGCAGGGATTGGCGGAAGGGGTAAATAGAAGGGATCAGAAGTAAAGGAAAGAGGGGCATAAGGTATTTGTCAAAGAAAACTAACGTCACCCTTGCGTTGGATTGGTAAGATTGCCCTAATCAGAAGCGGGATATTTCACACAATGTTGGTACCAAGAGTTCATTTAAGTAATTATTCATATCATTATAGCATGCGTAATGGTACAAAATCCCTGTGTTGAGGAAAGTCAAGCAATGAGGCAATCTCCTGTGGAGATTTAGCCAGAAGAAAAATAAAGGAAGGAATCGATTGACTGGAGACTGGAGTGAAAATAAACGGCACAATTATGAGAGATGGATCCCCTCGACAGGAATGACCCTGGTCCAATTTGAAAAGGTTAGACATTCCTACACTTCACATATTGTAGTGAGCTGTCACCCTGCCACATGTCATTTTTAATCGAAAACTCACAAATCCCCTAGCCACCATGTTAGGGGTCCACTTGGGGATTAGCCATTTATTAATAATACATATGTGTCTGAAAGCAGAAACCAATAGTTGTAAACACTGTATGTCGTAATAAACAATTCATGGAACTATAAAATACCATTGGCATGAAAAGGTTTTGGGGCTGTGCACTGCACAACACAGCCAATAAAGTCTGCTTATATTATATTTATGCATACTGTTCTAAGAAGCTGCATTTGGCTGTCAGTCAGTCAGCTGGGACAGGCTGCAGCTCATCCGTGACCTGAACAAGTACAAGTGGTATAGAAAGTGGATGGATGTTTGGCAGACACTGGATTCACGATTCTACCATGTTGCCAATTTTATATTTGGATTTTTATTTCAATAAATCAAAGTTTTAGATGTAATTATACTTTATAATCATATTTATATTTTATATTTCATTATTCGGGGTGTCAGGCTATATATATTTTTTAAATTATATTTATTTATTTATTTAATTTATATTTGTTAATCGTTTATATTTTTTAATCGTTATTAATCACAAGATTTACTATTACTAACAGTTGACTTACTATTAATCGCAAATTTGTAAAAAAAAAAACCACTTTAAAATATTTTTTGCTAAGTTTTCATAAACTTGTTAACATAAAAAGGGGGAACAATTAAACTAATAGAAATATGGCTGCGTCTTTTAATCATTCATACAATAATTTTATAATAATTCATAAAATTGAATAATATTTCTGCCACTAGATGGCATAATTGCATTTGCAAGACATTGGTGACAGCTCAGTGCATTTTTCTTTTCATATTAAGAGCTATATAACCTTTAACTTGAAGTAACTTGTGAAATTCTGCACATTTTAAAAATTGTGAAAGAGAACTTGACCACAGTCTCCACAAATATATGCATTATTATTCAATTTATTACGGCTAAATTTTGACGTGGACGTGGATGTGAATTCCCCCCGTACAGGCTTTCAAAGTAAGAGACGGTCATTAATCGGCGTTAAAGGAAAATTCAATTAACTCAAAATTAAAATAGTTCAAAATTAACACACTCATTTTGAATGATATATTTTGTTACATATTTTCCACATAACATTTTATTGAAATAATATGCCTCAACCATAACCATCCAACTTACCCGGCACATTCTCAGGAGAACACAATCAGTTGGAACACTCAACAAAAAGCCTGTTGAAGTCTATATACTCTACTAGCAGCATAACATGAATATGGCCAACCACTAAATCAAGTTATTCAGGACATCACATCATCACATAATATGGCTCAAGAAATGAGTTGTTTTCTCCTGAAAGAAGAGAACAGTTTTGGCAATTTTGCATTAATGAGCACATAAGTACAGTTGATTGTTCCAATAGTCGCCTTTTGGCAGTGCAGCAGTGGTATTAAAATCCCCTTTCATCTGTGTCTGCTGAGACCCATAGTAGATGGCAGTGTGTTGAATGCTAAGCAGGACCAATGCTCATGTGCTCAGAGTGAACGTTGTCACCTTGAGTAAGCCTCAATCAACACCCCAAAAAAAAATCTCAAGGCTTGCATTATTTTTTTTTCAAATTTATCTTGACAAGGTGCCAAGGTCTCAGAACTTTTTGCCTGATGCGTGTGTCTGTGTGTGTGTGTTCGTATGTGTGTGTGCGTGTTTGTTGAGGGATGAGAGCTATGTTTATTTGTTTGTCAACATGTCAGTACAAATGTGTTCCAGAGTGTTATGGTGCCATTATGAGTTTGTGCATGTGTGTGCAGAGAGAGACGGACAGACTAAAATACATACAAAATCATTTTCTATATACTTTAACAGTTGTTTGTTTTTTGTTTTTTGGGTAAATCAAATGTTTTTCGCACTGGCTAATGATAAGATCAATAAGTTTGCACACTCCAAAGTAGGACTGCGCATGCAAAAAAAAGTGCCTGAAATGCATCTTTTGTACAAACCTATAAATTGAATCCTAGTGGGGGAAAAAAAAAAAAGCTTGGCCCAAACACCAGCAGAATGCACCATCTGCTCTTCTCATTAGGGATATGTCTTTTAATGCTTTTACACCCCTTGTCACATTGTGGATATTGCCACAATGCCTTTTGCCACATTATGTCCATTGTCATTTAATTTGTTATTTTGTGCAGCATTTTTATTGGGTATGTTTTTTTTTTTTTTTTTGAGGCTTTGTTATATGTGGTGATATTCTCAGTGGCGGCTGGTGGAATTTTACACGCTATAAATATGAAAAAAATGTATTTAAATAAAATAAATAAATACATATATATATATATATATATATATATATATATATATGAGCTTTCAAACAATTACATTTGTTAATCAGATTAATCACATTTTAGAATTTTGATCAATCACGATTAATCGCTTAATTAGAAATATATATTTTCACTAAAATGTAATCGTCTTTATTGACCAAGTATGTAAAACATACAAGGATTTTTTTCTTCCAGGTCAACCCATCAAAAAAACAAACAAACATAAAAGTAACATTGATCAACAGAGGGAGACAGAACAGGAAGCCTGGCAGGATGCTATCAGCGCCCCGAGTTTCTTGAGGAAAACATAAGGAAGGCTCAACCTCATCTCATTTTAATCAGTTATTTTTGATTGTACTACTATTTATTTATTTCTCTTTTAGCATTTATGTAAAGCACTTTCTCACATCTGCAGTTTTTGTGCAGTTCTGTATAAATAAAGTCAAATTGATTTTTGGTTAATTATTACATGACATTTAAATTAAGAAAGGCATTTCAATTTCAATGCCTTTCTTATGACAGTCTGGCAGAGCCCCAACCAATATGGCCGCCACGTCTACATTTATTGGATGGGGTAATTTCTCGTCAGATCAGCCGTCAGTCAAACAGGAAATAATTTAATTGAATTTAAACACGAATGGCTGTTGGCTGTGGGAATTCAGCGCCCAATGGTGAACAATTCCACCTTCTATCTCTATAATACACATTTTAAAATATATAAAAGAGTCATTGGAAACGTTATCAGTTCACGCATTTTCTTATCACGCGTTTCCTCTTTATGATCGCGAGTGCATTGAAGCATATTCCAGCTGATTTTCGGAAAAAAGGCAGTCAATCACAACCAAAATGTAATTTGACCTTAAATGACTTAGCTTAGCTTAGCTTGGGGGAGTAAGCTGAGTGCTCCTTTCTTCCACCCAAGTCTTCATTATATTTGTAGAATTCACATTTAAAATCCAATCGACCCGTCAGCTCAGTGCCCAGAGGCGGCAGTCATACTCACCTTCTGCCATTTCTCCCTCCAGATGTAACATTTACAGCTCCATCTGTCCTCCGATTGCTCGCTGACTCTCTGCAGTGGTGCGCAACCAATGGGTCTCAACCCCCCCCCCCCCCCCCCTAACCCCTATCCCTTTCATGATATTTTATTTGTTTGTCAAATAAATGTCATTGTCTGTCAGTGACGGCAGCCGTACAATACAGCATAGACAAAAGCCACAGTATAGTAACAATTGTTTTGTTAGAGTAACACGTGTGTACGCGCTAGCATGTGCAAGCATGTGATCAGCGGATTAGATTTCGTTGTGAAGGCATGTTGAACAGTCAGTCAATTTCCTGCCGCACATTCAGCTTCTCCCCCCCCCATGACAAATTCCTCGATTCTCTCAACACACATTCCTAATATATTATCGGTCATGGACATTTTATGGTCCCGCATATTGCTTTCCTTCAAGCCGGGCAAAAATTGAATTGCTTCCACATTTGTGTGTGCAAGGGCGGGAAAAGAAAGATGAGAGGAAGCTAATCATGTCAGAGATCTCTGCTTTGCCTCCTGTTTGGCGAAGTTTTGTTGGAGGACTTTTCAGCTTTTCACGCCATGGAGAGACGACATCCATTTTGTGTGGTGATGTTTCTGGTGGCTTTATTTTCAGCGAAGGGCCCTTACAACATCCGCCGGGATAGACTCTGGCTCATTTGTGACCCTGAATAGGATAATGTGTACGAAACGGAAGGAGGGTTATGTTTTTGTTGTATTAGTATCATTTAAGTATCTCACAAGGCCGGTTCTCTTTTTTTTGGAAATCAAAATGTGGCAATGCGTTTTGAGGCCCTTTATGCTCGTTTGAATGTTTTGGGTTTATCTTGTGTATTTACAACCTTACCTTGGTTCTGTTTATACACTAGTATTTAGTGGTATGAGGCCATTGCGTTGGCATTCTCATTTGCGAACGCGTATGGAACTTGGTAGCTCAAACAGATGAAATGTTTAAACTAAGCTACATATGGGACCGATTAAATGTCGGCATATTTCTCCATTACTACAGGCAATTTGTTTTAATTGTGGACTTAAACATAATATAGCCTCAAATTTCCTTCTTTCATGCGAGCCAAATGAAATTTGAGAGCGCCCGTGAACTGGCTCAGTTATGTTACAACAATCAGAAAACGTATTTCTTAATGCGACAAAGACATATGTCATCTGTCTCAATGGATTTTACTCAGGTAAGGTTAAAAAAATATATATGACTTTTCCATCAGCGATTTTCGGTACTAAAAATACAAGCTTGTCTAAGTTCATCATTTGGGACACCGTGGTTCAAAGCATATACATCTAGGAAGTTATTGAATACATCATAAGATTAAAATCTTACAAATACATAGTATTTATGGCTAACAAGATGTAGCTATAAATAGATTAGTACGTATGTAAGGCAGAAACAGAAATACTGAAGTATTCAAACACAAATTTAAAACGTGATTCTTGGTAGTTCATTTAAAATGCAGCATGTTCTTGATTCACTGTCAGTGAAATCAATTCTCTCGGGATTGATCTGTAATAGCTGTGGCCTTGGTTTGCACTCCATCCTGACTGGCTGTAGGGTTGTTAATTAAAATAATCCCAAATTTTTGAGTGCCGCAGAAGCATTAACACCAAAGTAAAAGAACACTTTACTGACTTGTCTAAGAACACTGCTGAGTCAGAGTTCAGGAGTGGCTTAATTTAATTTATAATTGGCTGTGAGTAAAACTTATGGGGCGTACTTTAATTGACAAAGCATACATTCTAAATATTAGGATGATGAGGGACCGCCACACCCTCCTCGCCTCCCTACTTATGTCCATACCCATCGTTTAAGTATGTCATGAGCTGGAGCAATAACTACTGATTCATCATCCTAAAACATTGGTAAATTATTTCAATTATGAGTCAAGTCAGCACCAGCATTGCAAGAAAGTTTGCGGATCAAAGTAACTTATGAAAAATAATAAAGGTTCCCTGGAGTAAACTCAATTAGGGATGTCGGTGCATGTCAGTGATTATGAAGCATAATGTACAACACAGATACCCTCAGTCAGATTTATGAATATTAATGACATAGAAACGCACATTTCCCACTGTATCCTAAGGGCTGCACATGACTTGCAGTTATTTTTAAATACAAAAATGCTCATGTTAAAAATACAGGACTCTCGTGGGCACTCCCACTAGAATTACAATTTGCACAATTAATGTACACATATTGGTTTAAAAAGCCACAGTAGTACCATCTTGCTGCGGCATGGATTTTGCTGACACTAGACCCCGGTATTGTTGTGGACTTGACTTTTGTTTCAGTATTAAACCTTCCTTTGCTAATTTAGTTGGAAAAGAAAACTTCATTAAATTCAAAATCCAATAGTTAGTGTGTGCTTTCTGTTTAAATTAGCTCAGATTAGGGCATGCCTGTTGTATTGGAGCTTCCTCTAGCCTCCTGAAATATGTAACGTTCGCTTTAAATGGATTTCCAAGGACATAATGGGGTGTGCTGTGTCTCATTGTCATAATGCTCAACTCCATGCTCGCCCCCTAATCCCATGAGGCACAAAAACAAGGCCTACATGTGAGACACAGGGAACATTTAATTATTTACATTAGCAGTGGGTGTACGGGCTGGCAGCAATCATGGCTAATCAAATCAGCCCCTTTGTGATTAAAAAAATAATAATAAAAAATTAAGCAGAGCACTCCTTCCATAAGGCGCTGACAGCTAAATTATGGTAGGTGTTCTTTGCAAAAAATATGGTCTCGTAGTTTGGAAGTTGCAGATGTCTTGTTTTTTCAACATGTCATTGTCATCCATTTGTGGTTATATATTCATTTTATTATCATCATTTTGTCATAAACAATGCATTTATGAATGTTTTCACACCAGCTAAGCATATTGTCACCCTCTTTTCAAGAGAAAATGGTCCACATGTTCAAAAGTGTGCGAAGACAATACTGTAGGAAGAAAGCTGCGCGAGTGAGGAGCCACATGCTAGCTAGCTAGCACGATTAAGCTAGTTTACACGAGCTAGCTAGCTAGCTAGGATTTAACTATCGTTGTGTTTGACTTCAATGCTATTCATGTCAAAATCACTTCATGTTATTTCTACTCGTTCCTCAAAATGGCTATCAGTCAATGGTAAACTTTTGATTCAATGTTGCATTATATGCTATACACAGTATTAACATATTCAGTAATACTGGGCATGGCTATAGATGTGCTGTCTTCAGGTAACTTGTAATCCAGTGTATGTTCTTGTTCTCCTCTTGACATTAATTAGGCGGGTCCTTCTTCTGGGAAATGCGTCATGAAAAAAAGCACAATGAAAAGTTGCAGACCCATTTTTGAGAAACATTTTATTACCTTTGGAACTTTCCGATGTTGAGGCACAAATTGTAAATGGGGGGGGAAGTAAATGAAAAAGAAGAAAATAGAATGGGCTGACAATGACTTTGTAGCAACACAAAAGAGACCGAGAGACAGTGAGATGACAGGCCACCAGATGGTCTAATAACCGCAGGAAATATTACAGCTGGCAGCCGCGTACCAACATTAATGACACCGGTCATGTCGGGGCCCCGAGAAGAGGCACTGTGTGCCACTTTATCTTCCTGAGGGTGTGCGCTCTATGTGGGGCACATTTAGCTGTACTAGCAAGGTCAAGAAGCCCCTCCTAATTATCACACTATTACCAAGAGGCAAACTTTTTTTCACCGCGTAATAGCAAATATGTGCATTGGCCAAGCATTGTGTTTTCAATCTAAGACGAGGGGAGCAAGAGTAAGACTCTTTCAATCTTGTAACGCTTGGACAAAGCCGTACTAAAGAAACAAAATTCACGGACGAAAAGTGATATTTCATACCCAATACTCCCATGGCGACTGTTTAGTAATCTCACAGTCTTTGGTTCAGTCCTGCAATCCCTTCTGTCTTATCGCTCTCAGAGGTCTCTATGAAATATTCTGACCAAGCTTCTACAGGGAGCACATAATTAGAAACCACTGAACCATGACTCTGACACGAGGGCTTTTCTCCTATCTGTTTGGACAAGCCGTGTTGAAGGAGGGAGGGGGTCAGCTGTAAAACATCTTTATGGTCAGGATGCTACACCAACCTGAAATGTCCTTGATTACATTTAGACAGATATGAGGAAAACGAGTGGGAGAGGGAAAAGTGAGTAGATGCGGCAAGATGGATATATTGATAAATGGGCGGAGGGGAGAGGAGAAACTGAAACTGAGAATAAGAGTTATATTTTGCCTTCGTTTAGATCCTTTTCAATGATTAGACTCAGTCATCACCACGACATTAATTGTTTGGCTTCGCCAGACACAATTTCTAACACTGAGAACGATGTGACGCTTAAAAGAAGGATATAGTACGATTTATTTTAAACCTCTGTTGGGAGAAGGTAGGTTAAAAGTAAAAAAATATTGACATTTCTCCAAAAATAACCTCCTTAATGTCTCTATTTTCATTTTCCATCAGCACAAAAGTTCAAATTTTGGTCTAAATATGAAAATAAGTGCTTTGTAGAAAATGTGTCATAACCTAGTGCGTCTTTTTAGCTAGCTAGCGTGTCTCGGGAACCGGCTCCATAATAAGCCACGAAATCAAATAGTCAACAGACATTGCACAATCACGGCTCAGCTTGCGAACATCACATGATCAAACTCAGCAAGCAGGTGAACCGCGATTGGTTGTTACCTGAGCAACTTTGGGGAAAATGGCCGTCCCCTGCGATGGATTAAAGAGAATCCGAATCATTTTGTGCCCCACTCTGTGTCCCATCCTTTTGTCTTTCGATATGCCTTGCTCTTAATTACGGGGTCACGGTGTGACTTTGTTGACTTTGTCCCTGTATAGCTTTATTATGTTGTTGTGGCGTAACTAGCTCGTTATTGTGCTGAATGCTGACGGCCTGCATTAGCGAAGGACGGCGAAGCCTTTGGGACAGTTTCATTACCGCATGCCCTTGGTACATTATGGAGGCTCACAATACAGTATGATGCCAGCAAAACACACACCAACATAATACACAATCATATATTCTCACATGTACTTGGCAAACAGTACCCATACTCTTTTTTTTAATATTTTTTTTATGATGTTCCCTTTCAGATAAATGAATGTCAAGTAGCCAAGGCTGTTAATTAATATTCATGGTTTTAGATGACCATCGAATCGCTAGATTGTCTCTCATTGCCTTTATGTCAAGAATCCAGGGAATAAAAATCCAATCTATGTCCCACACTCAGCCAAAGTCATGAAGGTGGATTATGGCGGTGATTGCTTTTACATTATAAATGTACAGTGCTCATATGTGTAAAATTGTATTCAGTGTGGGCGGACCTATCTGAAGACTATCGTACCAACCTGTTTGGCTTCCCACTAGATCCTTTCCCAACTAACCTCTTTCAACCTCTACTGACAGCAAATTGGCTGTGGTCTGGCTTGACCGCAGCTTCAAATGATCTGGTGCAGTATCCCTCTTATAGCTCTTTTTTCACCACGATGACCTGATCCTCTTGTAAGACCACCGCTGCAGTGGTCTTCACAAAGCAGTGAAAGGACTAATCCTGCAGGTCGCAGCCCCGTCACTGTACTTACGGTAGGTAGCTTTAGAAGCTGTTTAGCTGGAAGGTTCATCGTCACAAAATAAGAAATAGAAACCTCATGTTTGAAAACAGTAAAATAATCGAGTTTGTACAAACTCTTAGGGCCTCATTTATTTAGATGGGCGCTAAAATAAGATTACTGTCATCAATGCTGCAATGCGCTGGTACTGTTTTTGTGTACTCGATTGCACCCGTCTTTCAGACGCAGTATTTTGTATATCTATATGTAGTGTTAAAGAAAATAAATTGTACTTTCATTGATATCATTTATCCTTAGTAAGGGTTACGGAAGAAATTGAGGCAATTTTTGGTGAAAGGCAAATTATACCAAAAGACAAATTGAGCAGAAGACAACAATAACAATAATTATTTGTGTTATTGAGAAAAATGTGATCCAACCCTTTACAGCTGTGAACAATACGTTGATGACTGCAGTGTTTGAACACTTGAACAGGACTTTCAACCATGTCGGAACATGTCAATTTTTATTCGAATTTTCAAGAAATGCGAAAAATAAAACTGAATGGAAACGCTAGAAAAGGGCATAAAAAAATTTGCAAAAACGTTTTTACACTTGGAGGGGGTGGATTTTGAAGCACATCGAAAAATGCGAATTTTGGCTATGGAAAGAGGTTTTGCGAATAAACGCTGACAAGACCGGATACACGTCCCATGTTTTGACCGGATATTACGTCACACGTACGTTTGTAGTCCCAAAGCAATGGCGGACAACAAAGTAAGGTATGTTTGGGGGGGACGACGAAACAGAAATATTTTTGGAATTAATTAAAGAAGCGAATATTGATGCTATTTTAGATGGAAAACAGCAAAGAAACGCTACAGTTTATCAAGAATTACAAAAGCAAACTCATACGACGTCATGGCACGGCGCAGTTGCTTTCTCTTCTTCTTCTTCTTCTTCTTTTAAATTACTGGTGGATCACATCTCTATGGTGTATACCGCCACATACGGCGGCAGAGTCCCCTCTCAATATTCGCTGAAGAACGGATGGAAACGGGCATAAGTCGCATGTCCGTTTTGCGCATTTTCAGTAAATTCGCTTAAAAAATTTTAAACAATTGGATGAAACCTGACTAATGTGTCATCTGAGATTTCCTCCACACTGTTGCAATTCAAATGTTTACCTCAATTCAATTGATCAACCAAACTTTACGGAATCCAACCCCTACCGATCAGTTACCGCCCTTATCACATGCGGCCAATGCAATCAATCCATAAACAGTCCACCGAGCACAGAACTGATATCTGACTCAGTGGTCCCGAACACCTGTCTGCAAATCTTCTTACCGTGTTCTGTGGCCAAAGGATGCCCTGTGTTTGCTTCATGTTTATTCATATCTCAGATTGTGTGTTCACAGCATGTGTGTGAACAGTCTGACGGTCACAGATAAGGTGGCGGGTATCTTATCGGGCTTAGCCAACCTATCCCAAGCCCTAACAAGCCTCAGGTGCCTTTGCGTGTTGGCATTTTCCCATAGCGTCCCTTCATTTTCATGTCAATTTCATGCCATTTTAGTATCTGTCAGTCTCCGCTATCGCCACCAGACCTCAAACTGCTTCTTCTGAGAGGCATTCAAGACACTTTTAGTCAATTTCTCCTCCCTTGTTTTGGCGCAATCCCCACTTTCTTTGTACATTGAACCTTCTTGATCTTTGCAGATATTGATCCACATGACGCTGTGATCTGACCCTCCCGTTTAAGTAAAACCTGTTTCCCTCATACACACACTTTCTTTTTTTATTCTCTCTCCTCTTTGAGCTATTTACAGCTTTACCTTTACATCTTCACCACACACTACCAAGTGTAAAATGTGCTTGTAATATATAATTTGTGGATGCCATCGGTCAAAGCTTGAAATATTTTGTTAGTTTACGAATCAATTAGTTAGTTTGAGGAATCAATTATAAAAAAAAATTCCCAGAGACCCGAAAACTAAAGTGTTCTTAAGAAATGGTAAGATCTACTGTATTAATCACTCCGAACACTTAATTTTGGTATTTAAACATGCTAGCTGTGTCAGTCTTAGCTTAGCTTAGCAATTAGCATGGCTTTTTCCGTCTTTCCTCGTTATCCCTTCGTGAGTACCATACTTGTCAGAAGTTATTCGGTGCCATGGAGGTGATGATTACTGACTTAGGAGAAAGTCTGCAACATTTCAGCCACACTAGTAGTGAAACTTGTTGCTAGCGAGCTGGTTGTGCCGTAACGTAAGTAGCACCAAGCTTGCCTCGATGGTCGACCGCCAACGTCCCATGCGTACGTGACATAAATGTGTTGCTGCAACCGAAACATGCGTGCGTCCAGCCCACAGACCACTTGCGTCCAGACCACAAACTGTGATGTGAAACCGCATATTTTAGGCTCGCAGACCCCCCCCCCCCCAAAAAAAAAAAAAGTTTGAGTTGATGACCAAGACAAAGGGGAACTAGTTTAATTGGTCTAAACTAGACATTTTCATGGCACAGTTCAGAACAAACAAGAATAAACACACACACACAAATATATAGATCACACACACACATATATATATATATATATATATATATATATTTCACTCCGATTGTTTTTTGAGTGGCTCCTATGGTTTATTGGTTTATTGTAGCATCAATTTGTTTATTCTTGCAAATGTCCTCCTTTTTTTTTTCTCCTTTTCTTATTAACTCTTTGACTGCCAGACGTTTTCAGAAAAGGGATGCCGCCAGTGCCAGCCGATTTAAGCATTTTGACTGATTTTCAAGGTCCACAGAAAATGTTCTGTTTGGACTATGGAAACACACGTACTACCAAATGAAAGATTGGACTTTCATCTTTCATCAGAAAAAAAGAGTTTGTTTCTACCTTATTCCGTTCTTTAGTAATCAACAATAGAAAATGGTTAGTTTGACCCAATTTCGCCTGTGTTGGACCAAAATACGGAGAAATCAAGCTTTTAGTGAAACGATATTATTTCATGCATTCTAGTGAATTTGACACTTCTTTTTGTCCATGAATGATGCCACAAACACCTAAATAGTGCTTTACTTCTATAAAACACTACCACCAAGAATGAAAAAGTGTTTTTTGATAGCAAAATACGTTTATTTACATTCAACAGTGTAACAATTTGACAACAATTTGGCAAACTATTTACAAATGTGTGCAACTGTGGTGCTATTTACAAATATGTGGATGTTTCAACGACAGTTTTTCTTTTTGTAACACTCTCCTGCGTGCAAAGAGACGCAACAGCATTTGCACAACAGATTGCCTCTTCGCGTGCGCCACTTTCTTGCCGGCCGTTTTTTTCCGGGGAATAGCAAGTATATACTGCAGTGTGTCATCAAGTCTAATATCAGGATCATGCTACGGTTACGTTACGGTGGTGTTACGTCTCGCTTCCTCGCGTCCTTCAGTTGCTATACCGGGTGGTAGGAGATGTTCTGATCCATTTTATCCACTCCATTCATGGTGGCATCGTAGTCCAGAAACAGTGTCTTCTCCGTGATCAGACTGTACCCGCTCCTCCGATGAATATGCATTGGACTCGGGGTACTCTTCATTGTCCGATCGAATGTCCGCTTGTGCAGCTCCGCGTTTTCCGGCCTTAGCAGCGCTAGCCGCGCTAGCCGCGCTTTGCCGGTGAGGCTTACTACTTGTTCATAACAGTCACGCCAAAGCTTCCAACTTTGGCGTAGAGCTCGGAGTCATCTTCATCATCATCATCAATCTGCATTGGTCGATGCCAACTCTCCATCGCCCGATCGAATGTCCGATTGTGTAGAAGTACCCGGCCGGCTATTGTGCGCGTTTTCCGGCCTTAGCAGCGCTAGCCGCGCTAGCCGCGCTTAGCCGTGAGGCTTACTACGTGTTCATAACAGTCACGCCAAAGCTTCCAACTTTGGCGTAGAGCTCGTTGTCATCATCATCGTTGACATCAATGCGCTTTTTAGTATTGATTGATGCTTTCCGTCTTTGAAAAAAATGCTCAAGCTGAGCTGCTTGTAACCGGTTGCTTGGTCAAGCCATTGTGGCTTGGATCAGCCATTGTCTCCTCAACACTCTAGCTCCGCCTCACGTCTTCTACTGACGCCCACGGTGGGCGGCCCATCCAACCTTGTGCAAAGAGAGTCATCGCTGCCCTCTAGGGGCCAAAACGAGTCTTTGACTAATCAGATCTGCCTGATACTTTCAGCACAGCTGCCCAAGGCTTTCCTGCACCCGTTTTTGAAAAAAAAAAAAAAAAACATAGGGGACGTCTTTTAACGTCCTCGGCGCCCTTCCCTAGGTTTATGCTAAACGTTTTATAACGTTTATGGCAGTCAAAGAGTTAAGAGCTCAGTATTGTTCATTCGGTAATGTCATCATCATTGCTCCTTTTTTTTTAATATATTTTTTTTTATTATTTTGTATGTGGGTGAGTATGTGCGTGTGTGCGCGTCCTCCTGATTGTCTACTCGAACCTGTATTTTGAAAGCAAACTATTTGTTCAAGAAAACAATTATTTTCCCGGGATTTGTTGCTGCATGACATCTATTTGAAAAGGACATATTTAAATGTGTTCTTGTTTTTAGTAGTGCATCCATGTCGACATTGATACTAGTGAAGGAACAGACTCTCATTTGAATTTCATTTGAATTAGCACCTCTCCAAGTTGTCTGATGTCGCATTAGTGGTTCCCTGATCAAAAGATGGGGATGGCTGGCTTTGAGCCAACAATGGCCTATTTCCAATTTCGCCACCACATATCGAACAATGCTTTCCAGTTCTGGTTTTCTAATTAAGAGTTGCTCTAAGCAAAGATCCAACAAGTCCAGCTCAATTTCTTACTCTTAAAGCTACAGTTTTACTAACCTGTGGGAATCATTATTATTATCATTATTTATTGCAAAACTCCATTTAAAACGCCAGAGCACAACGGATAATCCAATAATTTGTACCATGCCTACATTTTTAACCCTTATCTCACCTGTGTGATACTTTCTTTATGTCCTCTTAATTAAGAATTCAATGCTTCATCCAAAAATAATTCTGCAATGTTATGGCTATTACAACACAATAAAGATTAGTGCAGATGTTGGCATGTTGCTGAGAGTAATTAGCCCTGATCTACTTTAATCTTGAAATCTTCTATATAGTTAGATCTTTGTCTTATTATAATTTTTTTGGGCTTGCTATTTTTAATATAACACATATTACAATTTTCACTCTGCCAACTAATGCTGTCAACCTCAATACCAAAGCATGAGGGATTTGCTTTTGCTGATGTGCTTGTTTGTTTTATTTTGGCACATTATTTTTTGTGCTCTTTGCTTGTGTGTGACCTCTTTATGTTCCGTCATTGGAGGGCAGAAGAAGTGCTGAGCTGTAAAACAAACAAAAAAATAAGAGTCTGAAGGAAGTAAACAAGCTGAATATGAATATGAATGTTCATGGAAATACATCCAGATTGAGGAAACAAAAATGTAGATGCTTGTAAATGGGCAACGTTCGCAAGCCCCACGGTGCTGCTGCACTCGAGCGTCTGCATGCCACCTGCAGCTCTTTTGTGTCCTTCCTGCCATGCTGGCAGGAAAGAAATTGAGTTTTTTGAAAACAAACAAAAGCAGCCACATAATATAGACATTCAAGGCTTACAGTATATCTTGGTGAAAATTTATACAGGCACATTACATTTTAATTATCTTTATGTAAGGTTTTTAGAAAGTATGGAATTTGACCTCATTTTAAGATACTTTGATGCTATTTCACCATAAAATGTTTGATTATATTTGACATCTATGAGCTAAATAATGTACGTGAATACAGGTAAACTGAATAGGATTGGTTTGTATATAATGTAATTTACTGTAGAGCCATGTATGTTAGATCTAGATGAAAATATGTGACATGACCTTTTGTGAACCCGAGTAGAAATATCGTGTTTAAACACTATTTATTCATTCAGAAAAATATTGTTTTTAAAAAGTTGCTTTATTCATCAATGTGTGAATTTTCAAGTGATTATTGTTCCTTATAATTGTGTGAAAATCATTCAACAACATCTTAAGGTAATTAGAACACAGCAGTTAACATCATTCAGTATCAGAGAAATAAAGTAAAATCAATAAAAGTAGGTTTCTAAAATGACAGTACAGTGAAAAAAAAAAAAAAACCTTAAGCAAAGATAGGAGAGGGGGAGTAACGTTTTAACCTGCATTTAAAAGTATGTTCACTCGAGGCTTACTTTACTTTTGTTGATAGCTTATTCCATTTGTGTGCAGCATAACAGCTAAATGATGCGTCACCATGTTTGCTTCAACTCATTTGTGAGTCTTTCATTAAGCTGACGTCTACGTTGAAATGTAAATGTATGAAAAAGGTGGAGTACAGGGGAAAAATCCCAGCAAGCTGAGCGAATACGTGCAAATTCCACACAGAGAGGTGCAAGTTCAAATTTGAACACAGAACCTCAAATTGCGAGTCAGGCACACTAACCACACATGTCTCCGTGCCGCTCTCCGGCACAGAGGAAGTCTCCTCGTCGACATGGTAAAGACTTTTCACTTTTGAACAGACTGACAGCATTTGGAGTTTCATTCAATTGGATTTTTTTCCTCCCTCTTAAATCTCAAATGCCCAATTTCAGGGCTCAGCCCATCTTATCCTCTTGTAGCTCTTCTCGTTAAACCTCGGCTATTCTGCTGTAATGGAGTTATTCCCAATTTTATATTCGGCACCAGACTGCTTCATCAAAGTTTGTGACGTGGCTGCAGCAACAGCCGTTTTACAACACGGATGATTTGTCGTGATGCGTGTTGCATGCTAAGTTACCATGAAGTGAGGCTAGTGCACACGTGCGTGTCTGTGTGTGTGGTGGTGGGGGGGGGGGGGGGGGTGTAAGCGCGTGTGGCAGCAGACAGTGTGAAAAGCGTGTAATAGGCTCACCTGTCCCTGGCTGCAGACGGATGGGCAGGTGGAGAGAATGCAAGCCAGATGGAAAGAAAGCAAAAAAAAAGAATGCAGAAAGAAGAGCTCACTAAATCTGGGTGCTTGTATTTAGGTTTCAACCTGTCTGCATATGGCTCTTGTTTATACAGGACAGTGGTTCTTAACCTGGGTTTGATCGAACCCCAGGGGTTCGGGGAGTAAGTCTCCGAGGTTCAGTGGAGGTCAACGGACACACCAAACTCAAATGATTTGTGATGATACGCCCTGCTTGGCTTTTGGCTGCAGGTGATCACTCTAAATTGCTGTGCTGCAGGGAATTTGATGCGCTCAGTGGTCGACTTGTGACTGTTGTGATGGTACGTCGTGATTTACTTATTATTGTAATCCCTTCGTACTAACTATGTTGAGGAAAAAAAGTGGTCAGACAAATATGTGCAATATGAATTCACATGTACAACCAAATGCATGGTGTTCCACAGGGTTCAATTCTGGGGCCTCTGCTGTTTTCATTATATATCTGCTGCAAGTGGGGTTCAGTACCTCCAATAAGGTTAAGAACCACTGATATAGGAACTAGGGATGGACAAGTGCCGATACCAGGCAGATGATACCGACCTTATTTCAAGCTATTGGGTACTTGAGATGGTGGCCGATACCAGTAGGGCTTGAAGTAATACAACCACATATTTTGATTGGGACTTTTTCTGGCCACTGGATTGTTTCATTGTATGTATTTATTTATTTATTTAAATTTATTTTATTGTGTGTTCTATTCAAAATGTGTATTTTATGAGCACATGGAATGAAGATAAGTTAAAAAAATAGCATTTATTTCATACAAATTTAGGCAAAATGCTAGAATGGGGTATATAGGCCTATTATATATTATATTTGTCATTGGTTTAATATAAATTTAATGTATCAAAAAGTACCATTAGTACTTGGTATTGGTGGCTATTCAAGAGTTGAGTACTCATACTGATATTAGTCTGGGGGAAAAAAAAGTATTGTACCTCCCTTGTAGGAACTGATAAAGATGAAAAGACTGATGGAAAAATTGCTGTATAATCATAAAATATTGATGGTAAGGTGGATTATCTTGGACAGAAGAGGGAAATTAGCCCCCAAATCTTTTCAAGTGAAATGTATTAATTTTTTTATGACCCCTTGAGGGGTTTTATGACTTTTCTGCCAACATTCTAAATTATGCCACCTTTGGTGTATCTCAAAATGATTTATTTAATAGTAGGAGATGAAGGCTTGTTGAGGGAAACGGCAACTATTAAGGATGTAAGTAGTGTAAGAATTTAGCAAGGCTAAATCTCAATTTTTCAGATTTTGAAATCTTTTAGACAAAGTTGTCATAACGTTAACTCCCTGTGGTTTCTATTCAACAGGGCGAAGAGGAGGATTGTGCTGAAGATTCTTCTTCAAGGTAATTTTTGTGTGTGAATATGCTCAAAAAAATATGGTGGTGTTTTCATAAGTAGATCTGCATAATTCAACAGATCCAAGTGATACCAAGCTATATCATCATGAACGATAAAAATCAAAACATGAATTCGCATGTTGCGTATTGATATCATTATGAACAGATTCAAGAGAGATTTGAAAGAAAAAGGGTCATAGCTGTAAGATAAATACAGATTAATTTAATGGCTGTAGCCGTATCGGGCTCAGATTGGAAACAGCTGTCAGTGTGATGCAAATATTGCAAAATGCTGACGTATGCGAGCATAGAGATCCTTACGTGGCGATGACAGTTTAGTTCGGTGTTCACTTCCCAAAGCATCATTTGATTCAAGCAGAGTTGGTCGTAACCTCCGCTGGGCTGGCAAGTGTGGCGGTCTCGTCGGCTGTCTGTGGCCGTATTTTGTGGCCGTGGTGACGCGTGTGACTATGTGTGTGCGTATGTGAGGTGGCGGGTGTTGAAAAGGATTCAGTGAAGGCGGCTCGAGTTCCTCTGTCCTGAAAACACGCACATACACACGCACACACCTGTCCACTAAATACCCCGACAGAGTGGATGCACATGTAGCAATATATCCAGATTCCATAGAGGCCAATGCCATACCTTCGTAATGACAGCTCAAGACTATAAGGTTACATACAGGGAAGTCTGGGACCGCCGCAATGCTTTGAACATGAACGCTCTGTGTTTTTTCATTTACAGGATAGCTTTCACAGATGTCAATTATTAAGTTTTACAAGAATGACGGTTTTCATTCATATTTTGGGTGAACATTATTGTGCATAATGAATCCGAGTTATCACATTGTTGCTTATGCAGCTAATGCAGAAGATAAATGGAAAGTTTTGAATGCTTTGTTGAAGCAGGTTGACATTATTTGGGTTTTGCAAAGAGTAAAAAAAAAAAAAAAAAAAAGTCATTTGCTAAAACATGGTACTTTCAGTCCTCTAATGTGTTTTTCTAATGTGTTCAAAAAGATAACTTTTACCCTTTACAAAAATGACATTTACCTCGCATTCTGACAAATTTGTGGCTGTATATAGGTATTGACTGATGTTTTAGTCAATGACCTTTAAGAGAAGGCGAGAATCACAGTGCAATTAAATAATATACAGAACTGAAATAATGTTTTTTTGTTAGGTTAAACCTTTACTCAGAAAATATATTTTCTGGACCACCTAGTTTAAGGGAAAGGTCTGTATGGTCTAATCTGGGGTCTAATTTTTTTGATTGAAAAAAGCAGATGCCACATTTTGGCTACTACTTACACTATACAATTATAAAATGTATAGAATATTGCATTATTTTGCTATAAAAACAGGAAAACCTAACAAAAGAAAGATTAGAGTCTTTTCTTTCATCAGGAAAAAAATATGTACGTTTCGATCTGTTTCCATTTTGCAGCAAATAGCATTAAAATATAGTTAAGTTTCATTATTATTCACAAATCAGTTTAAAACACTGGGGGGAAAAGCCTTTTTGCAACATGGCACTGGTTCATCTCTTATACTCTGCTGCCACTTGCTGGCCGTTTTTTGTAATAACTACCATTGCTTCAAGCATTCTCTTCAGTTCAGAGGCTACATCAAAGCCATCTCTATGCTCTAGCATAAAAAATATATAAATGTGTTTTTGAGACCATGGTAATATTTCAAATAGAACGTTATTTATATGTTTTTGGGAGCAAATTAGTTAATTGACCTAAGTTTAAAAAGCAAAACAGACAAAAAAATAAATAAAAAAAATAAATAAATAAATGAATAAATAAATAGATAAATAAAAAAATAAAAAAATAAATAAATAAATAAATAAATAAATACAAATTCCAATTTTTCTTTAACAGATATACTACAAGCACCAGGTACATGAAATGTAAAACTGAACAAGTGTCTTAAATATGTCACGTGACATTGTAGACTAATACTGAAGCCCAGCCACCTTTAGATTTGATATAAATACATGTTTATCCATTAATCTTTACAAAATAGTCGTCATCTTCTTGTTTAGTCTTAGTCATCCTTGAACTTTTAGTCTGAAAGTTTTGGGAACTGCTGTAGCTTTGGTTTATGGTCAGTGGTGAAATGTAAGTGAGCAATAAATATAGCACAGCTGCACAGTGAAACAGAAACACATTTTTTTGTTGCTTTTTACACGTTTTATTAGTCATTTATTTTATGTGCACATATCTTCTTTTTTTTTTTTTTGCTGTAGCGCAGTCTAGTTTTAAAGGTCACAGTTGGAAATTCACAGATCTAAACTTATTATATGGTGTCTCAAAGAATATTGAATATTTTTATGAATAACAACAAAACCACACACATAGTGAGTGAAGCATAACCTCGAACCTTGAATATTTTTCAACTTGCGATGAACTTAATATTCCAAGAAGCGAAATCCTGACATTTCATGTGAATGACGCTCCACTTGTTGGGTGGTAGAGGATAATGTGACGAACTCAAAGGGCATTTTCACAACTAATCCCCATTTTGCCTTCAAAGACTAAACTAAATACATGGGAACAATGAGAAGCTTCTATTCTTTATCGCTTTCTGTGTGCCGTTGCAGCTCTCTATTTGGCATTCAGGTCAGCAAAGTTCTTAGTAAATGACTCAACATGTCAACTGTAAAAGTGTGTACATCTTTTTTTGCCTGTGAGTGCTTGTGTGTGAGGTCGCTAGTAATGCGAGTGCGTGCCTTGATACCCCCCGCCCAACCCCCCACCCCCAGTGTCGCCCTGTCACCCTAATTGTCATTACACAGCCAGTCTGTGTCTAGTTGTTAGTACGCAAACACATGTGCGTAATTGTTTTGGACAGGGATTTGAGCAGCTCATAAAAAAATAAAAAATACAAATAAAAAAATAAAAACTTTTTAGTTCACACATGCAGTTAAAATCACATATAAAAGTGGGACATTTTTTTACACTGTCGTTGCAATATTGTTATTAAAATATTGGCGTTATCTTTTTCCTTAAGATGACCTATATAATTATGCCACAGCCACTCTTTTTACGAGCAGGGCCTTGCAATGTTCCAGAGTCAGTATTAGTATCACTGACGGCGACCTCTGACCTAAGCGCTGTTGACATGGCGTGATAAGACAAGGCATATCATTCCCGAGGAGCAAAGTCCCGTGGATGCAGACGGGGCATGAGCTCACGCTCTCGCTCTCAGCTGGACCCCAAGCTGTGTTGACAGTGCACATGTAGCCTTCGCACACTGACAAGGCCAAATTAAGATCCACAGCAGTCGCCATCGCCCCGACCGAGAATTGCTGACAAGGGAGTCATAAACTAACGAATTATATTAACCCAGCTGTACCCTCACTTTGATGACATAGCACGACAGTGGCACCTCTAAACGTCCGTGAGGTTGATTCAAAATCCAACCAAAATTTGGGGGAAATTTTACCTTGGGTGTAAAGATATTATTTTTTACATTATACGGTACAGGACAAAAGTTGGGATACACCTATTTATTTTCATGACTACTTACATTGTAGAAAAGGGTGGCTATTTTGAAGAAACTAAAATCTAAAACATGTTTTCAGTTATTTCACCTTTTTTTTGTGTCTGATTAACTCCACGTGTTCATTCATACTTTTGATGCCTTCAGTGAGAATCTACAATGTAAATAGTAATGAGAATAAAGCAATTGACACATTGATTGAGGTGTGTATAAACTTTTGCCTGTATTGTACATAATATACAACAACAAAGAAGACAAATACTTATACTTGCTTGTCCCGCTTGGGGAATTTTCCTTATAACTGCTTTTTTTTTTTTTTTTGCTTTGTCTATCACATATCGTCGCTGCTATGTGAAATACATGTATGTCCATTGATTTTTTTATTTTATTAATTTTTTTTACGTTTTTGGGACGTCTGCATTCAGTTTCATCCCAAAAATAGAAAAAATGGACATAAGTGTTTTTCACATAGCAGCGACGATATGCAGTATAGTCTTTGGCCAACCTGTTGTTAAATATGAGAGAGAGAAAAAAAAGGATTTTGTACCCAAATTTGAGCTGGCTCACTGGGCTCCTCTGAGAAGTTGGAAATCAATCAAGAATAACCAGTAAAACAATATTTTCCGGGTCAACTATGCAAATAAATAACTGACAACAGTGGTTAAGTACATGGAATGTGTTTTCCCTGTTTTACATGGGGGGGAAATACGGAACACATTATCGACCATAGTCCACCTGCGAGTTTCCATTTCATTTTCTACGCCTCTTGCTCATGCTGGAAAGTGCTGAAAGGCATGAGGAGTGGAAGCCACTGGATTCATACACTGTTGGCTGACAAGGCAAGAGCTCGGATTAAAGGTAACAATATTGACTTGCCATGTTGACAAGGGAGGGACTGAGCATTGTGCTAGCATGCCAGGCTGTGTTGCTGAAAAGACACTGGATGCTCTGACAAGCTGTTTGCTATTCCACACCTACGGCAGCATGACTGGAGTCAGATTGACAAATCCAGTCTGGGGAAACCTGAGGATATCTTTCCAACAAACATCGGTAGTGCTTGAATGTGTTTATCCATTGATGGGGATTAGCAAAGTTGTGTGAGGTTGCCTCACTGGGCTGGCCCAGGTTGCTGTTGGAGGTCAATGTGTGTGCGTTTTAATGTCAGTGATTGTGTGTGTGTGTGTGTGTGCGTTTGCAAGGCTAGCAGGGGTAAAGCTGAGATTGCAATGACAAAGGAGAGGAATTTAAATGAGAGAAAAAAGAGGATTGGGCTACGTTTGCTTGGAGGATGGAAGAAGCTTTGGCACCATTGTTATTCTTCTTCTTTGTCATTCTGCCTTCCCTTATCTCTCTATTACAAATCTAGCGCTTACTCTTGCCTCCAACTTTACTCACCAAATGTCACTTTCCCTTGAATGTATCTCATTCATCTCATTGTGTCTATTGTGTTGATGTTTAAAAAGAAAATCTGAATTCCTGCTTGTTCTTATCTTGATCCTAATGCACATGCACACCTGTACCTTAACATTGTAAAGCTGAGCCTTACCCTGTATATACATAATGCATTATGTACAATGCTAATATGTAGATAATGCTAAATGATAAATATAATGTTTTTTTTAGCAGTTTGGATATACTAGGCTCTATTTTATGGACAGCGTAAATCTTGCATGGCACGTGGCATAATTGCACAGAGGCGGGTTAGACCCAGTGTTGGTAATTTCATAATATTCATTTGATGTCAATGGAAGACAGTCTTACAATAACCACAGTTAACTAGGGCAGATCTCACCCACCCCTGGGACCCTGTCACTAAGGAGCCCTCAATGACCTGAACCCTGGATTTAGAAGAACCCACCTGAAAGTCCCCAGAACCTTCTTCCTCATTGAAAGGAATGTCGGTGGATGAGGAGGTTTTCTTCCCACTACTTCCCACAACTGAGTTTCTCCCTCAACGAGTATCAAAACTGCATCCCGCTTGGCCTGCAGGAACCTTGTAGGACCCACACGCCATAATATTCCGAATAAGACTCCTTCTGGAACTGGAATGCATCCCTCACTACGGATGCCTAAGAACGGGTTCAACGATTACCATCATGACCGACTACTTTACGGTTTACCATCTCAGCAATGAAGGCACAAAAGATGGCCGTAAGATGGAAGCTGAAACTCTTTCAGACAGCAAACTCTGCCAAACGTTCTTCCCAGCAAACCCTTGCACTATAGTCAGGCTCAAGGTGGGCGTGTGTTTGTTTGTGCGTATTCATATTAATCAACTCATTAAGAGTGTTGTCTTAAAGTTTGTTTGTTTCTTTTCCCACTGCCTGTCTCTCTAACCACACCCCCAACAGCACCTGCCTTATTTGCCTATGCATCTACGGTTGTTGACACGCCAGTCTCTAGTCCAACCGACTCATTGATTTCAACCCTTCTCTCTCTTTCTCCATTACTCTCTCCTACTCTCTCTCTCTATCCCTCTCTAATAAACACACACATGCACGCAAACACACACTCTCAGCATTTCTGCCACAGCCCCCCACCCTTGCTTAGTAACGGCTCTAATTGCAATCAATTAGGAAACTTCAGAAGGCTGAAATAGGAGCTGTGACAAGGGGCATCCGCTGAGCTGGCAGAGAGGGAGGATGGGAGGGAGGGATGGAGAGAGCGAGAGAGAGAATGAGAGAGAGCGAGGGATCCGTGTTGGTGTGGAGGGATGAGCTAATGGTAATAATGTGATTGATGTGGCCACAGCTTCTGAAAGTCACATCATTTTTCACACCAGGTATTGATCGGTGAGAACTTCCTTCTTTTGGCTCCAAGGCTCAGTGGATAGGGAATGGTACTCACGATGCCACGTTTAGGGGCTCGGAGCACAACCAACGAAAATGTATTCAGTCATTCTCCTGAAGGATTTGTGTAATTATGTAAAAATAAATAAATAATATGTTGAGCATGTGAGTTGGAACAAGGGGCGTGTGTGCGGATGGGAGGCAATCTTTTTGTTGAATGAGGACATAATTAGCCTGTTGCACGAATTGAAGTAAGCCTGCTCGGATGAGAGGCGCAACATCTTCCAAGACAACCAGAAAAGTCTCGTTGTAATCGATTCAATGCCCTGAGAATGAAATGACCTGGATGAATGAAAATATTCGCAGGGAAACTTCAGTTTAGATGGGGAGTTTATTGTGTACACGCAGGTACACAGTCGACCATGATTCAACATAGCACCGTCCGTCCAGGAAGTAGCTAAATAACCAACAGATGGAAAACCGGAGATTACAGTCCAAAACCTCTTGGGGTGTGATTCCACAAAGACAAACATAAATATGGAAGATTGTCAAACAGATCAATATGCACTATAATCAGTTGATATAAAAAAAAAAAAAAAGACAAAGAACAAAATTGTCAGTATTAATGTTAATGATTAAGGCGCCTAACTTTTTAACATTGAAACATTTACAGGGTTTCCCCCAGAAAAAAATTGTTAAGACTGGTGGTAGAAATGCCAACGGAGAAAAGCCTGGCAGCCCGCGAGGCCTATAAAGCACTGCATACATTTGTCTTATCAAGTGACAAAACGTATGGTGACACTGGAGTTTTACTCTTTTGAATAACAGCGCACTTACATGTCATGAATTCCAGTGAATATTCCTTTTCTCAGTTCACGTTCTTCATCTTATTCCAACCATTGTTGAGGCTGCTTCTTTTTAAAATGTGATTTGAAATTCAATGCAACTTTAGAGCCGTTATTTTGCCTGAAAGCATCATGCCTTTTCAACCAAGCTTGACAAACTTTGTGGGTGATCCCAAAACACTATTTTTGTTCTAATATCACACTAAAAGACTGGTGTCCATCTACCTTATATATTACAACAGTGTATTAGGGCCACGTATATATATATATATATATATATATATATATATATATATATATAGTCTAATGTGATGAGTCGTTGGTGGTTAATGCGACAATGAAAAGGAAGGATGGAGATGGTTTCATTCTTGTCGCGAGAGCGACAACACTTCCCCTATCAGCTGACTAACACTAACCAATCAGAAGCTAGCATACTTTAGGTAAATGCAAGTGAATGACGAAAAACAGCAGATTTGACACATCGACTTAACTACTTGTACAAAAAAAATGCCAAAATGTATGAATGTGTAAATAATAAATCTGGAAACATAAATGTACAAGTAAATATACATTTTAACAAATTAACTTAAATGCTAGATCCTCAGGGTGTGGACCTTCGCAAAGCGAGGCGTCTTTGTCACTGGCCGTACCAAACGCTTCAAACATCATGTGGTTAATCTCTGCTAAAGCAATTTCTATCTCCTTATTTGAAAATCCGACCGAAAAGTATTGGCACAAACATCCGAGTATTACGCTACGTGTATTTCTCGTAAATTTCTGAGTTTTTTTCTCGCAAATTTGCCACTTTAGAAACTCACAAATTTGCCACTTTAGAAACTTGCAAATTTGCGAGATTTTTCTCCCCTGAAAAAAATTCTAAAAATTATAGTGGGCGCTAATACGCCGTCGTAATATATAAATAATTGGCTGTTTGAACTTTAATTTACAACCTTATGTCTTTGAAGAAACTGACATTAACCTGTCAAAAATTACTCATGCAATAGTATAACAGCTGGTGAGCAAGGTTGCAGCCCGACCAGTTACCTGGATTGAATTCAAATTTAGAATATTAAATAGAGGCGTGCTTAAAGGCAATACTGTATTTAACTAGCTGCACATTTCATTGCTTGTAGACAGCATGAATGCCAAAGTCTCACATCTCTGCAGGAAACCACACTGTTTTCTCATAGCGTGCATCTATAGCGTCATTGTCCTGACCTTCCCTATTTCTTTATTTCAATTTGTTTGCATTATGTTGAACTGATTGGTCCCAAGACGCTATCTCAGAGACAGCTGTAGTCTTTTGTAGATATACAAGAAGCTTTCTCCCAATGAGAGTCAAGTTTTTCCTCCCCCAAGGCAAATATTAACTGGAAATGATCCTTTGCAGAAACCATGCGTTTACTTACAGCTTTATGTTACCAATGTGGAGTTTCTCTTTTGATGCAAAGCTTGTAAATTAATCAAATGGTCTTTTTTTTTTTTTTAATTATCTGTAGCCAAGGATTTAAGTGTTTTACTGTATAGTCTAGGGTCTCATGTTTAGCTGTCTTTGCCTCAGGGTCGACAAACCCTTTTATCTTGTCACCCTAATGCATGCATTTGTGTCTGTTTGTGTGTGCGTGCGTGCTTGTGTGTGCGCGTGTGTGACAAAAAGCAAAAGAGTGCCAGAGAGAGTGTGTGAGATAGCAGGATAGGGAGATGAGATGATCAATACGGAGACGTCAGGAGGTCTGCTTCTACCAGAGAGAGAGGGAACAGGACACCCGGCAATGAGTGGAAGAGAAAGCAATCGAGGGGAGACAGTGAGGAAAATAAGTCGGTAGGAGGGAGGCATGAGGGGTTGGATGTACCGAATGAGGCGGGGCGGGTCATTTGGGGGCTTGCTTGTGTACAGTGGGAACGTATCAAGGAAGAAAGATGGTGAAGTAACGATGAGAAAAGGAAGGATGAAGAGTGTGGGACTTTTCTAATGTGATGTAACAGGAACAATATCTAGATAAGTTAAACATAGTTGTGGGGTAAGACTAAGTTTAAACGCAAAACGTAAACAACTCATGTGTTATATCTTCATAAGTATATTTTTACTAACCGCAAACAAACAAAAATTAGGGGTGTAGGGCGATTAATTTTTTTAACCGGAATTAATCACATGACTTCAATAGTTAAATAAAGATTTACCACACATTTTATATAGTCTAAATGTACAATAAAATGTACAATATTGTTTGTGATAAGTTTCATACTCTTAACATAAAAGTGGAAAAATTGTAAACTAATAGAAATACGACTGCATTTTTTTTAGTCATTGATACAGTAATTTCATAATAATTCATAACATTGAGTTAAATTAAAAAGATGTACTGTGCTGTAAAATAGTGTGATATTGATTTGTATTGAGGTCATTTTTTCTGCCACGAGATGGCATAATTGCATTTGTAAGACATTGGTGACAGCTCCATGCATTTGTTTTACTTTTCACATTAAGAGCTATCTAATCTTTAACATGAAGTAACTAATGAACTGCTGCACATTTTTAAAATGGTAAAATACAACTTGACCACAGTCTCCGCAAATATATATATTTATATATATATATATATATATATATATATATATATATATATATATATATATATATATATATATATATAAAATGTAACTATAACAATTTGAAGGCTGGAACGTTTTAAATGCATTTCCATTCATTTGAATGGGAAAAGTTACTTTGATTTATGAACATTTGGAGTTACAAACATTTGGAGTTACAAACATTGTGACGGTCCGAATGAGCTTGAGGTCCGTTTGTACAGCTCATCCACCCACTTTCTGTACTGCTTATTCAGTCTGGGGTCATGGGTGAACTACAGCCTATTTCAGTCAACATTCTGGATGGCCAATCTCAGGGCAAATATAGAGACGAACCATTCACACTCACATTCAGACCACCACTGAGTGGAAAGTGAACCCATGGTGCCTGCACCAAAGTCAGATAAATGTACCACTACACCATCAGTGGCACAGCTCATAGCACATTTTCCGCTTAAAATGAGCAGATGACACCTCCTCGTACGCCATACTGTCTCTCCTGTCATGTACTTTGTAGTATGTATAGTTTATGTACATATGACCCTTTGTATGTCATAATCGCATATCGTTATGACTTGCAACAAGGTTCAAACCGTGAGGTCCTAACAACAATAACAATAAAAACAACAGTAAATGTATTTATAACATTCGTTTTGATGCATAATTCAGGCAACATAAACATCAAATGGGGAAAGAAGCGAACTTTATTCCTGAAGATCTAAAAGCTTCGACTTGACACCCGTAATGAATATTTAAACTTTGATGACCTTACCCCTCCATAAGTCAGTAAATGATTTATCATTCTCTTCCCACATCTCTATTTTTATACCTTTTGTCTTCTTTTCATCTTGCTACCTTTTTTCTTTCGAAATTTTTTTTTTCCCCAATTGCTGCCATCCTAGATTTTTCAAATCTTTAATCAAGACAGAACCGCACAAAGATGAGACGGTTAGTGGACGACTGCAAATGTACTTTAAAGTAAATAAGTGAAATGAACTGTGTTTACATGTTTTTATTCTGGAAATTAGAAGTGTAACAATGTCAAGATCTGGTGATTAATTTACATCATTGGTTCTGTAAATTTACAGGATGACTAAACATATGATATTCATATTATCAAATGTATTGGATTAATAAAAACTGTATAAAAAAAAGATTTGTGACCAAGCTAGTTTACCTAAAACATTACATTCTCTTAAGGCATTTCAGTATGGAACAAATGGATGTAATGAAATATCCCTGACGCATAAGGCTTAATTTGATTTGTATGATACAGGAAAAGCAGGATTTTATATCACTTAGCACATTTCCAAAACTTCGAGTTCACAAGGACCTCAACAAACAAAGCAATATGCACTGTAGTCTTCTTCTTCAATGGGAAAGTCTACTTAGTCAGAAGGATTGGTTTCCGTTTTTATTTTTGGAGACAAGTGATTTGCTTAGAGACCTCGGCAGATGACTCACAGGTTGGCGAAAAGAGTATAATATCACAAGAGTGTGTGTGTGTGCATGCGCGTGTGTAGAAAGACAAAGTGAAAGTCAGATAGGGTGGGACAGTGTGTGACGGGCCATGCACATGTGTGTCCTCCTGCAGCCATAATGCATTAGTGAAAGCTGATCCTTCTTCTCCCTAGTGGGCCCTAACCTTGGGACGGACGGAGATGCAGGTTGCATAGATTTACTCTGATAAAAATACGACTTTTGGCGGTCAACATTGGATACATCTATTTCGGTGGTACCTTGATTTCTTTGTTTAATTTTTTACGTGACCAACTCAAATCTCAAAGCATGATTCCCCATTGAAATGAATGGGAATGTGAGTAATCTGTTGCAGCACACCAAAAAACACCAACAACATTTGTTAAAGTTTTTTTGACAGAAAAAAAAATAGCACTCTACAATTGTTACAAATTGTGTCCAAATATACATTGTTGAATGCTTTATAACTAATGAAACATTCATACTAGTTTCATTAATTTGTGTTAATAACTGTTCAAGTAAATTTTGGAGTGATGGAATTTAATGTGAAACAGTTAGATGGACATCCATAGGCCTAGGCATAGGTCTGTCCTTTACATAACACCATTCCAGTCACAACTGGAATTAGGGCTGGACCAATATGGATTTTTTTTGGGGGTGGGGGCTGTTGCTGATACAGATTTTTGACAAACAAATAAACAAATAAATACATACATAAATGCATCAAATCTGATTACCGATTAATTGACTGATTAATAAAAAAAATACATAATGCATAAGGCGCTACACATTTAATTATTGAAGTTATAAGGAAATTAATTATTGTCATATTTATGTTGCACTATATTATCATTATTATTATTATTTATTTTAACAAAATGCGATTTCAGGTTGTGTATAAAAGTTGTGTATAAAATAGTGACATCCAGGTCAATTGTTTGCACAACTTGCATTGCTCATCCAAACCCAAAATAAATTAGTATGCCCGTAATCACCCAGAATGGTCAATGTCTGACCAATCTATTGGTTAATCAAACCAATATGGGCTTAACCTACGAGATTGGTAGTTTTTTTTTTAACCAACCCATTTTTAGAGTGTAGACAATGTTTACTGGTCTTTTGGTGTATATTTAAAATTCCATTTGCACCTCTCCCCTGCCTCTGGTTGCGCTGAATGGTCAAAATAATCTCCACAATGAGAATAAATACTTGTACAATGTGAAATTGATTATTGAATTAAAATGAATTAAATGTGTTGACAGCAATACAATATCCCTTCCAATGCAATTACTTGTAAACCTCGTTATAAACGAATCCCACGTTTTTCAGAATGAGGCAATTGACCCGCATACTTTTATTATCCTCGCACTCAGATTTGATTAATGGAACTCATGAAGATAATCTTGACTTTGATGGGTCAGGTAGAAACATCCCCACTTGAAGATTACCCCTTGACCTCTAATATTAAGAAAATACCTGAGTGCAAAGGGGTCGTTGACTTACTCTCTGACTGACATTCCCCCTCCAGCGCACAAACACACACACACATGCGCTCGCACACACATGCACGCCTTGGGACTGAGAAGGCCTTATTATGTGAGCCAGAGGAAATGCAGACACAGCAGAGGACAGGCCACCCATTGATCCGAGTATAGACTCCTGGACTTCCCTGGCTCGGCTCTCCTTTCTCTCCCACACTGTCTCTGTCCTTTTTAACCCATTACTTTCTGTGCTCGTTGTGTTGTCTGTACACCTTCTTACCCGCATTCTGTTTGTCTGTGTTCTGCCACCTACTCACTCTCCTTATCATCGGCCTTCTTGAGTGTGCTACTGTACTCTCTAGACACTATTTCTGATACTCTCTTTTTTTTTTGTGTTATAATCTGACCAAGGAGCACCCGACGTTCCTGTCTACGTGCGACCTCTCTCACCTGAGCCCTCTCCCCTTGTCTCAAGAGAGCTATTCTATTCACTTGCTGTCTCTTTGGGACCCAGAGGGAAAATGTTGTCCAGTAATCAAAGTGTCCTTGAGCAAGACATATAGAGCCCAAGTTGGTCCCAAAGTGCTTTGCCAGCTTCACAGTTATTGGTGTTTCTGTATTCTGAGAGAGATAGACGACAGCTCTTAAGTACTCTTAAGTGATTGCAGCCTTTGTCGTCTATCATTCTTGGAACTTTCGGTAGAAATACGGAAAGGCTAGAACAATAAAATAACCAACAGTGCAAAAATCAGACAGATGGCAAAAAAAACCAAATATTTTACAGGTAGCCTAAGACCCATAGCTAGATTTATGCAAGATTCATTTCCCACTGCATTGCTAAGGAGTGAGCAAAGTATATATTTCCCAACACTCAGCCAACCATCTCTAACTTGATGCATGGCCATAAGTAGAGGTGCGACGGTTTCAGATTTTGGTGTACGATTTATAGTTTGAGAAAAAAAAACGCGGTTTTACGGTTATTCTTAGAGACAAAAAAAAAAATCACATCAGCATTCTTTGAAAATGTTTATTTTTAACAACAATAAATAACTGAAAATAAATAAAAAAGTTGCTGCGTTTTAAAACAAATACAGCAGATTAGACAGACGGCTCTTAAAATAGCCCATGGCTTATTTTATGGGCTCTATGTATAACAAGTGTATATCTTTCAATTTCTTTCCATTCCAACCATACTTACCGATGAAATGTTCGTTCACAGCCTTTAAACTGGCGATTTGTGCAGCTTACACATGTAGGCATTTTACAGCCAAATGCGTATGCCGAGATCTAACAAGAGAGCTACCACTGATAATGCTGTTAGCTAATGCTAACATATGCTAACACTGTAACGCTGTCTTACATTTTAACTTTAACATAATAGTACTTCCATGTGGTTTGGTGGCCTGACTGACGGCAATCAAATGAAAATGGCAGACCCACCGAGCTGCCAAGTCAAGTGCAGCGAAACTGCCGGCAACGGCGTTTTGTAAATTAGCCACACTTAGCTGTGTGGCTGTAAGAAAAGGTAAATTTTACATGGGTTTCAGTTGATTTCAGTAATATGCCCCCTTCAAATGAACTAAGTACCCCCAAACTTGGATATTACAATTTTTGGAGTTAAGTAAATCATGTTTTGTAAACTGACAATTATTTTTAAACATTAAAAGACGTCTCTAACAATGTGTTCATGTGCAAGACTTTAAATTAGTTCAGGGAGGATAAAGAATAGCCTTTCTCTCAATAAAGGTAGCGGGGGAGTTAAAAGTTGATAAGAGGGCCAAAACAATTAAAGCAGAGACTATATAGACTGTGGAGAGCTAAGTAGAAGAGAAGTAAGCGGATGGCTTGTGCATCACTATCAGCCGCTAAGACCTCTGAGACCTGGGATGGAAACAAAGGTGTCTTCTGTGATGGACAAAGCAACACTCAAGTGGCAGGTGATCCTTGAAATCCTCCTCCATCCATCCCTCGACTCCTGCACTAATTTTCTTGCTCAGTCTTTTTAGTCCCTCTTCACTGGACTCCTTCACCTTGTCTCCAACACTCTCCACCCACTTCCCTCTCTCCCTTTTCTCCATCGCCTTCCTTCCCTCACACTGGACAGGCTTTTATATGAACCATGTGGACCTCCCCAGTGTCCCGAGGACATGAATATACGTGTGTGTGTGTGCACTAAAGGTGCTGACACGTCTGTGTGTTTGTGTCTGTCTCCGAATGTGTTTGTGTGCGCGATGGAGGTGCTGACACGTCTGATCTCCAGCTGAAGTCGTCGCGACTTTGTTGTCCCATTTTGAAAACGGAGGCGAGATGAAGGAGCAAAAGAGAAGCACGTCAAGTTACACAGAATAAGACAAAAAAAGACAGATCGCTAGAGTAGTAAGAGTACCTGTCGAATCCAAAAGAAAACAGAAATATAACTGATGACAATCGAGTGGCTAGCACTTACAAGCGAGAAAGTGAGATGGGCCTTTTTTTCCCCCCCCGCAGTGAAATGGAAGTTTGTAAGAGTTTCAAAGGACACTTCTTGAGCTTTAAGTGGTTCCTAAGGACTCTTGTCGACTGAAAAGGATCAATCATCTGGCCATAAGCGAAGCTGCCTCTCCGAAGTGACATCGACAGGATTTCTCAGTTGCACTCCCTTTTGTAGTGTGTTTGAGCTTAGTACTTGAGGTCAATTTTATAGCTACATACAAAGAAGGGAAAACTGCCACCTCCTGACATGGCCTTTTTTTTTTTTTTTTCATCATTGGGTTTTCTTTCCTTCTTAAGCACTGAAAAATACACACATTCATTGAATTTTGGAGTGTTCAGTCTGGGCTTGTGCAAGTACCTCACTTCTAGGGGGACCAGATCACGGTTGAAGCGGGATAATTCCAAATTAACAACGACCTCTCTAATTAACCGGGACAGTCCTGGTTTTCAGCCTTTTGTCCTGAGTCGCGGTTCCATTCCATTCCGTTGTTTTTTTTTTTTTGTCCAATCAGCAAACCAATTGTTTCAGTATATCTTTCACAGTAGGAAGGGGGTAATGTCTGGTCGGTGCTGGATTTCACCTTCCTTTCTTTTCTTTGATCCTTCCTCTGGTCTCCTGACAACCTCACGACTCTCGCTGGATTCTGAAGTATTCGGTTTAGGTGAACGGAATGGGATTTTTAATAGGTTTTAGGTGAACTAATGAGTACACACGCACACGCGCGCACACACACGCCCACACGGACATGCACATACTCACGCACATACAAAAAAAAAGAGAGCGCAATGGTGATGACATGTCGAATCAGTAAAATTACCGAATGAACAATACTGAGCTCTCAAAAAAAAATATATATTATTTTTTTTTTAAGTATATCTTTCACACAGTTGCCATAGTAATACATACAATAAATAAATAAAAAATGAATTTAACTGTTCAATTCCTTCCCTATTTACTTTCACATTCACATTCTACGGTGCAGTTGACGGTGAGACCCAACACAAGTTGAGCTTTTCAGGCGGTATATTTTCGATGTTACAATGCGGGACTAGCACGAGGTAAACAGCACAGCCAGCTCCCAATAACTGCCAGGGGCAAGCATAAAATATTGGAAAATGATGAGTTCATTGACTTCTTGCAACCAAAATAGCATTTACATTTTGCCAAATTAATAACATAACCACCTGTCATCAGATTGACTAGCGATTAAATTTGTTATAAATAGTTCCCGCTTTGTTGTATAGTTTTACATTACATTTTTAGAAAATCGCTTTATAGCAGTTATGGCAGAATACATCATGATAGTAGTTAGGGGTGTCAAAATGATTGCGTTAATATTGTGCTAATTAAAGTTCCTTTAACAGCACAATTTTTTTAACCCTTGATTAACAACTGCACCTTATTTGGAAAGCTTTTGCTAAGGGAATTCCAAAAATGAAATCAATGTCACACTTTTCTTTTCTTTTTACAGTACAGTACATATTTTTCATTTTAAAACAATTTTATAAATTGTTATGAAATTGCTGTATCAATGACTAAAAAATGCAACCATATTTCTATTATGTTAACATTTCTTCCCACTTTTATGTTAACGAGAGTATGAAACATTTGAGGAAAAAATGTAATTGTACATTTTATTGTAAATTTTGATATAAATTGAGATATAAAATGTGCAGTTAATTTGCGATAAATTGTGAGCTAATTATTGAAGTTGTGCGAATAATTAGGATTAATAATATTAATCGCCTGACACCTCTAATTAGTAGGATTTGTCATGATAATGATTCTTCAGACAAGTGTACTGCATTGGCATGACATACTTTAAGTCTTGCTTTAAATTCACATTCCTGGGATGAATATGACAGGTTTTTTTATTCCGTTTTTTTTATTCCGGTTTTTTTATGTCAGTTCCGCATGCATTTCAACTAGCATCTTTTGGCATTGTTGTTTACTGTGTAGAAATGTCAAAATTGATTGATTGGGCTGTAAATGTGTGATTGTGGAAAAAATAGCAAGCAGGTGTGAAATGACAATGCACATTCCAAATCCTGCCCCAATTAGTCTATTTAGCCAAGATGAGAAATTATATATTCAGTAGTAGAGTGTTAATTGGCTTTTAAAAACAACACATAAGCGTCACCCAAGGTTGTCTAGACTTTACTTGGACTTTTTGAAGTATAGACCTTTCAGCGTCTGTTGCTTTTAATGCAGAACTAAACCAAATGCACCAAAATCATTATGTTATATCTTTATTTTATTGACCTAAGATACACAAGAAAACATGATTTTGAGCTACAACAACAAAAAAAAACTTTACTTTTTTTTTTTTTAATACAGATGGTATGTTGTATTGTATTAGATTGTGCAGGTTGACATAACGAAATGTACTGAATGTAAATCCATTACCCAACAAATTTGATGTAGTGTGTCAAAATGTATGGACATTTACAAAATATACAAAGACGCCACCCAAGTTCCTGAAAAGTGGAGCTAACGTCAAACATGTCTGCGAAGGGTGTCTTGTTAAAAGTGATTGATGCCTTCTGTTCTCTCAGCTGTTGAGAAGAGATGAAGGGACACAAGTGATGCAAATCAGATTGGAAGCCGCCTGCTGGCATCTGACTTCAGGATTGGTGATTAAAAACACATTATGACAAAGAAAACATCTGGTGGCACATTCAAAGCCTCCACTGAACAGTAACATGGCGCCGTATTAGCCTGGCAGAACATGCACAGAAGATTAAAAGTGGGCCACAAAACTCCAAATGTAGATTAAATTACACTTTTATAGCATCACGGTAACTGAAAGCAATCTCCAAGCAATTTGTTTTAATGTCCTAGTGTTTTGTGCTGTAGTTCAAATAGGAATTAACATGGTAACTCAGTGGAAAATATATTTCATCCCTGATCTGATGCACAGAGAGGCATAATGATGTTCTCTTTTTTCCCCCCTCTATGTTGTTCCCAAAGTAAATATTGCCTTGCCTAGTTAGTTATATAATGAGATAATTAAAATGTAAATACTGAATGACAAAGTAGGACAATTCTCCTTAATAGCAAAATGCCAAAGGACGGCATATGTTCTGGTGGTGATGTTGTCTACTTGTTGAGAATGAATGGATAACTAAGTTTGAATGTGTACAACATGACGTGTGATGTCATCAAGGTTATTCCACTTGTTGCCCTAAAAAAAATGGAGCTCAATTTCAGGTCATGCTTCATCACTCCCGAGCATCTCATTGCTAGAAATTGATTCGAAAATGTCGCCTGAAATGACAATTGGGAAGAGCATATTGGATAGCAAAGTCATAATTTGAATTTTATAGCTCTGCGAAATGAACCCGATTGTTCGTCAGAGAAAAACAACTTCAAGCTGGGGACCTGTCATTTCAAACCCATTTGTTTGCTAAAGTCTCCCACAGTTTTAGTAGTCATTTACAGCCCTCGTAAACGACCATTTTGCTACCATAGCATCTGCAAAGGCATGTATGGATTAGCTCTTTTCATGCATTTTACTTTTTCTTTGCTATTTGTTGCTCTTTTACAATATTTACTTTCAAAAGATGAGAATTCCAATGTTATCATAATTGTAAAAGGTAAATGAAGTGCACTTTTATAGTGCTTTATCAACACACTATGTTCTCCAAAGCGCTTTACCAAGTCTCATATATTTGGATATCGACGCATTAACGGTCACGCAGCATCAACTTTTAATTTAAGGTAACTTACTTTACCCTCCAGGATGCCTCGCCATACACTGTCAAACGACATAGATTGTTCATCCAACCATCCATCCATCCATTTTCTGAACTGCTTATCCTAATTTAACCCTGGAGAACCCACAGGGTCAAATTTGGCCCCTATAAATTCTGCTACTCAAATAACAAATACCTTTTTTTTCCTTTTTTTTTTTTTTTACAAATTTAACTTCAAAAGTCCAGAGTGCCACTTCTGACCCCTGCATGGGGCCATCTCGTGGATGAATATTGCACTTACCTGAGCCAGAGTGGTGGTGACAAGATGGCTGGCAACATTTGCTGTTTTGTTGAGCTGGAAATCAATCCAAACAAAACCATCTTCTCAGCAAACCATCAGATGGTAAAAAGTTTTTTTTGTTAATCTAATTCATATCATGCTGCAGAATGCCTAGGAGTATGTTTTATATATATATTTTGATCAATTAGCAACTCTGAGCTAGTTTAAAAAAAAGGGTTAAAATTGAAAAAAACATATATTTTGGTGTTCAGTGAACTTATAGCAGTAATTTAAAGTATAATTCATAATTTTCCAAAGAAGAAAAGAGTTCTTGGGTTCTCCAGGGTTAAATCCATCTGCTTGCATAGGCTAACTGCTAGCTAGCGCTAAAATAACCAGAATATTTTTGTCTCCTCCCTGGTGTGCAAGTGGCCAAACATCCTTCGTATGCCGTTGTGGCGGCGTGCCACTGATATTATATAACAATTGATGAATATTTATTTACATAAACGGAAATAGCACAGCCCACACATTCACAGCCCTTATAAACATATGCATATTGATTTGCCTCAGACCCACAAAGAGGAGTGTACAAAAAAACTCAGGCCAAGCCTGGCTTTCTTCTGTAAATCCCGCAGTTGGTCTTGTGTGAATAGTTGACTTAGTTGCTAATTAGTTCAGCGCAGGCCTTTTCTTCCCAGGCCCCGAGTCTGTTTTTGTGTGCGCTGCGTGTGTCGCTCATGCAGTGGAGGGGTTAATCCTCGCTACTTGTTGTTCTACATCACTGACCCTCACGCCAACCCCTTCAACTTTCTGTCTGGCTTCTCTCCTACTTCCTTTTCCTGCTCAAGCTTTCCTCTTTTGACTCTTGATGCGCCCGGAGACTCGTATTTACTATTTTGTCTGAATAAGTTACAACTGAGTTCTAGACAGTGGCAGTACTATTAATAAATAAAATGTAATTTATTGATATGATCTATATGATTGTTTCCTCTACATGTATCCATCTCTATCCTACCCAAACGAGGTGATGACAAATGACTAATCCAGTCATGGACAGTTTCTCAGTACCTCCCATCCTTAGTTTGGTTTATGCTCCGTTCTCTGCTCATTCCTTACCTAATGAAAGTCCATTCTCTCTCTCTCTCTCTCTCTCTCTCTCTCTCTCTCTCTCTCTCTCTCTCTCTCTCCCTCTCTGCGAACTAATGAAAGTCTGTAGTGTTGGTCTAATCCCCGATAGCGGTGTGCTCACAGTTTCTTTGTTGGTCAAATCTGACTAATGCCCTCCGTCTCACTCGACAGCACAGGAGGCCTTTACCTCATGGACGCACACTCGCACATACAGACTGTTTTAGCTGAACATGCTTCTTTGTTGTGAATATTATGCAAAAGTATTTAAATCTGCAAGGAATCTATTCTGAGTGTATGTTCATGATAGTGATGAGTCATCAGGGCTATTATTGTCCCTTTAATTTCAACAGGATTAAGTCATCTTGAACCAATTGTATTTACTGTTCCCTAAATATTAATTAGGGGTTTACAGTAGCCAGGCACTAAATAAATTCTTGGGCAAAAACATTGTGTTGTAACAGGTGATTCATAAACACCCCAATGAGAAGCCTTTGAGAAAATAATGAGCAATAGTTGCCTAAAGGGAGAATGTGTTATGGGTTAAGTCCAATCTTAAACGCGGCTGGGCCTTCTTATGACTGAGTAGTGAGTCCTTAAAGCATAAAGGGAATTCGGCGATGGGTCACTGATGGTGTTTTAGTACACTCGCCTGATTCTGCCGTGTTCAGTTTCCACTCAGTGATGGCGTCAGTGCAATTGTGAATGGTTGCCTATCTTTACATGTACCCATGCAATCAGTGCTGGGTGTATTCCGTTTGTAGTCTGTCAGCTGGGATAGGTCCCCGAGCTCTCCGTGACCCCGAAGAGGCTAAGCAGGGTACAGAAAATGGATGTAAATGGATGGACCTTGGTTATGCCGAAGGATTTAGTGCTCATCGCCTTGCGAAGGTGTGGAAAATGGCATGTTACACTAGCTCTGGGACGTTACAATATGTCGCAGTTAGAGGGAGTGGAAGTCGGCAGCTCCCTCCGTACAGCAGCTACTCATTTAAATTTCACTATACGGACGAGTATAACAGTGGAACATTAGTGGATTCAAGACCGTTTGCTTTTTACATTTCAAAGGCTGAGTCGACTTTCTTCGGTGTAAAACGATTAATTAAACAGCATGTCAGACATAGTTCCTTGGCACCAAGAGCCACGAGCAAAGCAACACTTTTATTGGTTAGGCCTTAGCACAAAAATGGTGAATAAGGGAGTTTTTCAATGAATAACAGATCATATGTGCCGCCACTCTGTTTACACTCCATTACGTGTCACAGTTTTACTTCAATTAATTTCCATTTATTTACAATATTAAAGCCCATATGTTTTTTTCATCAGGGTTCGTTCCGTCTTTGCAACCTAGAACGAACCCTAACTGAAAATCAACATCCGCTACCCTCACAAACACTCGCAAACCTTCTCTGCTCAATGAGATATAGGATTCAAGTTTTCAAATTGTAATCAGCATGAATCCAATCGGTGTTAGGGATGTAATGCTAATGGCAATATTGTGATATTGTGATGTATTAAAATTGCCATAATACAGCCGTCGTCATGGCACATTATTAAAAGCAGAAAATCTGTTAAAAATATGTATTCCGTTGGTGATTAGTTTATTAGTGCAGTTTAATCTTAAATTAGGCATGTTTTGGCGTTTATCACTCCCATAAATCAGTCACACCAGCAAATGTTTTGTCCATCAAAAAACATTACTTTTCACCCGCTCCAGCCTAACACAGCATTGTGAATTAAGAAAAAGAAAATATTTAAAACTCCCCCACAACCCTCTACCACGTCTATAAATAGTTTTCGATCTTGAAATTGTTATAAGTGCACTTCTGCAGAGAAGATAAAACACCTTGCACACGCTCTGACAATGAGAACACCACTGCCAACTACTATAGAAGATGTGCAATTACGCTTTATTGTAGTACGCCAAAAAAACATAGAATTGCTCTCTGAGGTCACACATGCCCCCCCCCCTCATATCACAGCCATGAAATTTTTGACATAATACCCCGTCTTTGATGATAAATCACATGGTTCTTCCTTATAGCAAGTAATGCGGTATCATCTTAGGTTTTGAGATATGGTTCTTTGCCCCCTGCAGCCACCGAGTGGAGTTGACCATTTGAGTAAAAAGTGTTCCGTCCTTGACGTCAGCATGTGGCCACCATTAAGGTTTGATTAAATTAGAGATTTAACATCTCTTCATGGCTCCACAGTAAATCACTGAAACCATGACCTTCCATCAGTATTGATCCGCCCTTGGTGTACCTATTCTGCAGCAACATGCACCTAGGCATCAGTCCGATCCTCATTTGAACCTCAGTGTCGTTATCAGTCATAGCCATAACTTCTTTCAGCCGCTATGGAAGCTGACCCTCAAACTGCTCCATTATAGGGCAGACAGTGACCTCATTTAACCTCTGTCTTCTCTCCAAAGACATATACAATGTTAATGGCCGATATTGATGGACTCTATGCCCCAATAAAACATATGCAAATGCCTTAGTCGATGTACTTGGGTAAAATGGAATGGACTGTCAAAAATCTGTGCACATGATAAAAAGTATGAAGTGTATTGTGCTTTTCATTTATTGACCTCCTCCCCACCCCCCGCTTTTATCTACCCCCCTCTCTATCTACCATCTTGTGTTTGCTGCCGGCGTTGAAGCATCATTGACGTTAGAAAATGATGTGTTTGAGTGTGTCTGGGGGTGGTTTTTATTGATGCTACATTGGTGTATGGATGGCAATGAGCGAATGCACATAGGCGTGCGCGTTCAAATGCACGAGTGTGTGTGTGTGAGCGAGAGTTGCTCTGTACACAATGCTGACAGTGTTTGTAATATTTTGCAGCCATTAGAGTGCCTGTTTATGGAGACTGTGCAATAAATCACAGCAAAACATAACCAAACAAAACCAAGAGTGTTTATCCATAAGGAATGCTGTTTTCAGCTGTAAGCACGACTGCAGTTTGTAATTTGATTGTTTCTGTTACTGGACTTGCAGCAATAAAATATAGGATACAAAAAAAAACAATTATCACAAAAATAAGAACATTCCCTTCAAACTAAAAGGAGGATTAATTTTGAACTTCAAATGAATTCCAAAAGCTCTACTTATAATTTGTCAATGTAGAGTTTTTAATTAACATAATACTGAAGTGGAAAATGGGTTCACAAATTCCCCACTGATGAACAATTTGGTTCGGTTTGGGTCAAGAACAGTCATGGCTTGGATGCAGAAGACACCGTTGAATTGAAAACGGCTCGCAATACTGGGATTAGGAAACTAATCATATTCCTCTTCAGAAAGGAGAAGGAAAGAATAGCTAAATTGAGAAAACAGGTGAGCCGTGATTGGTCGTTACCTGAGCAACTGTGACGTCATTTTAAGTTGACAGCAAGTGGCAAAATGGCCGCCCGCTAAAATAAAAATGGGGGGGATTTTGCTGCTTAACCCCTATTCCACAAACACAATTTTGATCAGAATGCCGTGTTTAGACGAGGGCTGTAGAGAATAATTTTTGGGGGTTGACTTCACCTTTAAAACGCAGCAAATAAAGCTGCATTATTTACTTTTGGAATTTAATTTCTTTCCATTAACAAAAATAAAACAAGACCCCAAATATTGACATTGTTTGCATTTTGATAAAAAATTCAATCTTGTAATCGCATTGACTATTCTGTTTTTAGTTTCATTACATGTTGACTCTACTTTTGCAGTTAAAATTAGACATCCATATTTTGAACCACTTCCCTCATGTGGAAACTTGTGCAAGTCATCCAAAGGTGAGATCTTGCCCTGCCAAAAGAGATTTTTAGCTTACATGGTCTCAGGCAATACTCCTGTGATTCATAAAGGGTGTGCAAAAATTGTGGCCGCATGTGTGTGATCTCTTCAAAACAAGGAGTGAACCATTTAGACGTACGAGTATTCCTCTACTTAACTCACAGATTGCTTTTTTTTTTTAAAGTAAAAAATAAACTTTGTGATTTATGTTTTGTTTTTTATTGAACATATTAACATGAAGAAAACACAAAACACATTCAAAGTATAAAATACAAGTTGAAGCAAAAAGAAAAACAAGATTAAAAACGTATCTAGTCCTACCCCTTATTCGTTTTATGTTGATGCAATAATAAGGTTAATGTATTTCAACAAAAGAAAAATGTATAAACCTAGTCATACATACAAGTGCACTTAAACATAAGCATATTTGGCAAGCAACAACATATTTACATGAAATTGATAGGCATATACCATAATACATTTATGAATCATACCCTCATATTCACATATACATTTTTACACTCATACCGATACATCCAAAGAAATTACAGCATATCTACAATTTTAACAGCTCATGTCTGATTTAAGTATTTTTTTTTTTTACTTTAAAAATGTTTTTTTAATTCAGCAAGTGACTGACATCTTTTCAGGTCAGTTCCAAAATCATTCCACAAATTAACACATTTTACAGAAACACACTTTTGCTTAATATTTGTTCTTGTTTAAAAAAAATTGTAGACACTTGTACCCCTTATGTCTCTAATTTCAAACATCTTCTGAGCACAGTGGCAGAGTAGATTGTTGTGTTGTTACTGTATTCATCATTTATGCTATTTTAAATTCAACTCAGTCGTAAAATTTCAAGAATGAGTTAGTTCTGTATATTTTTGATCGATTAATAATTCTTATGGCTCTTTATAAGAGAGTCTTAAATCATAGAATATGATTGCTATATATGAAGATAAATGCTAACCTGGTGGTGTTTGGAAGCTTATTCCTGAAACACTGCAGATAAGCTGCAGTCCTCCGGAGGTGCAGCGGGTCAAGAAGCCAATAAGAGTGCGGGTTGAGGAAATAGAGCCGCGATACATGAGCGAGGCTCACAGCGAGCTGAAGGGTAGAAGGCACATACATAAAACAGCAAGAGACACAAGCCCTCAGACGCTAAGAGCGTAAACACTCGGGACTGTAAGAGGGTTAGGGTGAAAGGTGTCCCCACCTTCGACAGAAGCTGCCATGAAATCGGCTCCCCTGCTCCTTGCTTCAGGCCTTTGGCGTAAAGTGTCGGTAGACTCAAGCAGAGGATAAAAGAAGGGGATGGCCACTAATCCACACGTTGGCCCTGCAGGCTCAAAAATTTGGTATCGCCTAATGTGTGAAGGAATTACAATCTGGGCCCAAGTACACTTTCCTGATTTTTGCCAATCAAGACATTTCCAAGCTTTGCTCTCTCTTACTCGTTCTCTCAGTCTATGAAATGTAATTATCTCATCACGTAACAAATTTCCTTCCTTCCCCCTTAAACTATTTTTATTGGCTTTCTTTAGCCTTTATCCAGCCCCTTTGTCTCTGCTACGCCTCCCATGTCTTCCCCGCCATGCCTCTCAGCAAGTCCCTTTAATACCCCTCTATCTCTTCGCACGCGGAAAACCCATTCAACTCCAAGCAAATCTCAAAATGTCGTTACTCCTGCCAATTCGCAGAGAAAAGACATCCAAAAGAGCTGCAATGATTAGCAACCTAGCCACTGGGAGAGGTTTTATGAGAGATTAGGGTTTTACAGCTTAGCTATGAATCAGTGTGTTAATTCAATTATTCAAACAATAATTCACTCTACCTTCCAGCAATACAGTATGCGATTGTCAAAAATGGCAAGTCTCTCGAAAGAAATGGGCTTCTGCCTGACTTCAAGTAAGAATGTATTGAATTCCAATACGTCACCATTACTCCAACAAAATAAATGACGCAATAATAAATGCAATTGATAGATTATCTCAAGTAATACTCCACATTTAGTGAAATAAATGTACACTTCTTCGTTAATGTAATTACTGACCAGATTATGTAAATCAAGCAAAATGTGTTAATCTTGCCAGCAAGCTGAATTCTCGCGGTATTTGTTCACAAATACTACGAGAAATACATCTTGTACCTCTTCCGCTGGTACGTTTGCAACCGACCTTTTTTAGGTCAGACCAATCAGGCGTCGTTTAGGGCGGGACGAAACCAAGAAGGGATGGCGGGGGAAACAAATAGACCTAACAGATGAATGGACACTGCAATTAATTCTGTTCTTGCATAATTACCCACAGTTTCCTTGTTGAATGTTGAACAGCGAGAGGCGCTTTGTGCATTTTTATAATTTTTTTTTTTTAAAGACCGAAGACAGCATTTTCATCTGTTGCCGTGATTGGTCAAAACAAATGCGCACAAGATGCCACATCATCCAATCAGCTTGAAATATTGTACAGAATGTCCCTCCTTTCCCGAACGGATCTGCCGATAATGTAAAGAACTCCCTTGAGTGAATCACAATTATCACTCTGGCTTGTAAGGTTGTAAATGTGTCAGATTAGTCAACATTTTTTTTTTGTTTTTGTTTTTTTTGCCACTCTTGGATTTCCAAGTAGGTCTAGAATGAAACCAAGCCTCGTCCCTATTTCAGAGTCAGTAAGAGTGCCTGTTTCCTTCCTTTTTGCATCTCTAAGCATAGAGCTTGACAACCCCCTGACCCCGGGTTTGTCTTACATGGCCAAAGATTATTCTCATAATAGTTGTGTAGCTTGTCAAGTCTCAAATTTGAGTAAGGTCAGAGTAACAAAAATGGGAACGGCAATGGAAAACTAAAGTGGAAATCCATTCGGGAGTATAATCTTTATAGTATTAGTCTTATAAAGACCAACAGCAGGGGTCGGCAACCTTAAATACTCAAAGAGACATTTCAGGAAATAAACACCGTGAGCGACAACACCTAAAGGGATGATAGTACTGCATATATCGTTTTTTATTTACCTGTCTGTACAATAAACAATATTCTGTATTTTTATGACATCAATGACCTTTTTAACATTTTATTTATGCATGTAGCAAAAACATATTGAACTCTAAACGAAAAGATGATTGGTTGAAGCTTACTTGTAAACAAATGAGTCCATATCCCTTTCGTGAAATGAAAGCCAAACTCAAATTGTCAGCTCACAACAAAACATACGGTACTGTATATTTGCAAAATAATAGCCAAATACCAGATTTTTGCTCCCGAACTTTTACGTCCAGCATCAGTATATCAGGGCTTGTGGACGTCACCTTCATTCTCCCACGCGATTGCAAGCTGTCATCTGTGAGATGTGAGTGATGTTTGCTTTTAATATAGTTCATGTAGGGCGTAGCATTAACCTGTGCATTAACCTGGCTCCGGAGCCGCAAATTGCAGACCCCTGACCTCCAATATACCGCGCTAAAACCATAGCCGGGCTTGGTTGGAAGCAAAATGTTTTGCCAAATTCATCTCGCAGCGACCGCCGTCAACATTTTTCATGTCAGGTCGTCACTGATTGCAAGACAAACTAGAACAGCTGGAGACGTATTTAGAACACTTCAAGTCATTGCTCATTCCAACATCGCCCTCTTTAAACAAGCTGGGGGGAGCCCTGCTCACCTTGAAAAGTGCTGAGGTTCCGTCTAATCTTTGCCTAAAAAAAAAATTACCTTTCTGAAAGGCGTTTCAGTTCAGAGAATCAATAGATCACTGGGGCTCCAAATGTATTATCTCACAAAAGGAAGGCGGGAGGAAGGATGATGAAAGGGCGGAATGAGCAGGAGCAGGGTGAAGATGATGAAGGGATGCAGATGAAGAGTGGAGGAAGTGAATGATCTGGCATAAGTGGGAGGAGTGAGCTGGAGCTGGATGGATTGGATTGAGCGTTTTGGAATGGGTGACTATGCAGAGGAGGGGAAATTAAAGGGCTGGGTGAAAATACAGCAGGCGCTATAAATGCGTTGCCAGGTAGCCATTAAGGGCTGTCAAACGTTGAATTAGGGAGATGAAAATCAAACGAGATGGTCGGGGGTGCTAGACAAATTGAAAAGTGCTTGTAAATAAGCGTCAGCATGGAAAGAAGCTAGAAGTAGCTGGAAGTGCACAATAAATAAGGGCACTAACAGGTCAGGTCTACATAAAAAAAAATTAACAGTTGTCAGTAATGTTGTAGTTGTTAAACATTACAGAGATTTGCTCATCACACCCATGTTCAAATGGAAGGCTGTTTTTCAGAAGGCTTTTAATTTGCATTTGTCACATAATGTAAATACACTGTAATCGATCATACAAGAGGAGTCTCTCATGTTTTTATCGCATATTTTTCCTCTCATATAAATGCAAAAAAGTCCAACTATTAATCAAACATGGGGAGTAACAGGCTGCATGTAAGCCTACAGACGTTACGTCATTAGAATACCAAATAATAATAATAATAATAATTGTATTCCATTACAGGTACATTTATTAAAACTGGGGATTATTCCACAGGACCATAATTTCCACATGGACAGAGAGACACCCTTGTCGTATAGTTTCATAAACTTAATTGTTTTTCCCCATTTCACACAATTAAGTTATGGAACAAACAAATTTACTTTACATTATGTAATTAATAAGTCTAAAATCTATCTATCTATCTATCTATCTATCTATCTATCTATCTATCTATCTATCTATCTATCTATCTATCTATCTATCTATCTATCTATCTATCTATCTATCTATCTATCTATCTATCATACATGCAGTCACCAATTATACATGTGTTTTTGCTGTTTGCGACCCCTGTAAATAGTGGGGGTCACTGTTTACAAATATATATAGTAGTAATATGCATTTTTTGTTTTGTTTTTGTACTTTTGTTCCCATTAGCATATTTGGTATTGGAATAATCCAAGCGTAATTAAAAGCAATTAAATTACATTACCGGTACTTTCATATTATGGTACTGACTACGTTTTTTTTTTAAATGCCTCTTTGAAAGTGTCACACATTTTAAGCAACTTACACTGGATATTATTATAACATTGTGTAACTGTACGTATACAGTAATCCACGCTATTCACAAGGGACGGGGCGGGGCCTTGCGTGAATGGCGAAAAAACGGCAAATGAATGACATCCTTCATAAAGGTTTAAAATTGCCTACATTAATAATTTAGACTACATTTATCACAAACTATATTCCCCAAAAAAACATTTGATATCATTGAAATCATTTCATCCTCCGCCTCCTGGTCTAATCCCCCAAATGCAAGACATATTCAGAAATCTAAAAACTGAAATGATTCAATTCCATTTGTCTTTGGTGTGAACATATGATCTTACCAAGCAATATTTATTTGTATGTAATTCTGCGTGTGCTCGAAGCATGCACATTTGAAAGTGGACCACACACATAATAAGCATGCATTCACACACACAGGCATACAAATCAATACAGTCTCATTTCACAGTGTGTGCAGCCAAGGTTCTCCACTGTAGAAACGGCAATATACAGACATAAGACAGAAAGCCATACAGAGAGATTGATAGACAGACTGATGGCAAAATGAATCCCAATAAATAAGTAGTTCCAGGTGGTATAATGTTGGCTAAATTGGTGTTTGCCATTGTCGGGTCAGTGGTTCATTGGAGCTATAGCATGAACTATGGTGCTGTAAATTTGACGTGGCAAAAAAAAAACTGCACAGTGATTACAACCTCTCCTGTTACTTTTTTTTTTTTTTTTTTTACTCCTGTACATTTAGTTTCTCTCTGCTTTGTCCCATCCCTCTCCTCTCCCCTGACATTAAGCTGACAGTTTTATCCATTTGCAGCTTACAATGAATGCAACAACAGCCTCCCCAATAAATCCTAAACCGGCGACATTACAGGCAACTCCGAAAATAGGAAACACGAGTCTTACTTGCAAAACATTATGCGCAAAGACTAATCTTCTTCGACGCGAGCCATTGGGAAGTTAAATGTAATAAGTGTTCGCTTTTTTATCATCACAATCGAGCAAAGATGCAGTCGAAAGTTAGTGTGCTCTTGTGAGACATACACGCACACACCAATTGTGTGTCTGTGTAATAGAAGGGGGGCTTTGGTGGCAATTTCCAGGCATTTCACACAACTGGACTAAACAGTTATGCGTATGCCTCCAATTATCGTGCATGAGACCCACCAACCTTCTGATTAACACTCATCTCTGCGTCAACTCTTATGAAGGTTAATACCCGACATTAAAGCGATCTAAAGTACAGCTGCGTGTGGCATTGTCGGAGTAATACTGCAAGGTTATTCATAAATGTGTTTAAATTTTTCCACAGAGAATGGAAAAAGCTGAAAGGCAGTTCAAACATTTGTACGCCAAACCTTAACTCGGCTTTGAATTAACACCAAGGCGTCAGATAATTATTACTTTTCTGTAAAGTGGTGTGTTTTTCAGCGCTCATTTGTTGACACATTTTCAATTTCCTCTCCAGCGTGTACACCAATTGACAAAAGAGGAGCGTGACAAGCTATTACGGCAATTGTGCTGTTAACGTGCTAAGCTTCAATGTGAAAATATAATGAACAATTTAACATGCACATCATCGGGCTCTTTGGTAGCACAGTCAATTCAAAATGAAAGATATTCAGTCAATACTGGTAGAAAAAAAAAAAAAGGAAAGAAAGAAAAACGTTTTCTGTTAAAGATGGAAAACATATTACAAATGATAAGCTTTGTTAAAAACTAATTCAGTACTTTTGTCTTGTGAGAATACAACATATAACTTAAGAAACTTCTTTCTATAAACATGAGCTGTCATTGTAAAGTAACAAAACATATGCCCTCATGTGAACTTCAGTCAATGGCAGAATATGATGGACCTTTGAGTTACATCAGTTGTTCTCAGAGTCAATTACGCATTTCACAAGATTTGGTTCCAGAGCCATGTAATAAGTCCCTAACGCCTTATAAACGCTGCCAACTGTAAATCTTTGAGTTTCTTGTTTTGACATTTTCATGCAAATAGTTCCCACCCACAGGTTCAACCTTGCTTTGCAAAGCCAAATTATCACAGTTCCAATCTTTTTCAAGTGCTTTAGATTTTCTGCTCTGCTATGGGTTAATTCGCCCAGACAAAACACTTTAGGGAGTTTGTGTTACTAGATATTTGGCTGAGCACTGCGGGGGGGCCCGACTTCCCGAATCCCATGTATCACGATTTCACATGGTGAGCATCTAAGTGCTGTTGCGTAAGAGTCTTATGATATAAACCACAGTTACATAAACACACATATATTTGCATGTGTGCGTGTATCCATTCGGACCTGTGAACGTTACACCATGCAACCCGTGCATGTGTGTAATTACTGAATTTAAAACATCCATCAATTCTGTTTGAATTGGTTGAGGGAAATTGGTCTTGCATTAATAATGTATTACGTAGGTTTCTGAACCTCCTAAAAAATCCTTGTGACATTTAAATGGATCACATTCATCACACTATACAGAAGTTTGGAACTGCCAATGTGAAGTAAACTTTTTTTTTTTTACTGACAAATACGTATCTACGTGATTGAAAAAGTATGTTCGAACGTACTTATAGGCTAAATGCTAAAAAAAAAAATTCTTATAATGCCACGGGGTATTGACTTGCACATTCACATACCCCGAAGCCGAGCAGAAATCATGGACTGCAGACATAATAATAAATTTGAAAAATTACCAATAAACAGTGTTTACATAATTTATAAATTTTTTGGTGTAATGTAAACCTTTTTGTTTTACTAAGTCAATATGCTGTCAATATGAAGTTTTTAGCATTTAGCTTACAAGTATGTTTAAACGGACAGTATTCGCATATACGTTTAAATGTATTTGCTAGTATGTTCGAACGTATTTGCTAGTCAATTTTTTTTTTCCACATTAGCAGTTCTCACTTCCGTAAGTGAGTCCTTGTTTTAAAATGAGCATTATTTTATTTCAACTAAGCAGTCGGACAGTCAGTCCATTCATGTCCACTCAAAAAGTTACTACACCAGCTTTTAAAAGCTTTTTTTTTTTTTTTGTAAATTAATTTGTATGGTCCATGAGTGGAGGACAGCGAGCCAACAGGAAGCACTGACCCTTTGGCTTCTGACAACATCTGCCTAAGATTATTATGTTGGCAATTTCCTGAAATTTGTATGAGTGAAGAAGACTGGCCTCGGCTATTTTTGTGTTTCTCACCACTGTGTGATTATGACTTTGACTATTTTGTGAAGTTCATGGCCATTTTGGTCCTTAAAAATGAACTTTTGAGAAATCTCTTGTCAGGTGATGTTTTCCGTGTTATTTAGTTTCCACTGTCATTTATATGCATAGGCCCGAGATTCACTGTAACTGTACTGCACTGTATTTGTTGTTCTGCCTTTGTTATTGTGTCTTTTCCCAAAACGTCTCAATGCTTCTAATTGACTGGAATGTTACAGTAATGAGAATTAATTTTATCCCATAGTAGAAGAAAGAAAATGTCATTCGTACCAAAGCGGTATGACATCACAAGCAGCCTATTTGTTTACCGTTAGGCAATGATAAGCAACTTTGCGCCCATTAAAAAGAGAAGAGCATGGCGTTATTATTAATACCTTTGTATTCCTCTCTTCTATTCTGTTCACTGTTTTGCTTGGGGATTTATTTCATGTTGACCTTCGAAGCAGGTTTGATGTGATATTTTCCACAACGGATGCAACGTGTGTGCACAAAGGTGGCCAGCAGGCGCAGTGCTTGGCCATGCCCGTATAACAGATTGCTTTGCTAATGAATATTGAAAGGACGGGGCACGCTTGTACAGGTGTGTGTGCGTGTGTTTGTTTGTGTAGTATTTGTACTGTGTTTAGGTTGTGGACAATGGGGAAGAGAATGCTAATAGATCTGTCAAGACCTTGTCGAGCCAAGAGAGCGCACACACAAACACGCACACACACACACACACTCCATGTGATGTTGGGCGGTTTAATTTACCATTGAGATTTCCGTTACATTTGTCTCCATAATTCTCTTATTTTATTCTAATCTCTTCAAATTGTATGACTAATGACCTTTATGAAAATAGCTTCTCATTTGAAAGTACACAGCCACTGACTTGGAGCTCACCACGAACAAATAAATGCTACTTCCTTCTTTCAACAATCACGCAGGTGGAGCCAATTTCAACAACTCGACAAGAATTCCGACCCTTGAAAATGACCTCAAGCTGACGGAAATTAAACTTTATTTGTTCGAGCGATGTTGATTGAACAGTGATGTTCCTCCCCTTCATTTCTATTCTTGTTTATGCTGTTAAGCATATTAGCGTTGGCGGTATCTTCACAGCCTCGTTTGTGCGTGAGAGGAAACGCATTACTTTCTCAAGGAAATTGAATCACAAGAGTTGAATCGTGTCACCGCGTTTTCAAGCTAGCTTCACACCGCGTGGATCAAATGGCACAATTATATTTCTTCCTCCCTTGTGGCACATTCAAAAATGTATTATTGCAATGTAAACAGGAAATAAGAAACAGGGAATTAGTGGAATTGAGTTCTGATCAGATTAATTTTACTTACAATTTATTTGACAGTGTTCCTTTGAAGTACAATTGGCTAGCCCAGTGGTGGGCAAACTCGATCCTCGAGTGTCGGAGTCCTGCAGGTTTTGGATGTTTACATGCTCCAATGCAGCTGATTCTAATCAACAGGATCGTTATCAGGCTTATGCAGAGCCTGCTGATGAGCTGATCATATATCAAACATCCCAAACCTGCAGGACTCCAGCTCTCAAATACTGAGTTTGCCCATCCCTGGGCTAGCCTATGGGTCATCAGAAATGTACTGTACATGCAGAGAGTCATGACAGACAAAGACACCCCAAAGATAAAGACTTATAAGGATTCTTTCTTGGCTAGGTCACTCTTGGAAAAAAAAAGACTTTGGCCTCAATAGGTTTCCATCCACCCGTTTGCATTCAAATTTTCAAGAAATGTGAAAATAAAACTGAATGGAAACGGTAGAATTTCTAAAAAGGGCCCCAAATTCGCAAAAAAAAAGTTTTTACGCTTAAAGGGGGTGGATTTTGAAGCGTGTCGAAAAAAAGGAAAATGCAAAAAGTCATGAACACAGCAGGTCCGAAGATGTTGTGTCCCTAACCTCTGTGTCGTTGACTCTGATGTGTCAATCTGATTGGCCTGTAACACTCACAACTGTCTGAATATTAATCCAATAATCTTTGCACATGAATATGTGAAATGATCCAGTGTTTCATTAAATATACATTGTCAGCCAGACCCTCTGGTCCAACATTGGTTACCTGTAACCTCACTGATACTCCACTGGATAAATGGACAATAGACTCCCACACACTGGTACTACTACAGAAAATAAAATAAAATAAAAAATCGTAAATATTCATACTCATTTTCAGTCTTCAATTAAACTAATATGCATGTTGTTGGAAATAATGGCATACCTGGAGAAAAACATGCAAAATGTCACACATCAAGTCAGGTGCTGATATTTAAATCTGAGCCTCAAAACCGTGAAACAGACCTATTAACTACTTGGTTTACCGCGCTGCCATTTTCAGACAAGATGAACACAAATTAAAGTAATTTAGTCACTGAAAGAGAAGCGTTGCATATTCAAGCTTTGTCACTGCCCCTGCTTAGTCATTGTTGTGTCATCATAATAACGATCCCTCAGGGGGAGGTACGGAGCCCTGCTGTCATCAGCATTTACTGGACGATTACAGCAGAAGTAGCTTGCGATATGTAGCGAAAGAGAAAGAGAGAGATTCGTAGAAAGAGAGTAGAGCGGGAGGAAAGGTGGAATTACTGAAAAGCAAAAAAAAATAAAATAGCCAGTGACAGATGTGAGAGCGTTTGAGAACAGTGAACAGACAAGGGTAGAGGGGAGGTGAAGAGGATGACAGATAGGCAGAAGGAGAAAAGTAGAATACGAGAAGCAGATACAGAGTGAAAGGGACAGACAGCCCCAGTTCAAATGTTGAATTAGAACATCACTGCGAGAGACGGCAAAGAAAGCGGGCTCGCTTGACAGCATGTGTACCTATAGGGCCTGCGGTTCAAAGCGGCCAAGTGGAATGAGCTAATAAATGACACGCTCATATTGACAAAGGGTGAGCTTAGAAAATGACATCAGTGTTTAGTCAGCAAAGGACTACGTGTAAGTTCTGTGAAATAGAACTGCTCAGCTCTAAATTTCTCCGCGCCATGCAAGCGCTCAAGTGTGACGTTAGATGGCCTCCTGATTGTTGAGCGGGCTCGGTGCTTGCAGCTCCTTCATCATGTTTTGGTATGCAATTGATCACCTAAATAACACATTACACATTCATGAATGCTCATTTTCTAACAACAGTAAGAGTTTTTGATTCTAATGAGGGGAAGGTAGTACAAGCTTAATGTAGTGATTTGCCCCAAGCAGGAAGTAAGGAATGACATCACATTGCACAGTTTATCAATTATTTAGATTAAAGGCGATTGATTGACTCTCTGGGGGCCTTAATAGAAAAAAAGCAATTGTTACATTCTTATATATACTATTAGGTTCACTTTGTTTCCACTTTTATGTTAACAAGTGTGACCAATATTGTACATTTTATTGTAAATTTAGATATAAATTGTGTGATTAATTTGCAGTTAATCATGAGTTAATTATTGAAGTCATGCGATTAATTACGATTAAAATATTTAATTGACTGACACCTCTAATATATATATATATATATATATATATATATATATATATATATATATATATATATCCCCCAAAATAGAAAACGTATATGTAAAAAAAAAATAACAAAACAAAACAGCTGGAGTTATAGTATAAGTTTAAGAGTATAGCACTATTTAAAGACCCCAAATCATCCCAAGTTCGATAAATCACATTGCAATCTTGTGAACGTGTTGTTATCAATTAATCACGAGTTAATTATTGAAGTCATGCGATTAATTATGATTAACATATTTAATTGACTGACACCTCTAATATATATATATATATATATATATATCCCCCAAAATAGAAAAAATATATGTAAAAAAAAAAATAACAAAACAAAACAGCTGGAGTTATAGTATAAGTTTAAGAGTATAGCACTATATAAAGACCCCAAATCATGCCAAGTTCGATAAATCCCATTGCAATCTTGTGAACGTGTTGTTAATAGATCAGCTTCCACATCAAGTTTGCGCACACAAACCTTCAGTAAATCACGCCTTATGTGTGTCTATTTTCCTTGTGCTGTCACCGGTTGAGATGTGTACAAAATGTGTGTGCGTGGGTTTATGCCTGGGAGCCACTCATCTTTTAAACATGCCTCCGTGATGCTCATTGACATCAACTCCACACATACAAGTAACCTTTTTATGGCAAAGAACGTAAGCTCAGTCTATGCATCTACTGTATCTGCTATATTTACCGAAATGGCTTCGCAAACTGGTTGAGTCAATATGCTGTTTTTAGCTTCCAACGAAAGCAGAGAAACACTCATCCACTTGCATTCCTTCAAGTGCGCCGTACACACACACAGACACACATTTGCAATTTGAACAGAAGGACATTTTCCTGTCTTTTTGACTCTCTTATTTATCTGTCACACGAGCTATCTTTACAGCACGTTATACTTTTTGCTCTTTCTTCATCATTACATTTGTAGCATACATTCGGAATGCCGCTATGGAGAATGAAAACATTGACAACCTGCACTGAAAATAGAAGTTTGAGGGATGTGTATGGTTTGGCATTCTTGGAAATTTTTATTAAATTTTGATGAGTGTGGCCTAGGGGCTTATACTTTCCAGAGAGAATGTCAACATTTTTAATCCGTTAAAAATCAGGATTTACCGCTGAACTTGAGCTCAAACTGTAAATGACTGTAATTTTTTGTTGTTTTTTTACATCCTGCTCAAGTGCCTGGAGGTGGGGTTTATAAATTCCCGAAAACGCCCGGTTTTCATTGTTTTTCACGGGACCGATTAGCATATGACGATCAAGAACTGTATTGCATTTGAAGCTCGTCGGTGGCTGACATTCTTAGCAAATGTCTTCAATGTGTATTCGGGGTTTGAATCTTGGCTCTGGCCTTCTTGTATAGATGTTATTCCTAGCTTCGTCCCACAGTCCAAAAGCATCAATATTAGCTAAGTTTAAAATTCTAAATTGTCTATAGGTGGTAGTTTGATTATTATTTTTTTGCCTATGTGTCTGTCCTGTGATTGACTGGCCACAAATCTATGGTGTGCCCCACTTCTTGCACAAAGTCAACGAGCATGATTGACCCTAATTAGGGGTACAGAAAATTGCTGTATGGATGAATGTATTTTATATCTTGCCATATTTTCAATTTAGAAAGATTTTAAAGTTAGACCAAAAATGTGAGTTTTCTACAAATTCTTGTGCATTTTTTTATTCCGTTTTAACAAATCGATCCCTCCTGAATTAATGTAAACTTAAACTACACAACCTAATGACTCTTTAAAAGTATTTCAATTGGGATGTTCAATACCACTTCTTTTTTTTTCAGACCAATACCAGTACGAGTACTCAACTCTTGAGTAGTCACCACTCACCGATACCGATACTAAGTACCAATACCACTATTACTTTGGATATATACAATTTCCTCCCAAAAACAATGACAAATAATTGTTTTGCTTTAAAATTGTATGAAATGAAATGTCAATTTTCTATTCTTTTAATTTTGAGATGTCATTTCTTGATTGTAAAACTCTGCCAAGAAGAGAGTACCAATGCCTTGGCCCGATACCAATACCTGGCATCATTACTCGTCCATCTCTACATTTTATAGCGAAATAATCTATCAATTCAATCACTCAACAATAAGCAAATATACAGAAACGACAATGGCCAAAATGGCCCATGCAGTTTAGGTCGCCATTTTTCAATTTGGGAGCGGCAAAGGGCAGCAAATATGTGCGTGTGTGTGTGCGCACACTCCATCCTCTGCGGGCAAGTCCTCATCTCTGGTTCTGATTAACTCCCTGTAAAAACACTTCTGTTCAGAACATCACAGCCCGTACATCACACTCTCTCTCTCTCTCTCCTCACACACACAAACACACACACACATGCTGCGCAGCTCCCGGAGGCTCCCTGTTCACAAAGGGGAGTCTACACCCATCATTCAAAGCCTTATAGGCCTTAAGAATGCTGACACACACACACGCTCAATCACACGCAGACACGCACACACATCGACACACAAAGTGCTCTGTTTTCTTTGCTTTGATACACTTATAGAGTTCAGAGGTGAGAGGGCTGGAGGTAACGCCGTGTTTTTCCAGAGTTTCTAACCACCTAAATCTGCTTCTAGACACACAAGGAGGTCCAGATGGCCGGGTGGAGACAAAAAAAAACACTCACATGCACAAGTACACCCACTGTCATGCTCAAATGAAGAAAAAAAAAACAGGAGATATCGCATACACGCACATCAGAGATCGATTACCTGATGCATGCGCGATGCTACTTTTCTTCCACATCTTTTTTTTTTTTTAACATACTGATGTTGTGCATTAGATGTAAAGAACCAACACATTAGCAACTACGTGATGCGGGAAACCACCGCAACCACTACAACAAGTGGTGCAAGCATGGTAGCGGGCGTCTCCCGGTCCTCTAAATCTCAGCCAGCTGAGCACTGTCACATGTGATCAATACCTAAATTTATCACTCTGAGCGAGTCGCTGTCATCCACAAGCACATGCATTAGAGATGGTGAGTATGTGTGTGTGAAGGAGCCGCTGTGTATAGGTTCAACCCCCCCCCCCCCCCCCCCCACTACATCTTGAGATACGATTGACATTGTCTTTAGCGGCCAATTACAGCCAGAACGCCGGTGAAAAAAGGTCATCGTCATCCAGCTATCAACACTCGCCAATGCCAAATGCCAACTGCGCAGCATTGCGTGTGTTTACGTGTGTGTGTGTATGCGCAGAGCCCAAAATGCCAGCCGCCGCCCCCTTCTCCTCCCCTGTGGGTAACCTGCAGCAAATCCCAACATGATTGATGAGGAAATTAATGCTGCCAAGCAAAGCAAAGCATTGTGGGAATGAGGAAGTCTTATTATTCAGTAGGGAGCAATGCCATTAGAGGCTCCAAAATCAACAGTCTGTTATTATGTGGATGTTTAAATGTGTAGATTGTGGGCCAGTGGGATTTACCCCCAGGGCAACAACATCGGGATAAGAAAATATATATTTACCAGTATGTCTGAATTTATTGTCTTCAGGTCTTCAACTTGTTATCAATTGATGATATTTTATTAGATATTTTAAGTTTGATGCATTTTATATATATATATATATGTATATGTATATATGTATGTATATATGTATATATATATATATATAATATAATATAATCAATTCCACCCCATAGCGAATTTGCTACATATATATATATATCCTCGGATCAGGATTCTCACTTTATTCTCAGAATTCTGACTTTATCACTTTAATCTCAGAATTCGGACTTCCATCCATCCATCCATTTTCTTAACCGCTTGTCCTCACAAGGGTGGCGGGGGATGCTGGAGCCTATCCCAGCTGGCTTTGGGCAGTAAGCGGGGGTACACCCTGAACTGGTTGCCAGCCAATTCAATTTGGACTTTAAAGTGAAAATGTTCATTTCAATCTCAGAATTCAGACTTTAATATCAGAATTCTAACTTTAAAGTGAAAATTCTGACTTTGTGACGTAGATCTATGAATTGTGAAAGGAAGTCAAAAAGTCAGAATTCTGAGAAAAAAAGTCAGAATTTTCAATTTAAAGTGAGAGTTCTGAATTTATTCTCAGAATTCTCACTTTAAATTGAAAATTCTGACTTTTTTAAAGACAGAATGCTGAGAATAAAGTCAGAATCCTGCCAACCTTTTTTTCTCTTCACTGGCCCTAATCCTCTTCGGTAGATCTCCAAAACCATGACAGGAAATTTAAAAAAAATGTTGAGTTAGTAAAGACACAATAATGTTCATTTGCTAATTTAATTTGCAATAAAAAACAAGCTAATTTATTACCCTGTTATCAATGAGAAAATGACAGCTGTGTTCACTTGCTCGAACATCGATTCACATAAAGCTAAACGGTACCACGTTTCATTTTCCAAAGGGCGTCTTTCTAAGTCGTGACTACGCGACAATGGAAGAGTTGCCGATTTTTCTTGCCACACTTAAACGCGGCAGCGTACGCACACCAAGAATCAGAACTGAACCGGTTCAAATCTCTGTCAATACTTAACAACTGTTATAACAACTGTTATTATGTCATCTTCACAAAGTCCATTTCAAAGGTCTACGAGCCAAGACACACCACAATGCATAAAAACACACACACAAAAATAATATCAAAACTTTGGTTTAGTAAGATTATTATAACATACCACAGAAGAGTTCAAAGTCCAAAACCAATAATATAAGTTAATAGCAATATTATTATTCAATTCATAATTAATTTTTGCTACTAATAAGTCTTGGCCTTTCGTTCAATATTTCATTTAAATATTTAACTTGTCAGTCACACGAAGGACAAACATCAGAAATAAGTCACTCAGTGAAGTTGGATGACTGTGAAGTAAGGAGAATAAGGACCTTGTATCTGTAGCAAAGACCCTTTTTGATGTGTGAACGCTTCCGAGGGATCGGAGGGGTTTTTCACTTTTGAAGATGATGAAATAAGAATATTTTCCCTGAAAGCATCTGGGACATTTGACTCTTGTCTTTTGTCTTTGGAAGACTTACTCCTGATTTATTTGGTCTCCGGCTTGAGGGAAATATACGTGGAGAGCTTTGGTGTCATATTTGCACGTACTTCCATGTTTCATTCACATTTTGTTGACGTGCATTTAACTAAATGTCTGGGATGTGAAAATATCTCAAAATATTTTCAATCCCTGTTTTGTTTCCAATATTATTTACAGTGAAATAGCAATTCGGGGTAATATTTTCACATGATGGATGTCGCATTTTATGATTTAAAAAATACGCTGTTGTTATAGACCTGTGGAGTCCAAACTGGTCTGGGGGTCATTTGTGGCCCACCATCCTTGTTCTAGTGGCCCTCATATATATATATACATATATATATATATATATATATATATATACATATATATATATATATATATATATATATATACATATATATATATATATATATATATATATATATATATATATATATATATATATATATATATATATCTTTTGGGGCGGAGTCCGGGCTTCGGCCTTCCTGGGTGGAGTCTGCATGTTTTTCCCGTGCTTGAGTGGGTTTTCTCCGGGTGCTCCGGTTTCCTCCCACATTCCAAAGACATGCATGGCAGGTTAATTGAACACTCCAAGTTGTCCAATGGTGTGATTGTGAGTGTGGATGGTTGTTCGTCTCTGTGTGCCCTGCGATTGGCTGGCAACCAGTTCAGGGTGTACCCCGCCTACTGCCCAAAGCCAGCTGGGATAGGCTCCAGCGCCCCCCCCCCCCCCCCCCCGCGACCCTTGTGAGGAAAAGTGGTTAAGAAAATGGATGGATGAATTGATGGATGGATATATATTTTGACAAAAAAAAACTGTTACTGTCACAATAAACCAATTTGGGTCAAAAATTGGACCGACCCGCTAATTTGGGTCAACTTTCTGGGTTATTTTGTACAAAATAATAATTGTTTTTAATAATTTGGAGATCTGTTAATGGCAGGGGCAGACCTACTTTAGTGGGATGCAGGGGTGCTGGCCACCCCATAACCATGAAAAATCCAAAACTGTTTCTCTTTTCACTTTTAACAGGTGTTTGAAATGACTAAATAGCAAACAAACACAACAAAAAACAGATACAACTAATACATAAGCACTTCATTGATTGTTTTTTAGCGTGTATAACAAAGTCGGAAAATGTCAAAGTGGCCGATTATTCTGTATGTGGCCTTCAAAGGAAAATGTTTGGACACCCCTGCTATAGACACTAAAATCAGTATTGCATAATGTTGACTTATAATATAAGCTCTAGCTGTTTTTATTCTTAAAGAGAGAGCGCTCTTTTATTATCCTAAAGTATAACTGTTACGGTGTGGTCACGGAGCGGCGTGCTGTCTGTCGGCGTGTGAAGTGGAGGACCCAAAATGCAGGGAGGCAGGAGAACCACAGCAGGAGTGCGGGCGAGACTGGCGTGCTTTATTTTACAGAAAACACTAACCAGGGTACTGGTTAATGCTAACTAAACAACAAACTGAAAAGATACAAAATCAAAATGACAGACAGAACTCCGGGGGTGACCGTGACAAGCGGCAATGATCTCACGCCGACTGATCACCACCCGGGAACTAAATACACCCACACTAATTGGGTAACTAGCCACACCTGGGGCCAGGCACAAGTGGCTGAGGGCCCGGATTGGTCAACCCGCGGAAGGGCTGGAACCTACTCAGGACCAATCGGGACCCTCAACCAAAACCAGATCTTCCCAGACATGACAATAACCTTGCCAAAAATTCATCCATAACAATGCACTACTCATATTTACTTTACTTACATCATACTGACAGAAGAATTTGATTTTAGAGTGAGAACTGGAAATAGAATAGAAGGGATGTGTTTTGTCAGCTACAGTAGACTCATTAGTCTGGTCCACAGTTCCTAAATGAACTCGAGGCACTCGCTCGTGCTGTTGCTTTGGGCGCTTTGTGCCATTTGTGACACTGGAAAGGAAGGGAGAACCCACTCATGTGGATTTCTTGGAGAGAGAAATTCCTTCTATCTTCACAAACACGCCAGAGCCCACCTAGTGTATTCCCCTCCTGGATTTCCAATTTAAATGCAAATGATCCCAAATCGGACTCCACAAAGACGCAGCGGCATCAAAATCATTTGATGCTGCGATGAATTATATATTTTAATTAAGCAGCCAAAAGAATCATGCCTATTCAGCCCCTTTGCCTCCAATAAGAAATGAATAAATAAATATGTAGGGGGGTTTAGAGAAGTGGGTAAATGAGTGGAAGGGCGACGGGTTGTATTGAGTTTGGCCGATTGTGTCGCTAACCGCCTGTGGGGCTGTCTTTATATGCGAGCAATCACATTTCAAAATCATATTGTTTGCTGACAGACGCTTTAAATACCCCTGCAGTTCCCAGCACACACACACACGTACACAATAGTTCAAAACGGTCGCGCGCATGCCGACGCACGGCGTTTGGATTTTGATGGGCAAACCAACACTTTACAAAATGAAGAGCCGATATGGGAATTGTGATGGTCTGACAAGGGAAGCAATTTTAATTTCACCCTCTGTCATTCCGCGCGATATCATCTCTGATGAAATACATATGAGCTGCCAGTCACTCACGCATACACAACAGGCACGGGCGGCAGCCACACACCCATCTCAATCACACACATTAATGCAAACTTCAGTCACATATGGCCCACAAGAACTTGGGTCATAGAATGCTGAAAATTCACAAATGCACTTTCCAGAGTGTAGAGGTGCACGGTTGACTTGAATCTTGGGAATTCACATAAAAATCGTCTGGCTCCTGTTAAAAAAAGTTTTAGGTGCACCTGTGTTAGTTAGGGTCCTCTCGGACAAAGATTCGGCTCATTTTATTGGTGAAGAGGTACAGATCATGACATCATCACATCATCATGGTCAAATCTTTAAGACACAGCATTTTATGGAGGACTTTTAGTAACCCTTAAGGTACCCTATCACAATATGTGATATTTCGGCCATCATAAAGTCATACTCTGTTCACCTTCGTGTGCATTCGCACCAGAAAAGTACTTTGGTTTCCTTGTTTGGTCTAGGCCAAAAGCCGACTTTAACATTTTTTGTGTGGTGCGGTTCGTATTCACACTGTACTTTTTTGCTAGTGAACTATATTGCGTTAACACATTGACGCGTGTGACGATTGGTGCTCCCATTGGACAGAAATGACGAGGGCGGCATATGCAGAGCTTTTTTAGGGTGATTTCCATATTGTACTATATATATATATATATATATATATATATATATATATATATTCACACAAAAGCATGTTTTGACACACTCACTTTCAGAACTCACCTCACCTCACGTAAATTATTTTAGTTGCTAGCTCAGGGAACCTTTCATGCCCTAGCACGTATATTATTTGTCGTAGCGTACACTGGGACAAATGTCACATGTTTTTCGGGTTACAACCCTCTGGAAACCCCTGCTAGGGTGCTTGCTTTATCGCTGCGGTGCACTGTGCAAAGTTGTTTTTTGTCAGTGTGACCCCCTACAACCCCCCCTCCGCCCCCGCCCACCCCAATGCCTGGTGGTGTTATTTTTGTTGGACATTTCACTAATAAACTTGACAGAGATTAAAGGACCAGGAAACAACACGTGGCGCCAATAACTCAGTCTAGTACTCGCGTCTCATATGTGCAACTAAAAGTGTGACTGGGCTGCAACCTGCACTTTTGGACCTTAAACACAAACGCACATTACTACCACAGTTAATAGTTAATAAGGCTTTTGTAAATGAAAAGATGCAGGTGTACGAAAGATGTCTGGCCCTGTCAAATAAAATGAAAAAAGTACACAGTAAATTTTGTAGAGTAAATTTGACTCTTTTTGGAGTGGGACCAAATAGACTAAGTCTTAGAGTAATATTTTCAATTGGAAGAGATTACAATAAACAATTGAAAAAAATAAAAAAATAAGTCACTCAAGGGTTGAGGAACAAACTCATGACCTTCAGCTTGGGAGCGAGCGGATCTACTCCCTTAGCCACGCAGCTCCTACTGTGTGTTAGGCTGTCAAACGATTATATTTCTAAATCAGATTAATCACATTTTAGAATTTTGATTAATCACAATTAATCGCTTAATAAAAAAGGATATTTTTATCAACAATTTTTCCCCGCTTAATTTGAAGAGCATTATTTATGTGTTAATTGTTTGTGTTATGAGTGCTTCAACACTTTTTGATCCAGTGCACACGTTCATCCTCCTCTTTTTCTAATCAGTTAATTACTTGCATAATTTAAAATGGAAAAAAATTGACCCCAATAGTTTGACATGAACAAATATTCTAAACATGATACACAAATATTTATGAAATGCTTTACTTTATTGCATGTAATTATGTTTAGCAGTCTCCCAAGCTAAAGGCCGTGAGTTTGTTTCTTTAACCCTTGAGTGACTTTTATTAATATTTTTCCAATTCTTTATTTTACTCTCTTCCGAGTGTAAATATTAGCCTACTCTAAAACTGAGTTTATTTGGTCCCACTCTAAATAGTGTCAAATTTACTCTACATAATTTACTGTGTATGTGCTAATGAGCCACTACCTTAGAGAAACAATTGTATGAAGTTCAATACAAATATTATCTGTAAAATGTATCTATTTTAGATAGTATTTCGGTTAGATTAGATCAGGAACAGGAATGTTGTATTCCAGCAAAAAATTTTAGTAAAAAAAATATATATATTTTTTTACCTGTTCTTGTTCTAGTACACATTATAATCAATTACAAGCCAAATTTTGATTATATTTTCCTATTACATTCTCAATAATGTATATCAAAAAGCATATTAACAGTAGAACCACGAGACAGATTCTGCCCAGTCAGAATTGTAAAACTGTGCAGGATATCTCTGGCTCGCTTGGCTCTTGTATTGCTCCCCTGCGCTGTGGCTTAAGTTTCTCCTTAAGTACTGCCTTCCGGCAGCCAGTCTGACTGTGCTGCTCACCGACTTATTTGTCGCTGTGCATCTCTGTTTTCAGACTCATTGGCCACTCAATATATACATAGAATAGATTAACCTCTGTTTACAGTAGAACCTGTTAGTTAAATGGTATTGGGTTTTTGGAACCAAATGTTGAATGGAAAGGATTCCGATGATTTGCTCATAGGTGATCTTCTTGTCATCTTTGACTTAGTTTGGATAAATAGGCGGACTTAAGTTTTTGAAGCGTACTTTCGATAAGTAGACGTTCATTTTGCCATTCTGTGTCGATACACATCTGCGGATGACCGGGGGCGCCCGCCTCATCGGCTCCGCCCTTTGCACGCCACTGTCTATGAGGCACAAGTGCCCAGTACTGTTGGCAAAATGACATGATTTTATATTGTTGATTTTGCTTGTTGTTAAAATTCAGAATTTAGTAAAGGTGATTTAATGAATGACATTACCTCACTAGATAATGCTTTTTCTGTGTCGTATTTGTGACCGGCTAATGGGGAGCCCAATGTTCCACACTATGTAGATCTAGTCAGGACTTTTATAGAAGCAAGACAACATAAAATCCATTTAGACAAGACATTTATTTGATCACTGTGACAAACTACTGGCATTCTAGCGGCTTTTTTTTTTTATGAGCAAATCAAGTTTGCTTTGAGATTGAGAGCTGATTATTGAAGACAAGCAAGACGGGTGTGGTGAGACAAGAAAAAATAACTGTGAAGACATGAAATTGAGATGAGAGGAGTGCCTAGAGTTTTTTACCCCAAATATGCAGTTTCAAGTGTGAGAACATGGCACAAATCTATATTACTGCTGTTGAATTCAAATATGTTATGTCTTGCAGAAAATGGCTGTGCAAAGAGGGTATGTCAAATAGAATGTCCCCATCCTGATGGAAGTTTTTTTTTTTTTTTACTGCCACTGCTACTTGCTGTTACATCCGGAAAAAATATATAAATGTTTTATATACCTATATGAAGGGAGCTGGAATGATAGAGATATATTATCAGATGTCTAATTTTGTTTTGTGTTTTAAAACCATACCTTTGTTTGTTCATGCAGTTGTGCTCATTGCTTGACTGTCTTAAATTCAATGGGAGTTTAAAAGCCTTTTCGTGTCCAGATGAAATCTTAACAAAGGGGAGCAGATGTGAAATAAGCGTGACGTGATGAATAAATGTAAGATGTATTTAAAAGTTAAAGTCAAAGAGTACTATGAGTGGAATGGAGAAGATTATAGATTTAAAAAAGGAACAATCCACAAAAAAAAAGCACAAATGGGAGGCGACGGCGGTTTGTAACAGTTGAACTCCTCCATCCAAAGAACAAGGAAATTCACTTTGCTTTATACACATATATTTAAAATGCTCGCTGTGTTCTGCACATGTGGACATGTGCTTTTTTCAGCCAACATTCATTGGCAAGCCTTCCCTGCCAAGTGAGATAATCCTTCCTCGCTAAAAAGAGGAAATGCAAAAGCCTGTATAAAAATCCATGTCTAGTGGGCAAGAACTCAAGTGGTGTGGTTGCAGGAAGAGAGCCAGACCAACGACCTTTCGCCCCCACACACTAGCATGGAAGCAAAACAGTTTAAATAGGATCATCTTTAAAGCTGATTAATTAATCTTGGCCATTAATGCTGATGTGCAGTGGAACACCTGCTCAATGGATGACAGCCAAGCTTCTTGGCTGCCAACATTGGTGACTTTGTGCCTTTGCAGAGACTAAAAATTGCGCTCAATCTATTTGGTATTAAATCTATCTAATCTTTTTATTATTTCGTCATTTCAATTACATATACAGGGAGTCCTCGAGTTACATCGTACGCAACCTACATCGTTTCGACTTTACGGCGCCCGTGCTTCCTCCGTAGCACCTCCTTTATTTGTTAATTTCCCACAGTAATCAGGCCATTTTAAAGTTATTTAAAGTTGTGTTGTTGTTACCTCCAGCAACGGACGTCCATCGAACAGGTCGGCTCGCCGTCGGGCGCGTCAAATTTCCGTGTTTAAGTTTGAATTAGCTCCGCTCTTCTGCCCGTCAGCAATGAATGTCCGTGCGGAAACACAAAGTATTGGTTCCGGCTCTTCCGGGTTGCACATATGTCTTGTCATTTCAATTGAATATACTTAACATGTAAAATAATGGAGTTCAAATTATATCCAAAGGATATTAGCACACTGAAAATTTTAGTCAAAAACAAGCCAATTTGGTAAAAAAAGAAAAAGAAGGAAAAGTTAGGTCAAATTGACCCAAGTTGGTCCAATATTTGACCCAGAAGTTTTAACATTGGAACGTTGCACAAAACCATTTTTTTATATATACAAAGCAACCCAAATCGACTCAAATTAGTGGGTCGGTCCAATATTCAACACCTAAAAGTTTTCAGGGTGGAAACTGCTGGGTCAAAATAACCCAATTTTGGTTTAAAAAAAAATGGACAGACCCACTACTTTGGTCTTTTTGACCCAACTAAAATAACACAAAACGTTGGGTCAAATTGACCCAAGTTAGTGGGTAAGTCCAATTTTTGACAAAAAAAAGAAGTGATTTTTGACCCATCAATTTTAAGGATGTATTATATTAAGATAACTGGGGATTTAAGACTCAATATTACTCAGAAGCAGCCTTTTCTCACAAGTAGTAAGAATCCTATCAGACGCCAAAGCAACAAAAAAATAGTTTTCTTTAACAGTCAACCGTGTTTGTGGAGATTTTTTTTTTCTTTAAACTGAATTTGCACATTTTGATTTGTTTTGGCAACCATGACCTCAAACCCATAAAGCACCTTTGGGTGTTTGGAGAAATTCACACCGGCAAAAAAATAAATAAAAAAAGATTGGAAACACAGCTAAGGGGCCTAATGGGTTTTTTTTCTTTTCTTTTCCTAGTAGACATCAGTTCTTGTAGGTGTACTAAATATTTATGTCCATGCTGTACTGTATGTCTTTATTCCTGTCACTAGAACTCTTTCATTGAAATTAAAATAATACCTCAAAGTTGCAGCATTATTGTCTACGTTTACTGAACAACAATGCCCAATTAAACACTGAAGTTTACAGTAAAATATAAAATATAAAACAAAACGACAGAATGCAAATTTTCCTTTGGAAAAGCTTTTTTATTCTGTGTTTTTTCACAAGTGACTGTAAAATGTAACATTAATGGTTAGTTGTTTAATATGGAGAAAATGGTATCACAGATGAAATCAGTCAATCTGGCAGTTCTTTGTTGTTGTTTACAGATTTAAAAACAATCTTGACTTTTATCCAGATCCTCATCAACTTTTGGTGGATTTATTCTTCCCTGCGACAGGCCGTACCCCTCCACAAAGTTTCATTTGAATAATGTAATTCATTAGTCATCAGAAAAACATAACCTCACCATCTCCGTAGTAATAAATGAAAAATATATTACCTCAAAGAACCATTCCTGTACAAGGCGGGTGTGTTTGTTTATGGTGTGCTATACCTTTAAGAGCCTCTGTTCATGGCCCATCCCAGAGAGGATGAACCCATTAGTCTGATGAACAGAGAAACAGAGAAAGAGAAACAAAGACAGAAATAACAATTTAAAATGCAATTTCAAGAAACTCAACAGGGAGTTGAACAGGATTAGAAAGCAAGAAAGCTTTTCAAAGAAGGAAAAAAAAAAAAGGTTGGGGAAAAGGCCACCTCAGACACCATCCCAGTGAGAGGAGATAAAGACAGACAGACTCAGGAGGGACAGGAAGCAGCTATCTCTCCATCTCGTCAATGGCGTTGTAGGCGTCCATGTCTGTCAGTCAATTAGGACGACGGGCAGACACAGTCGCTCGCCAGTTCTTCGTCCGTCCGCCGCACGTGCTCTCGCTGATGATTTTCCTGTGTGGTGTGTCCACAGATGGCAAACCTTGTGACATCGCTGTGCTGTGTAGTTCTGGCCGCAGTAGTGGTAGCCTACGCTCAGAGACGCAGTCAGCTTGGTGAGTATGCATTTTATCTTAGTGTCATTTTGTCCTCACGTTTGGCCTACAGCTTTTATCACATCGACTCTAGTGACATCATTTTGCTATAAAGTCACACTTGCATAGATTTTTTATCGCAACTTGTGCTTTACTATTAGCTGTCGTAGTTGTCTTTGTGTCGTCGTTATCTGACTACCACTTTCCTAATTCTGCGTTTGTCAGTGCATACAAAAGTACTGACAAAGAAACTGATTACGTGAAATGTTACACCATTGAGAGTTTGCTTCATTATGTATCAACTGACATCTTATGTCGTTAGAGTAATGTTGAGCTTATTCTTTCTGGGCCAAGACCAACATTTTGTTCAACAAAGACACCAGTCAGGTCAACTCATGACCATGAGCATGTCACAAATTATTGCCATGCTTGAGGTCCTTATGAAAGAACGGATGGGGGGGGACGGGGAAAACTATAGATTAACAGGACGACTCTTTTGAGTTCTCACAAAAAAATGCATGACTGTGTCTGTTTGGAATGAGTCAATTTGTCACTTGACTTCATGGAAAGAGTGACAAGAGCTTGCTAGCCAATGGTTTCCGAGTAAAAGTCAGCTGACAGAGAATTTCTTTAATGGTGTCACTAAGTTCACCACCGTCACGGGGATACACAAATGAAATGCAGGAAATAGATGCGTACTAGAAATGCCAGTAATCTAAGAATGATAAAAAGGAAGGACAGTTTAACAATTCACACTTTTGGTAACATCTTAACTCATTCACTCCCAGCCATTTTCACTGAAGCAACCCCCTTTGCTCCTGGCTGTTTAACTGGTTTTGGAGTTTGACTGTTTTCGGAAGGCCTACAGGATATTGTGTTCTATTGCTATACAAACATGGAACCTACCAAAAGAAAGATTAGAGTCCCTTTTTTTCATCAGGAAGAACAAGTATATTTGTATCTGTTTCCTAGCATTAAAATATAGCTAAATTTAATCATTATTCACAGACCTGTTGAAAACACTGGGAAAAAGAGCTTGTTGCAACACGGCCCTGGCTGATCTCTTATACTCTGCTGCCACATGTTGGCCGTTTTTTGCAGTAACTACCATTGCTTTAAGCAACCTCTTCAGGTCAGAATCTGCATCAAAGCCTTCTGTTTGCTCTAGCATAAAAAAAACCCATTAAAAATGTATAAATATGTTTTTGGGTTTGAATGAGTTAAACGTATTGAAAAAGTGAAGCTAAGATGACTCACTGAAGTGCACTTTGGTGGGTCTCTGCTTTCAATGGCTCTCACATAACTCAAACCCTGCTCCAGTCCCTTTATTTTCAATGAATAAGCAGTATAGAGAATGTATTTCCCTAGAGCAGTGATTCCAAATTATTTTCTGATACGCCTCACCAGGAAGAAAAAAACAAACATTTTGCGCCCCCACCAACTCTCCGCTGCCACTATAAATAGTATTAGCGATTTTTAAGTCTGCCACCGAAAATATTTGAAGTTTGCCTGATATTAAAAATACAAAAAAAATATAAAAATATATAATGAAAGGTCCACTGCCACCTCTGTAGTGGATGTGCAATTACAATTTATTGTACGTCCAAAAAATACAAAAATAAAATGTTCATGTGTGTGTGTGGGGGGGGGTTGGCATCACCCCCCACTATTTAAGAATGATCACACTTGAGGGACAAGAATAGCATATAAAAAGAGCATAAGAGACCTAATAACTAATCAGAAGAGACCCAACAGATTTGGATGGACCGAATTAATTGCATTACAATCTATTAACTAATTTCATCACGTCACTATGCCACCGGCAATGGATAGAGAATGACAGACTGGCACTGCAGAGAACAAAACAAGTTTTTGACTTTCGGGTTGCGGATCACTGCTTCAATATAGAGAACACCAGGGCATGCGTGTTGTTCCATTTTCCTTGCCACTGTTGGTACCGGAGCCCTGGAGAGTTAACTCCATTAGTGTAGGCGTAGCCCTCTGGAGGAAGTGTGGAGCATATGAACCACAGCGGCTGACTGTCAGCTCTCAAAGAACAGCATTTATATCCAAGGACAAAAGAAGACGTATCCATTGGTAAAGAATAATATGTGCTGTACTTCTGTTATGCATACTGTAAAAAAAAACATTTGGGGCTTTTCCATGATTAACAGATATGAGACGTACAGTTCTGTACAGCGTTCTCTCACTTTTCGCGGGTGATACGTTCCGTGATCCCCATCGATAGCGATAGGTTGACTTCGTTTTTGGTTTTTGTGGATTATATCTCTATTAAGCCAATGCTGTTTCCACCCTTCTAAACATTTGTCACTTAATACAGTATACTTTTAAAATGCAAGATGATTCATAAATACTGGTGGAAATGTTTCTTCTTCGTCTTGTAAATGGAAGAGGAAGTGAACTAGTTTCAGTTTCTACAACAAGGATTTACTGTGTCAAAAAGCTCATTAAACAACCAAGATTGCACCTTAGGCAAAAATGTGGCACATGATTCTGGTTAAGGTCAACCATTATAAACTAAAAAGACAAACTTTAACGTAGTTATAAAGCGGATGTCCGGCACGCCGTTTTTTTGGATCAAATGCCACAATTGAACTTTTTATTTTTTTTCTTGTAACTGGTCTGACTTAGAAGTAAAATATCAAGAACACCTGCGAACTAGTGAAGCAAATCCATATTAGATGAAGTTCTGGTCACAACTGAAAACCCCCCGATAGAGTGAAGCCGCAATAACCGAACCGTGATGTAGCAAGGGAACACTGTATACTATTTATTATCTTACTACAAAGAATGACATTTTTACAATTTGAGAGCACTAACGTTCATATAGACAAGTTTAGTAGGCTTAATATCCTTAATCATCCCTTAATATGGACTTTAAGCAATTTTGTTTACTAGAACAATTTTGTTCGGATCAGCTTTGATTTGTATGACAGCGCTGAGCAAAAAAATGTGAATCCCACGGGAATGAAACAGTGTAGGACAAAAATGGAAGATTGATGGAAGCTGTCACTTCTCCCTGAGATGTGTGCCCGTGTGTCTCCATTTACGCAACACACAATAATGTAGATGTCACTGTCACATCTTGCTGATGCTACAAAGTGAAGAGTCAACCGTATTGAATAACCTATGCAAATTGACACGATAGACACGACTGGACTGCAACAGTGTTACTGGATCACATTTGCACATAAAGTACAAAACAATATGCACAGTAACGTGCACAATATGTGAACCAAGGGGCACATCTGGAGCATGCTTTTTTTGTTATAAAAGTTGCTTGCCTTCTTGATTGACAGTTTTATATATATATATATATATATATATATATAAATATATATATATATATATATATATATATATATATATATATATAAATATATATATATATATATATATATTTATATATATATATATATATATATATATTTATATTTATATATATATATATATATATATATATATATTTATATATATATATATTTATATATATATATATATATATATATATATATATATATATATATATATATATATATATATATATATATATATATATATATATATATATATATATATTATATATATATATATATATATATATACATATATATATTCACCCGTCATGTGTGTGACACAATAATTTTGTTGTTCTTCCGGATTTCAAGCTTAGGCAATAATGGAGACCTAAATTATAGGATATTTATTATGTCTTAGGTTATCTCTGTCAACATATATTAGTAGTTTGGCTTTTCCACTTCCCTTCTCAGCGATATTGAGGCAAATGTGCTGTGTCAGGTGTGTGACATCAAGTGTGTTTGGGAGACATTTATAATAATGGAAATTTTACAAGGTCTCAATTATTGCCTCAGCTTGATGCCCAGATGAACAACAGAATTGAGAATGGCCCTATAATATATTAACAACGTTAGAATACAAAAACAAGATTGATTACAGATGATTTATTTTTGGAAGGAGTCTGACAATATGTGTATCAAAAGCAAACTTCTGTGGCAGACGCGGAGCGTATGGACAGACATGCAAGTGGAAGAAGGCTTTCCATATTCGTTATGCAAAATTTTGGGAATGCTTCATGCCGCAGTTCAAAATAGATTTAACGAGGACTTTTGATTGAGCAGTAATGGACATGACTGTGTGGAAAATTTGGACTGCCAGTTATTTGATTACCACCGAACCGAGTAAACAGCATTTTTTAATTTGGATTCATGTGTTGGAACAAAGCCTCTTTGACTCGCTAAACTAGGAAATGAATGAAATAAACCATGTTCATAAAAAAATGCTGAAATCCACTTTTTGCAGACGCAATTAGCAGGGCTGTTCTTTTGTTACTGCCGGTCTTCAAAGAGTATTAGGTTTGTATTTAAGAGTTTTCGCTTAAAAA